>NW_012267283.1:2513534-2525796 GCF_000151885.1 Dipodomys ordii | reverse complement strand
CCGAGCTCCGGCCGCCCGGGGGTTGCCTGGCGCGTGCACGCAGGAAAGCCTTCCTTACGCAATTATAGGCTGGACACCTACTGTGCGCCCGGCTCCCGGTGATTCGCGCCTTGGAATGGCAAAGCCGTGGAGGGCCGGTGGCTGGGCTGGGGTCCCGCGGACTCCCAGGCCAGTGCTCCCCGGGTTGCACTACGAAGATTCCCGGGATTAGCCGCCTGCCCGAGGCCCCTCGGGCCCCCTGGCCCCCCTAGCCCGCTGCGGTCCCCCCCCCCCGCCTCGCCCGCCCGCCTTCCTGCAGCTCCACCCACACCTTTCTGGCCCCCACGCGCGCACGGCCCCGCTCGCCGGGACCCTGGCTCGTTATGCCTTTCTGTCTATGCGGGACATCCTTGCCTAGCTTTTCACGTTCCTTTTGGACACGCGTCCCTGGGCCGGACAGGCCTGGCCTGGTCGCCCTCCTAACTCAGCTCCGGGCTCCTGGGCACTGTCCACGTTCTTCATTTCCTTTAAAGCCTGCATCCCTCTCCAGCCCACGAAGACTTAAGGAGTTCTTCACACGCGCTTAACCAACAGATTAAACAACAACAACCTGTCTCCTGGTGGGAGTTTGGAGGAAAGAGAGACAGACAGTAGTTAAACAGCAAATTAGCAAAAGACGTAGTGTATTGGAAGGTGTAACGTTGGAGAGAGAAGGGGGGAGGGAGAGGGGGGGAAGAGAGGGAGGGAGGGAAACAGCAGTGGAAAAAGCCAGACGGGAAGGTTCGAGAGTGGAGGTAGTGCTGTTTTCCACGCTATGCTGCGGATCGCGTCCCTGAGCGGAGGTCCGGGTCTGGGTAACACTGAGAGCGGACATTTTCAGCCTTTCTGATCTAAACAGGGGACGGGCATCGCTGCAGAAGGAACAGCCAATGCAAAGACAATAAAGCGCGAGAGCGGAGTGGCCCCTGAGGTCTGTGGCTTTGTCTCCCCGCTGCCCCCCGATTTGGCTTCCTTCTGAGAGTGCATCCCCTCCAGAAGGTCCCCTCTGGGGCTCCGCCCGTCTTTCCTGCAGTTGCTACAGCTGCAGTTGCTTGGCACCCAGTAGGAACTTAAAAACCATCGGTGGGATGCACACGTGGTGATGCACAAAGGTGAGAGACGGCTGGAACCCTGAGGTTCCAATCCAGGCTCCCCGACATCCCCGCGGTGCCTCTCTGGTCCTTGTCCCCGCCTGGCGCATCCATCCCCGGGGAGCGCCGTCGCCAGCGGGCGGCGCCTGGGCACCACGTCCGGGGGAATTCCGATGGAGGGGGGGGGGAGTCCCGGGGGCAGCACGGCCCGCGCCCCGCCCGGGCCTCCCCCCCCCCGGCCGCCTGAAAAACCTGGAGACGCGCGGTGCCAGGGCAGCACCGTGGGGACGGGAGGCGAGCGCACTGGGCATGCTCAGAGCCCTGGCGAGGCGGAGCGCCCAGAGAGCCGAGCTCCCCACCCCACCCCCGACTGGAGGCACCAGGACACCCCCACCAGAAGCCCCCCCCCTCCCCGCCCCGGCTCTCTGCAGCGCACAGATCGGCCTCCTCGCAGGGAGTGCTAGGGAACATTTATTTTTCCTAAGCGCCGGAGGAAAACTTGGAAATCAGAGTCAGCAGACAATGCGCTCTGTTCTCTTTACCAGCTGCTGTGTGATCTGGAACCAGCTCCTTACCCTGTCTGTGCTGCACAGAACACAAACGCCCACACTTCGTCCGCGCAGCAGCACGTGGGCATTGAAATAAGAACGTGAGCTTGTGAAATCTGCTTCAAAGAATTTTGTTTTTTTCCTTTTCGGAGAAGGGGTTGAGGTGCTGGAGATTGAACCCGGGACCTTGTAACATGCTAAACAAGCAACCTTACCACTGAGCTCCATACACTCGCAGACCCTTCATCTGCCTACCAGTTTGCCAGTTGTTAAGATGAGGAAATCACGGATCGCTTATGTATGAATTCTTGGAGTTGTCTCCATTTGCTGTCCACTAGACTGAAACCACCTTTTCCTCCCCTACTCAACAACCATTCACTTAAGCAACAGTCTCAAACTCGAGCTAGAAATATCCCCACACTTAAGGGAAACGACCTTATGTATTTTAAATGACCATCACAGAATCAAGAACAAAGGGAAAGAAAGTTCCCCAAATTGAGAACAGACCAGATGTTACTCAATAGAAGAATAATCAAGCAGGTTATGATATATTTGTTGAAAATAATAACAAATTTATACTAAATTAGAGTAGGATGTACCTGGAAGTTGTAGTACCATCATAAGAGAAACATTTGAAAACATGAATTGTGTAAAGATGATATGGATATATTCACTGGAACTAGAAGGAAATGCAAATAATAGTTTGAGTTTGGGGTGGTGGAGTTGGTTTTGTTTTCTTCTTAACTTTACCTAAGCTTTTCTTTAAGTTGATGGATAGCTTAATGCTGCATTTGCAATAATAAACACATAAAAGACCAAATCAAACACTTTTGTAAGTCTAACAATAAGTATACATTTAATAATCTTAGAATAATGGTGACTCAAGTTCAAGTTTCATTCTCTCTTCAGTCCTTACAGTGGGCATTTTTTACTTAGTTTTACAGAAGAGAAACAATCCCAGGCTGTTCACAGCGGTCATAGTCAGGATAGGAATGCAAGTTGGTTTGACTTCAAAGCCAAGGGTTTTAGGTCTTAGGGTCACTGGCCTTCTACATGGTAGCTTACCATGCATTGATATAAGATGAGCCTCCATGTTGTTTTATTTTGTGCTTTGGGGGGCCTTATTTCTCTCTACTCTTTAATTTGTTTGCAATTTATAGATTACCTTTGCGTGTTCTGGTCCCCTGTTACTATTTTATTATTCTTGAGAGCCAAATATTATGGTCCATACTATCCTTTTCCAGTCCTTTGTATCTGAAGTGATTTAATGTTACTATCAGCAATGATGGATGATCTCATATCCAGACTTCCCAAATCTTATGTCAGTGAGACTTTTGGATGGACAAATAACCTTCTTAAGTATGGTTGAACCCAGCCAAATCTAGAACAATTTATTCCTGATTGGGACTAAGAATGGATTTAGATAGAGGACTGTCTTTGGTCAGTCATCCCAAAGACACGGCCACAACCCTATGGAAGCAGGTGACATGTGGACTCCTCAGGACTTTGCTGTGCTAAGGTGTAGTCCTGATGCTGTTTTTTTTGAGACAAAGCCAAGGGCAGCAGGAGCAGCCCCCTTTCTGCTGTGAAACTCCACAGAATCCCATCTCTCCCTTTTACAGGTCAACTGTACCTGGCTCAGAAATCCAGAGATCATGAAACAATAAAGCAGACAGTCATTCCATTAGAGTGGAAGGTATGCCACAGCTGAAGATTCATCACTAGTCACAGACAAGATTCATGTGGGAGGTACAAGGCATGGGCAATGAGCACAGTTCTGAGCAGCATTTCCAGAAGGCATTATTTGGGCAGAAGGTCTATGTCAGGCCCTGCACACCAGCCATTGGTAGGGAGGATCCATAGGAAACATTTCCTGGAAGAAGCATTGAGCTTGTCTATCTATCGCTCACATCAAGGCTCAGGAAGTGTAGGCAGCACTTGAACTGGTCTGATGATTGACAGGGCGTGGCTCATGGTTGACATACTAATGCTTATGAATTATTTGTGCTGTTAATGCGAGCCCATAAGGAGCCCAAGGATCCGGAAAGACACGGACAAGTGGTGCTATTAGAATGATGTGAAAAGAACACAGTGTAAAATGATATTCATAGGGCTCCATTGTGTGAGCTACTAGGTTGAGCCATTTATCATTGCCATTGTGTGAGCCAAAAATGGTTAAACATAGGCCTGGCTTCCTGTATCTCAGCCTAATGGAAACACACAGAAGAAAAGAGAACTTTAAAGAATTACACTAAAATGTTCATGATGGCTGTGCCTTTAGGGAAGATAAGCAGGCAGTGGATGGTATTTTATCTACAAAAAAGGATTTCAGGTCTTTAAGTATCTACTTCTTTGTATGTCTTTTAGAGTTCACTCTTATTTTACAATAAGCTGGATTTTTTTTGTCATCAGGAAAAATGAATTTGAAAGTTAGTAAGCAGAAAAAAAAGAGAGGGAAAATAGTTACCCTAGAATGGAGTTGTCAGGTGCTGTGGGCTATTGTCTGTAATCCTAGCTATCCAGGAGGCTGAGGTCTGCTAAAGGAGGTTTTAGGACAACCCAGACAGACAAATCCAGAGACTCTTATCTCCAACTAATCAGCAAGAAGACTGAACTAGAGCTGTGACTTAAGAGTGCCAGCTGTGAGTGAAAATCCAAATAAGACTACAAGACCAGGAGTTCAAGCCCCAGTATTGGCACCACACACACACACACACACACACACACACACACACACACACACCACATTAAATGTTTTCTTCATGAAGGGTGAAACAGGATATGTCCTCCAAGGATGGTCTGTGATGGCAAATAGTGACCAATGCCTGTTTCATCAGGAGTGTTCTAGAGAAGTATTAGTCAAACCCAGTACCCCTCCACACCCAAACCTTTGCTCCTAAACTCTCCTTTGAAAAGCACAGACATTGATCTTTATTTACCTTGAGATCTTGAAGATAGAACCACAGAGCTGAGTATGGTCAGTAGGCACTCTATAACTAAGCAACACCCCCAGCTCAAGAAACACTAACAGTTAAGCCTAATTTTCTATGCAGTCCACAGTGTTACTGACAAGTTTTGTTCTGTAAAACTGATTCACAAATTTAGCAAGTATATAAGAACAGCCATGAGATGATTGTTGTCGGTGAGACATGAGAAAATTCATTCATCTAATACTTATTAGGCACCTGCTATATGTCATATACTGCTCTTAATGCCTAGAAGATAGTATTCAGAACACACAAAAAGCCCTACACTAGGTGGGCAGTATTTTAATGCAGGGATCTATAAGAATAGTAAGAGTGTCTTGATAAATAAATGAAGTGTAAAGATGATAAGGGTGATAGAATGATGGAGGAGAGGAGAGGCAATCTTAAATAAGATTGAAGCCCTTCAGAGAAGAATCTTCCAGAAAGAGGGAAGAATAGTCACAAGGCCATCAAGGAAGCAAATGTAGAAGAAGAAGTCTGGTGGGACCAAGGAGGAAGCTGCAGGAAACAAAGTGGAGAGGTAGGGCTGCCTTCCATCAGCTCTGAGAAAGGCTCCACCTCCCATCCTGACCTAGCCAACTTACAAGCTATCAGTGCGCTTGTCAGCACATTAGGAGGCAAATGCTATGCCTTCTGATGGTTACTTGATGTTGACCTGATGCTAATCACAGATCCAAATAGCAGCCCTCCGTGACAGGTCAGCAAGTCAACCCAGATTGGGCCCGTGTGGAAAGATAATAAGAACAACCACCTCAAAGAAGAGTACACAGGCTATGAAAAACATTCTTCTGGCACACATGACACTGAACTGACAGAGAGGTCCAGACCATAATAGACCCTAAGGACTTGCTGTTAGCTGGGAAAACAGAAATTAGGGCCTTTGAGGCCTTGCTCTGGAAAACCAAATCATTGAGGATGCTTCCATGAACAGATGGCTGGAGCTTTCAAGGGGAAAAGAGCCCATGAGAAATGCAGAGAGTGAAAGTTGGCACCATGAACTTGCCAGGTTTAAGCAATGGCCTTCTCTGGAAGAGTAGTGTTATCTTAGAGAGTCCAGGGACAGTGGTTCCTATACTGAAAACAGAGAAAAAGGAAGAGGGAGAGGGGATAGGGAGAGAGAGGGAGGGAGGGAAGGAGGGAAGGAGAGAGAGAGACAGAGACAGGGAAAGAGAGAGAAAAATAGGGAGAGAGAATCATGAATGTAGAGTAGTCTTAATGATAATCATGACTGAAAAAGCAGCAACAAAGAAGAAAACATTCCAAAATCCAGAGTCAGGAATATTACTGCAAGCAGTGTTTGTGTTTCTCAGGTGACCCAGGAATCTACCTGTTATAGGTCAGGATCACCTTAGAGAACCAGTCCTTGTAAAAGGCAGGCTCCAGGCCTTAGACCTTCTGCAGCTCTGAATTTTATAATCTGCTATACATATTTATGCACACCAAAATGTAATTTAATTTAGTTTTGGTACTGGGAACTGAAGCCAGGGCCTCACAGAGGCAGAGATTTGCACTAAGGTCCCACACTTAAGTTTAATAATATTTGCTGATAACCTGCAATGTAAGTATACCAAGAACATACACTAAAGATGGGAGATTTTAGTGAGAGATTATGGTCTTCTAGGTATTGCTAACTGATGCTTGGATGAATGGGACTGTGGATCAGAACATCACTTTCATCTGTTCATTTTTTCTGTCCCTCCCTCCTCCCTCCTCCCTCCTCCCTCTTCCTCCTCCCCCTCCTCCACACTGGGATTTAAAATCAGGGCACCACATTTGCTAGGCAGGCCTTCTATCACTTGAACTACACTTCCAGCCCTTTATTTTTCAGATCATGTCCTGAGTTTTTGCTTAGAGCTGGCCTCAGACCATAAACCTCCTATTTATGCATTCCTTGCAGCTCAGATGACAATCATATCTCCCATGCCTGGCTTGTTGGTTGAGATAGGATCTTAATAACAGTTTAGGCTTCAAACTTCCATCTTCCTGATCTCTGCCTCCTGAATAGCCGGGATAGCAGAGACTTACCACACAGCCTGGCTTTTTTTTTTTGGACAGGGTCTTATTATATAGCCTAGGCTGGTCTTGAACTCCTGAGCTTCCTGAGTGTTGGGATTACTGAAACTCACCACTACTCCCATCTATGAATCAACTTCATGAGCAAGGTGCATGTATAGAGAGATAGGAAAGGACGAAGAGATAGAGAGAGGTCAATTCCCTATACACAAGTAGGAATATCCAGCTGTCAAGCCCGCTGCCCTTGACCTTGAGTCCCTGACATCATCCTGCTCTCCTGAGACCAAGAGCAATCTAGGAGTCAGTAATGAGAGTGGTGATGATGTTTGCTCAGAGGAGTGGACCTTAAAATATACACATTGAAGTTGGTAGGATGCACACAAAACTGGACCTGGGAAGGTCATTACCTCCCTGAAGAGGAACTAGAGGACTGGCAGTGGGGAAGTGAGGGGGTGGAAGTTTATGTTTTGCCCTAAGTCTGTTTATATCTTCTGAATGTTCTCCCATGTGATATCCTAGCCTATTTTATTTAAAAATAAAGAAGTGTCTTCTGGAAAAAAATAGAAGTATGCATTATATTTATTTTTTATTTTTATTTTTTTGTCGGTCATGGGGATGGAACTCTGGGCCTGGGCGCTCTCCCTGAGCTCTTCAGCTCAAGGCAAGTGCTCTGCCACTTGAGCCACAGCGCCACTTCCAGTTTTCTGGTGGTTTATTGGAGATAAAGAATCTCACAGACTTTCCTTCCTAGGCTGGCTTTGAACCTCAGTCCTCAGATATCTGCCTCCTGAGTAGCTAGGATTACAGGTGTGAGCCACTGGCACCCAGCTGCATAATATTTTAAAAAATCATTTTGTTTTTTTCCACTCTTCCTTAATCTTGCTGGTCATTTGACAAGGTATGGTTCTAACTGTAATCAGGATCCAACAATATACATTTGGCCTAAAGAAAGCAGCCATCATTCAAGAGCGCTTACTTGTACTGGAAATTCACATGGTTGAAGGATGGAACAGATTTTTTTTTTTTTAAAAGAGCTTTTGGATGAGGATAAAAGGGAAAGATGCATGGATCTGGTGACCTTAGAATCAGGCTTGAACTTCCCTGCCATCATTGCTAACAAAATGGCCGAGGACAGATGGAGAATTTGACTCCCACCCACAGGCCCATACTGGAAGTCACATCTACCAGGACGGATGGGAGGAGATCACTTGAGAACCTGCCCTTGCTGGGCTCGGCGGTTCATCTCTGACACTGTGAAAACTCCATGTGGGCCCAGGAGAAAACAGCACTCCCATCTCCTGGTGACATTTCAAGAACGGGGACACTGTTCAGCCTGCCCAGTGCTCCGGTGACCTTCTAGTGTTGCATGGATGACACATCACAGGATTTCCTCAACTGCACCCTGGCGTCCAGCTGGGATGGGCTGTCTCATTTTTTCCAGGGTACACACAGTCATTGCATCACAGTCCAAACAGACTGTCCAAAGATGCCTCTGTAAACATGAGTCACATGTGAAGTTGAAGGGATCCATGTTCAGTCAGGGACAGCAGAAGTCCTGAGGCACGTCATCGTCACGCAAAGGGTGTGGGTGGATGAGGGCTGTAGGATTGCCTGACAAAATTCAGGAGCAGTGATCCAAGCAGTGGTCACCGAGGCCAGGCCTGGCATTCCTCATCTTATCCTAACTTCCTTACCCACAATGCAGTTCCTCCAGCTATCACGTCAGAATACTTAACTCTTTCCCCATTTCTTCATCTTTGACCTTGTCTATCTTCGTACTATAACAGAATGCTAGAAACAGGGTAATGTATCAGGGAAAAGGATTTATTTTGGTGGGGGGTCATGTTTTATAAGACTGCAAAATCCAAAATTAGGTGACCACGTCTAGTCATCTGCTAAGGCTTCATACAGCTTTTTAACACAGGGAAAGTAAAAAAGTAGGCACTTGAGGAGCCCATGATCTTGAAACAATGCATTCAGTCCTGTGTAAAAGGCATTTTATTTGTTGATTTTTTTTGTTTTTTTTTTCTTTTTTGGTACTGGTGCTCTAACCCAGGACTTTGTCCTGGCTAGGTAAGCCCTTTGTCACTGAGCTACATCCCAGCCTGAAAAAGGCATTGGAATCCCTCTTCAATACCTATTAAAGGCCCTACCACCTCTCCACACCATTACATGGCAACTTGAATTTTTCCCTGAGTTTGGGAGGGGACAAATCACATTTAAATCATGACAAACTTTTTAGTCTGGTCATCCCAACCAAGATAGGCCCGATCCTCTTTCTTGCTTCTTTCGGAAAGCCACCACCATCATCTTCCCAAAACAACTCAGTCCACAGCTCTGCCTGCTGAAATCTCATCTACTTTTTAACATCCATCACAGATGCTCCCTCTTCCCAGGTATCTCAAGTGCTGATGAGCTAGATAACTCCTGCATAGTAGGGTTTTTGGTCTTTTAGGATTCTTGCCACATCTTGACTTGCATTTAGTTATTAATAGGCAAGCCTTCCCCTACCCCCCCATACCCCAAAAAGCTCTCAGAAAATCCCCTGAGTTATCTTCCAAATGCCACATGGACTATGCTTATTATTGCTAAGTATATAAAAGACTGTGGGCCCCTTCTGGGAAAAGTATTCTTGTGTGTGTGTGTGTGTGTGGACAAAGGTTAGCAGCAGGAAATCAGAAACATAATAAGAGAAATATCATGACCATATGTAAGAATGAGCACTTCTTTGGCAAAGACAGATCCTGACTTCCACACATTCAACCAACAGAAATATATGAATTCCTGCTCTGGGCTAGAGACATAGGACAGAGCAAGCAAAAGCCTCTGCCCTCAAGGATCTGGGACTCGTGGGAAGGGGGTGGAGAGTTCACCTCCTAAGTACAGCCAGCTCTGCAGAGGCTTGGCAAAATGCCCAGTGTGTGATGGGGGTGGGGGTGGGGTAGAGGAGATCAAAATGGGGCCCGTCAACCCATCTGACCAGAGGGTAAGCGACTGGACAGACACCAAAGGTAGAAAAGTCCCAGGTGAATGGGAATGGGCAGGCACAAAGAACATTCCAGAAGTGGTGCCCAACTTGTATTAGAATCAGGTAAGTCAGCATAGGCATTGGTGCTTCAGAAGGAAACCAATTGTCAGGACTAACAATGGGGGGGGGGACCATGAAGAAGATCACCCAGGGCTTTGTTCCCATAGATGTGTCTGGGGATTCCCTTAAACACTGTGTGTGTGTGTGTGTGTGTGTGTGTGTGTGTGTGTGTGGTGGGGGGGTTCTCTCTTAGGAGGAATAAGAGACCTCATAATGAATTCTGATTGATTTCCTAAAAATAGAGAAACGACTTAATCCCATGCATGCTATGCTTATGATTAAAGGCTTAAGAAGCCCGTGCTTGGTGTTTCTAGTTCTAATGTGAGATCATATGCCTTGCTTCATTTCTTCCTATGGCACTCAGGAGGCAGGGACAAATAACAGCAGTGTGACAGATGAGCCATTAGACTTAGAAGGAATCCCTAACAGGCACTTATTGGGGCCAAAACCTTTCTTCAAAAAGCTTTGGGAGATTTGTGTGATAATGTTTTAAGTAGGTGCATGTTCTCTGTTCAGGGAAGTATGTATGGCTGCCATATGCCTTTTGGAGGTTGTGTGGGTGGGGCTGGGGTTTTCCAAGTGTCCTCATTTGGAACCAGCTACACCAGATATACCCAGGAGCTTATCAATATGGACTGTGGGTCTCCCCCTCTAGGGATTTTCAGATTCAGTGGGTCAGAGGTGAGCAGAGATTAGGGGCATTTTATTGCTTAGAGGAGTTCCAGGTGATGGGAATTAGCTGGAAATTGATTAGTTCTGTCTATAGGCCACCTGCCTTAATATCAATCAGCTAGTTCAGTAATCAGTTTTCTGGACCTGCCTACACTTCCAAATCACTACATAAGATGGGGTCCTACTTAACACGTCCATTGTCTTAAAAAATTTTTTTTCTTTTAAAAATTCTTCAGGCCTGGCTATGTGACAGACACTATTCCAGGTCTAGGCTAGACTGATGAACAAAACCCACAAAGTGAGTATTTGACTTTTCTTCAGCTCTTTACGGTTTTTTTTTTCCTTCTAAAATTTATTAGCATAATTTAATTTGTAAAAAAAAATTTCACTGTGATAGTTGTGTACATGCATATAATGTACTTCAATGAGATTCACCTCATCGGTAGGACTCTTTCTTAACCCACTTCCTTCTCCCCCTCCTTCTTAACAGTGTATAATGGGATTCATTAGAATTGGCACGGTGGCTCAAAGTGGTCCAGCGCTAGCTATGAGCACAAAAGCTCAGGGACAGAGCCTAGGCCATGAGTTCAAGACTCACAACCAACAACAACAACAACGAAATATAATGGGATTCATTATGCCATACTTATGCATATATTTAATATAATTGATTGTGTTTACAACAACCTCTCTCCCATATATAACTTTTCCTTTTTTCCTTTCCTGCTGGCCTGCCCTTTACAATTATACCATATTATTATTGTGTTTTTTAGGCCTAAATTCCTTATATGTCACTCATCCCTTTGTAGGTAGGGCTTGAAAACCACTGCCTTAAACTAATGTTGAGTCATTATAAGACAATCGGAGGTGATGAAGAAGATGGGGATCTCAAAGAACCCCAGAACAGACATTCAGCTGGGCCAGGAGTGAAGGTCTTTTGGAATCAGGAGACTCAAGGAGCAGCAGCAGCCACAGGAGACCCTTGTGTCTCTTACCTGCCTATTGTTGGTAATCAACCACTGGCTGAGAGTGGCAAGGAATTTCTTTTTCTTTCTCATGATTCTGTGTGCTGACAAGATAGTTCTACTGCTCTGCTCTGGGTTCAGCTAAAAGTAAACCATGCATGGCTGGGCCTCTCTCCATGGAGAAGTTAATTCTAGGCTCTGGGGGTAAGAGCACTGAAGCTAGGTAAGCACATGTTGTTCTACTAAGTTACACCCTCTGTGCTGACCTTAAACTTCTTAACTGGATCATGATCTCAAGTTCAGCAACAATATGCAGATTGTATCTACCGGTAGAGTTCATCATCAGGTATCTGCCCACTGTGTTCGCAGAATGCTCCACTGGCAAAATCATGTCAAGAAGAGGCCTTGCTCAGCCCCAGTGTGGGGTGTGGATACTGAAAGACCTCTTCTTTGGAGATCACTGCATTCTATCAGTTACTGTATGTGGGATCTCTTGAGGTCTTTTTGTGTGTCTTCTCTCCTTTTTTCCCTTTTGTAATCCTGTTTACAGTCCTGCATGAAAGAGTCCAGTTGATATTGCTGAGCACTTCCCTGGCCCGTGGCTTCTCTCCTTGTAGGGTTGTAACTCCTCATTGCAAACAGATCTGGTATAGAGGATCTGAGAGGGCCACCATGGGTGTCATAGGCATCATGGAACAATCATCAGAATCCCATAGCCAGTATTATACTCACTCTGGAATAAAGATGCATTTCTATATATTTCATGTATTTGATCCTAGGAGCAAATATACATATATGTGCATATATAGGTATATATATACCTATATATGCATATATATACATGTATATATATATATATATATATATATATATATATATA
>NW_012267283.1:2505466-2509694 GCF_000151885.1 Dipodomys ordii | reverse complement strand
TGGAAGTGGTGCTGTGGCTCAAGTGGTAGAGCACTAGCCTTGAGCTGAAGAGCTGAGGGACAGTGCCCAGGCTCAGAGTTCAGGCCCCACTACCGGACCCCCCCCCAAAAAAAAAAAAAGTTCAGAGAACACAGGGAAGACCTTGATTTCAAGGAGAAGAAAATCACTGGGAATCTCTGGTACCTGCTCCTAAAAGGACTATAGGAATTAGAATCTTTTTGAGTGAAGTGGTTGCTTGACATAAGCACTTCCATTTTAAGGGTAGCCATCATTTTACAGGAAGCTATTTTAGTTAAACCACATCTCTTGTTTTCCTATAAGTTTCTGTGTGGCAAGATTTTCTAGTTTTGGTGGATTGCGTGGATAAACTTCTTTTTATTTTATTTTATTTTTTTCCGGTTGTGAAACCTGGGCTTGGGTGCTGTTCCTGTTCTCTTAAGCTCAAGGTGAGAGTTCTGACACTTGAGCCACAGAGCCACTTCTAATTTTCTGGTGGTTAACTGGAGATAGGAGTCTCATGGACTTTCCTGCCTGGGTTGGCTTTGAACTGATATCCTCAGATCTCAGCCTCCTGAGTAGCTAAGATTACAGGCATGAGCCACAGATGCCTGGCTCTTGGATAAACTTTTAAACCCTTCAAACTAGCCAATGGAGAAGATTGTGAACCTAAGTTCTGACCAGAACAGGGGTAGTAATGTGTTATGGGTAAACTTGGATAGATTGCTCACCTTGTGTGCTTACTTACTTGGCTTCCTGTTAGTAGCATGCCTTTCTGCAGAAGTGAAATCTTTGCCTTGTGGAATTGCTCTTGAGCTAGTGTGCTCCTTTCTACATAGTACCCCAGTATCCTGAGACACTTCCAACAGTGCGCATGGTAGATTGTGGAGCCTATGTTATTGGCTCTACTTCTTCCCTCCTCTCTGTACACAAGTTCTTTGCTGCGTGGCATTGCAATTTGTTTTCCATCAGAAGTAGGTGGAAGGAGGGGCTGGGTGTGTGGCCTCGTGGTAGAGTACTTGCCTAACATGTATGAAGCCCTGGGTTCAATTCCTCAGTACCACATACACAAAAAAGCCAGAAGTGGCGCTGTGGCTCAAGTTGTAGAATGCTAGCCTTGAGCAAAAGAGCTCAAGGACAGTGCTCAGGCCCTGAGTTCAAGTCCTAGGACTGGCAAAAAAAAAAAAAGGTGGAAGGATCCATCTCTTCCTAAGCAAGCATATTTATTTACTTTGGTGTTTCTAGACCCTTCTAAAGGAGCTCCATGTAAGGAGCTGGACATAGGTACATACCCAAGGATATCGCATGAAAGGATGAACAAAGGTCTTTGTCCTTTGGAAATCATAGATAGGAACCAACCTCAGCAGGCCCCATCCATTCTATAGGTTCAAATGATGAAGTCACCTAGCTCAGAATTCCCACTTTTCCCTATTTCCCAGAGATCCCAGGCTGCCTTCCCTAGTGCACCACTTAAAATAATAGTTCTTGCCAGGTACACCAGTCATCCTTGCTTACTCAGGAGGCTGAAATCTGAGAATTGTGGCAGCTTATGAAAGAAAGGAAAGGCCATGAGACTCTTATCTCCAGTTAACCACCTAAAAAAATCAGACATGGAGCTGTGGCTTGAAGGGCTAGAGTGCTAGCCTTGAGCAGAAAAAAAAAAAGCTCAGGGACAGTGCCCAGGCACTGAGTTAAGCCTCACTGCCAACAACAATCACAGCAAAAAGTAGTTCTCAAAACTCCATGTGAATTAGAATCATTTGGGAGCAAATGCTTTAGAGTCCTGGGCCCTACAGAATGATGTTTTAATTTAGGAGCACGGGTCTCGGAATCTGCTTTTAAATTTAGCACCTAATGATCCTGAAATCAGTACCATGTAGACCCTGTTTGGGGGAAAAGCCACTTGTGTGGGACATTCCTTGTTTGCCCATCTACACAGGTTCTTTTCTTCAGTCTGCTGTGTGCCCAGGGGAACTGCTTTCTGTGACCAGTACTGTATGGACATCTTGGGCCTCTCCAGCCCTTTAGAGGCAACAGCAGGAAATGGGCAGGAGGAGGGAGAGGGTAGGATGGCTTCTTGGAAGCCTTCCTGGTTAGGCTGTGGTTTGGCAGTGGCTCTACACTGTCAGGCTGTCCCTCTCTCCAGCCACAGCTTGCTAAGTGTTTCCCTCGCTCCCTTCCTTTACCTCCTTTGGCCTGGGAGAAGAAACAGTTTCTCCTGGCTTCCAGACTCAGGTGCTCTAATATTTCTATTTCCTGTCATTCCAATCCTTTCTCTCTGAAGTAATTCCCTTCATGAAACACTCTGCAATACTTTTTTTTTTTGAGTGAGCCTTCTGATTCCTTGCCAAGATAGGAAAATAAAAACATTGATCCAGACTCAGTTCAGTTCAGTTCAATTCAATTCAGCAAACATTTACTGAGTGAGCTTCTCCCAGGCTCTGTGGCTGCAGCTGGGGACAGAAAATATCTATCTACCATCACCCCACCCTCAGGGTGGGAAGCTGAATGCCTGGAGCACAATGAAGAGATGGGAGATTCTTGAGGGGGAGGGGGATGTTGGAAGTGCCAGGGTACCACTCACTCTGCCCGAGGTGGCAGGCAGCAAAAGACTCAGAATGTGGAGTAGGCAGAAAGAGAAAGATCGAAACCAACTTGGGGGCAGAGACAGATGGATAAGGATGTGAGTGGAAGGGTCCGGTGAGATACCTTGGTGATGGACTAGAGATGGGGTTGTCATGACAACGCTGCTGAGAAGCAGACACAGGTCTTGAGCCATGCGACGCTCCCCTGGGCAAGCGCTTGTTAGGGTTTCACCTCCAGGTGATCTGTGTGGGCCAGGTACCTCCAACTCTTTTCCAACTCTTTCCTCCAACTCTTTTCTTTAACTGTATTTTTTTTGTCTTTTCTTTTTTGGTACTGGGGATCGAACCCAGGATGTTGCACTTGCTAGGCAAGCGCTTTGCCACTGAGCTACATCCCAGCCCTCCTCCAACTCTTTTCATTTGGGCTTGTTTTCTTTCTAAACCAGTCCTAAATTTACCTCCTTCCTGGGAAGGACTACCTGCCTTTCTCCACAGGGATGTCTCAAAGGAAAGAGGGAGTCTTGGAGCCATAGGCCTGGTGACTATGATGACAACAAAAGAAAAAAAAATCTCTAAATGATTTATACCACTGATTCTGTAAACTATGTCTATTAACTCAGAGGAAGAAGAATCTGGCAATGTCCTATTCACTCTTCAAAAGCCATCAAGATTTCACGTTCTCTAGTAAGACTTTCTGGAAACTCCTAACTAATGCTCCTTGTGTTGTCATCAAGGTCTTTGACATTTATATGATCACTAGGCTAGGTAGAGCACTTCGCTGTGAGCTGCTCAGGTAGATAGCTTAGGCTGATGGTCTCTTTCTCTCCAGGACCAAGCAGTGGCTCTCAGTCATAGCAGGACAACCAAGAATACTTGTAGTTTAAAAGGAGTTTTTGCTGCATATAGAAGTGGTAGAAATGATCTGATCACCTCTCTTTGAGTACTATCTCTTATCCTTTTTTGGGGGGGTAGGGGAAGTGCTGAGGTTTGAACACAGGGCCTTGTGTTGCTAGACAGGCACTCTTCCATTTGAGCCACTCTGTTAGACCTTTACCTCTTTGAGGAATGAGATAACGGTGGCCCAGGGCAGAGATGGGACTATGTCATCGATTACACAGCCTATAAACAATACGGCAGATCTAGGATGGAAGCAAACCTGCTGGTAGTAAGGGCTGGGAATGTACATTGGGCCCCTCCTCCATACAGGTGCAACACAGTACAGGGTGGCCAGCCGGCCAGGGTTGTTAGGCAGCTCGTGAACAGGAACTCTCCTTGCCAGAGCCATTGCACCTTGCCAGGAACTGTCTGGGGGCACATTTGCCTCAACTCAATGCAACTCACAGTCTGACAGCAGGTATGTGAACACCGCCTGCCTTTACAGGTTGGGAATGAGAGACATAGTGCGTCTGCCATCATCCCAAGAAAAAAGTTAAATCCTACTGGAGAGGTCTTCCATGCTGTGAACCACCATGCTTTCCCCAGGAAACACAATGCCCATTTCAGATTAGGGAAGAAAGGGCATGTACAGTCCAAAGATTTTTGCTTTGCTTTCTTTCTTTCTTTCTTTCTTTCTTTCTTTCTTTCTTTCTTTCTTTCTTTCTTTCTTTCTTTCTTTCTTTCTTTCTTTCTTTCTTTCTTTCTTTCTT
>NW_012267283.1:2444673-2505416 GCF_000151885.1 Dipodomys ordii | reverse complement strand
TCTTTCTTTCTTTCTTTCTTTCTTTCTTTCTTTCTTTCTTTCTTTCTTTCTTTCTTTCTTTCTTTCTTTCTGTGTGTGTCAGTCTTGGGGATTGAACTCAGGGCCTGGATGCTGTCCCTGAGCTTCTTTTTGCTCAAGGCTCATGTTCTACCACTTGAGTCACAGCTCCACTTCTGGCATTTTTGGTAGTTTCGTAGAGATAAGAGTCACACAGATTTTCCTTGCCTGGGTTGCCTTGGAACCACGATCCTCAGATCACAGCCTCCTGAGTAGCTAGGATTACAGACATGAGCCGCCAATACCTGGCTCAGTCTATGAAGGACATTTATACCGAAATATACCTCCATATCATGGCTTCTCCCTTTCTCCTAATAAAAGGAAAAACAACACAAAAATAGTTCTAGGAACATCCTAAATTATATGAATTGAGAGTGTTTACCGGCATGGTGAAACATGCTGGCCTGCTCCTGAGGAGCTGTGGGATCCCGGGCAGATTCCTTACCCTATCTGTGCTCCATCTGTTTCCTGGTCTTTCAGAAACTTTCACCTGTTTCTTTGGTGCCTTTCTCATTAAGCATCGGTCCTTTGGCGCCCTCTACTGTTTAGCTATGGCACTGCCAGTGATCTGGTTTGTTAGGATGAGAACTCCAAAGTGAGGGGAGGCTTCTTACACCTCAACTAAGCCCAAAGCCACCACTTGCATCAACACGAGCCCTTAATGTTGTAAAGAAAAAGCCACTCCTGTTCCATCCCAACAAAGATGTGGAATCTGATTGGTCCTGCCAATACAATTTCTGTTCTTTTTCTAAGTTCTTGTTCCTGAGTGCACAGACCTGCCACCCTCCATCCCTCCCACAAAGCACTTCCTCCATTATCATGGTTATCATGTTGGATGTCAACTGCCTGTCCATAGGTCTGTCTTTTAAGCATGAGGCCCTGGTGTTGCTCACCTCCATATCTTTTCCCTGTCACCCCCTAGTAGAGCATGTACCAGATGGGTCCTCTTCTCAGGTTTATTGTCTGGTTAATGATCAGATGGTTAAGAATGAGTGAATAAACGAGAAGACATAGCAATCTGCAGAAGCATAGAGGGCGTGGAGGAAGCACTTAATTTGGGACTAGGGATTTCGGTTCACAGTGTGCAGGGGTCTTTGCAAAACTGGAGGGCAGAGGGAAGGTTAGTGGCCAGAATGGGGCAAATCAATGGTTTTTGGGGTGCTACCTTGGTTTTTGTTTGTATAGCTCCCCTGTGAAATTCATGGAGCTGTAAAGGTAGGTGCACTTAGGATTTGTCTGCATAGTTTTCTCTAGGTATGTTTTACTTCAATAAAAGTCTGCTTGAATTGAGTTTGAGAGGAGTGTGGGATTCTTATGTCTTTTAAGGCAGGTTGCTATTGAGCTTCTTTGAAGAAGTTTGTAGCTTTTCTGTCTTAAAACCTAGCTCTTTGTGTATGTGTGTGTGTGTGTGTGTGTGTGTGTGTGTGTGTGTGTGTGTGTGTCTGTCTGTCTGTCTGTTTTGTGTGTGTTGCTTGAGATTGAAGCCAGGTCCTCATACATGCTATGCAAGTGCTGTACAAGTGAGCAACCATCTAGCTTTTGGTCATTCCATGCTATTTAAACTGATCTCTAAACTCTCTAAACTCTTTTTTTTTAATATTTCAAACTCTGGTGGCATCCCTAATCCTAGCTGTTGAAGTGGCTAGGATCAGAGGATTGCAAGTCAACGCCAGCCTGGGCAGAAAAGCCCATGAGACTCTATCACCCATTAGCTAACCAAAAGCAGTACTTGGAAATATACTCAAATAGTATTACTCCAGCTATAAGCAAGAAAGCCCAGGCGAGAGTAGGAGGCCTTGAGTTCAAACTCTGGGTACTGGTAAGGCTGAAACAAGCACAATAAAGACCCACAACCTCTTGTCATTTTCTCCATC
Source organism: Dipodomys ordii (assembly GCF_000151885.1). Lineage (NCBI taxonomy): Eukaryota > Metazoa > Chordata > Mammalia > Rodentia > Heteromyidae > Dipodomys > Dipodomys ordii. Next base: position 2,503,485 of record NW_012267283.1, on the reverse strand, counting down.
TTGAAATACTCTGTCATTTGCCTTGCAGGGACAATATCCTCAGTCTCCTCTGCAGGTGTTACTTCCAAGAATTGTTCCTGAAATTTCAAATGTGCATTGCTAGGCTGGCTTCATTTCTAACTCTGTAAATTCTTCCTGGATGAGCTCATCTCTTCTCCTGACCCACCCCATATTCATGACTCACCAAGACTATCTGGAGTCCCTCCTCTCTGTTCCCTGGGGACCATGTATCGGGCTGCCTCTTTGACACCTGTACTGGCACATCTCAGAGGCCCTGCTACTCAACGTGCTCTGAAGCTCTTTTTCTCAATGAGTGTCCCTGGCAACTGGGCTTAGTTCCTTATTTCTGTTGACCAAATACTCATTCTCCCTTGGGGCTAGAGTATCCTTTGACTGTACTACTTTGACTCTGAGCTTGTCTATTGGTCTTGCTTTGAAAAAGGGACTATCCAGATGGATGTTCTGAATAGAGACTCTGTGGCTCCATGCTGGGGGAATCTCTTCCTCTCCTTGAGCTCCTGCCATCTGTGGTGAGAAGAGCAGGTGCAGATACCCCAGTAGATCCCTGAGGGGTATATCCCTCAGTATAGACACTGGGAGGCAATGTGGAACAGACCTGAACTTGACCTGTAGCCTAGGGCCAAGTCCAGTTGGACTAGAAGACCCAGAGTCCCATGAGCAGAAAAGAAAGTCACTAAGACAAAGCATGTTTCCACTATGTTTTTCCTTATCGAACCTGTTTGTTCCTCCCATTTGTGTCCTGTTTTATCCATTTCTCTCACTTCCCACTACTGCTACTCTGGTCCCCTTTTTATCAAGGCCTGCTTCAATCTCAGTCCTTCTAACATCTGTACAGTAGCAGAATTGATCTTCCTAAATTCCAGTGTCTCCTCCCATCAGAGAAAAGTCCTCCTGTGCACAGGCGGCACTCAACCCCCAAGACCTTCCATATCAGTCTCCTTCCTCGTTCTCTTCTGAGGTCAGGAAGCTCCCTCAGTTTCTTCTGAGGCCCATGCTCTTTCTTACTCAGGGTCCTCTGTGATGCCTTTCCCTCTGTCTGGCATGTGGTTCCTACTTTCTTTGCCCAGGTTTGCCTCAATGCATCTCTCATCCCTCCTATCACAGCGTAGGAGCTACTCCCTTGAGTTCCCACAAAAGCAGGGACGAGGTTTAACAGGTTGATCCTTATATTCAGTATTAAACAGGGACTTGCGTCCATCCTTGGAGCTCAAGCATTGTTTCTTGAATGAATATTGTGTGGAAATAATATGAATGGTGAAATAATTCCATGATGGAAATGAAAACCCTTGAAGAGACTCCGAGAGTATTGGAGATTTATTCTTTCCATCTCTAGATGGAGAGTCTCAGAGAGGGCTTGGCCTGACCAAGGGTCTATGGCAGAGGTAAGATAAAGGAGCTCTGGTGTGAATCTCTGGGCTTTGCCATCTGACTTGTCTAAGGAATAAAGGAGTCGCTTTAGGCTCTTTGCATGTAAATTATGGTCCAGGGAGCAAGAGCATCAGCAGCACCTGGAAGTGTGTTAGACTCCAGACTGTACCCTCGATTCCCTAACCAGCTGGATGGGTCTTATTTTAACAAGCTCTCCAGCTCTTTCTAAATGAAATAGACTAAGATCTACTGGAGGACAGCTAGTCTGGCTTTCGCATCCTTCTGCTTTCATGAAATCAGGAAAGAAAACCTAGCCAATAGCTTATGGCATTCAGCATTTGCTGCAGTGGGACCAGAAGTGGGGGCCTCACCTCCAAACTTCCAGATAGTTTGGAAGTCCAGGGACCCACCTGACGCAGGATGAATGTTCAACTTCAGGTGAGCTGACTTGGTGAATAAAAATGCAATGGATTCAGAGACCTGAATATGTTCACGACTGTAGTTTAAGTCTAATAACAAACTCACTTTACTGGCCATCCTGCTTTAAGCAAGATTATTTTTATTTATTTTTTAATGCTGGTTTTGGATCTCCATTTCTCCAGATCCTAGACTCCTAAGGTCTTTCCTTCCTTCCTTCTTTCCTTCTCTCTCCTTTTCTTCCTTCTTCCTTTCCTTCTCTCTCCTTCCTTCCTTCCTTCCTTCCTTCCTTCCTTCCTTCCTGTTGTTTCAGATTCCTTTCTCTCTCCCTTCCCTTTCTTTCCCCTTTCCTTTCCTTTCTTATTTTAAACAGCCAGGTGCTCATGCTGGTGGCTCACACCTGTAATCCTAGCCATTCAGAAGGCTGAGATCTAAGGATCAAGGTTCAAATCCAGCCCAGGCAGGAAAAGTCTATGAGACTCAAATCTCCAATTAACCACCAAAAAACCAGAAATGGAGCTGTGGCTCAAGGGATAGCGGGCCAGATTTGAGCAAAAAAGCTAGGAGATAGGCTTTGAGTTAAAGCCATAAGTACCAGCACCAAAAAAAAAAATAATTATGAAGTTTTAAACAGACTTTCTTTTTTCTTTTTTTGCCTTTTCCTTTTTTATTTTATTTTCTCTTCTGTCATTTTCCTTGTCTTTTCCCTCCTCCCATTTTCCCATGCAAGAGAACTCAAGAATGTCTTTTCAGCTCCAGAAAAGATTGTCCAGACCTCTTGTTATCTTCCTGAGCACAAGATGGAAGAGAACATCCTGGACAACAAGACATATAGCTTTGGAGACTTAGCACCAGCCCAAGGCCACCACCTGGCTGGTAACATCTGGCCCAGCCTCTAAGCTTTTCCTTCAAAATCCTGCCTCCTATCTTGGGGGCAGCCTTTGAAATAGTAGCTCACTGGAGTCCTTACTTTTTGCCTGGAAAATTCATAAATTTCATTTCCTCTCCTCTAAGTCCCTGTTCTTCTTCTTCTTTTTTTGGGGGGTGGGGGGTGGGGGTCCGGTCGTGGGGCCTGAACTCTGGGCCTGGGCACTGTCCCTCAGCTCTTCAGCTCAAGGCTAGCGCTCTACCACTTGAGATACAGTGCTACTTCTGACTTTTTTCTTTTTGCTTATGTGGTGCTAAGGAATTGAACCCATGGCCTCAGGCATGCAAGGCAAGCACTCTACTACTGAGCCACTTTCCCAGCCCCCTGTTCTTCTTATTTATGAATCTGGCATTGAGTCCAGGGACTGGAATTTTAGTATTGAAACAGTGAATCCTAGCTGATCAGTAAGCCTGATGCCACATGTTACTAACCTTAGAATTAACAAATTTTAAAAATGTAGAAATGTATATTAAGTATGAAGATAATTCCACCTATGCTGGATGAGGTGGTGGCAAAAATGGTGAACTCATAACCCACTAGTGACACTGTAAACTGGTGTGGTGTATTTGGCAACCTCCACAATAGGTAATGACAGTTCTAAAGTCATTTATCCTCCAGGATCAAATCATAAAGGAGACAACTCTAAAAGTTTACAAATTCACCGTTGTGAAAATGTTTCATGCAGGAAAAGGTTGATTTCAGCTGAACGTGTAAAACACTACAGGGAATAGCTCAGCAAGTTATGGGAGGTTATCCTTTTGAAGACCATGCAAAATTAACTATAACTTCCAGGTGCCAGTGGCTCACATCTATAATCCTAGCTACTCAGGAGGCTGAGCTCCAAGAATCACGGTTCAAAGCCAGCCCAGGCAGAAAAGTCTATGAGACTATTATCTCTAATTTACTGCTAAAAAAGGAGATGGAAATGGGGTTGGGGCTCAAAGTGGTAGAGCCTCAAGCATTGAATGGTTATCCTTAAGCAGTACAGCTCAGGGACAGTGTCTAGGCCCTGAGTTCAAACACACAAAAATATTAACAAGCACACAAAAAATTAACGATAACTAATATGCCCCTATTTCTGTGCTTGGATATAGTGATGGCTAAGAACAAGTATCGTGTCTAGGTTTGGGGTTCTGACTCTGTAGTTGACAGGGTAACCTTAGATTCCCCATCTGTAAAATGGAATAAGAATAATAGTAATAATAATTACTTCTTAAGATTGGTTGGAAGCTTCAATAGCATTTATTTACTTATTTTATTTATTTTGTGCTCATACTGGACTTTGAACTTACAGCCTGGGTACTGTCCCTTAGCTTTTCCCACTCAACATTGGCACTCTGCCACCGGAGTCACAGATCCACTTCTCGATTTTTGGTGGTTCATTGGAGTTAAGAGTTTCATGGACTTTCCTGCTCAGGCTGGCTTCAAACCATGATCCTCAGATCTCAGCTTCCTGAATAGGATGGCATGAGCCATCAATGCCTAGCTCTGAATAGCTTCATTAAGTTTATTAAGTTGCCCAGAACGGTGCCTCGCCATAGATTTGTGTCATGATTTTTTGTTTACATTCACACAAAATGGCCCAATACTCTTACCCTACTGGACAGAGGGGGTGCTCTTCTCCCCTCGCTGGGCCTGGCATGCTGTAATAAGTCTAAGACCTTCTGGGATCTCCCCTACCCTTCTTGGAGTCAGCCTGGCCTTTCAGACTCCAGGAGAGGTAACAAACAAGTGTGCTCAACTGGTCTGTACATTCCATTCTCTATGGCCCTTATGGTTGTTACTGTGTTGTTATCGAAACAGGTGATCCCACCTCCCTCACAAATCCCGCCCCCTGATATGCTCATGTGTGGGCAGTTCCCCCTAGCATACACATTCTTAGTGGCTTTCTACAAGCCACTCTCCTGGGACACCTGAGCTCTTGGTGCTGAGTAGGAATGAGCCTCCCTCCTCCCTCTACCAACCCTCTGGCAGTCTCTATTTCCTGCCCAAGAGCACTATTCTTTCAGCCCTACTTGCTCCAGTGATAGAAACATTTATCATCCACTGAGAGCCTAAGAAAGCCCAGGTGCTTTGAATGTGCCAGTGCTAGGGCCTGATTTCAGGGCCTGGGTGCCATCCGTTAGTGTTAGTGTTTCTCCTGAGTGCTAGTGTTCTACCACTTGAGCCATACCTCTGCTTTTGGCTTTTTGGTGGATAATTGGAGATAAGAGTCTCATGGACTTTTTTGCTTAGACTGGCTTCAAACCTCCATCCTCAGATCTCAGCCTCTTGAGTAACTAAGATTACAGATGTGATCCATAGATGCCCACCTCTAGAATGCCTGTTTTGTCGCTCAGATATGTGAAAGCGTTTTCTTGAGCCTACGGCTTGTATATAAAACACGAGATTATTTTTTGTCGGTTTTGAGGCTTCAATTCAGGGTCTGGACACTGTCCCTGAGCTTTTCTGCTCAAGGCAACACTCTACCACTTGAACCACAGCTCTACTTATGGTTTTCTAGTAGTTAATTGGAGATAAGAGTCTCATGGACTTTCCTGCCCAGCTGGCTTTGAACCACGATCCTCAGATCTCAGCCTCCCAAGTAGCTAGTATTACAGGCATGAGTCACCATGCCTGGCTCTGAGGTTTTTCTTTGTTTTAGCCCAGGCTGGATCTGACTTTGAGCCTACTCTGGGGCTGAGAAAACTTTTAGCTGCTTCCCTGTATAGGGTTACAAGCATGATGTTTATAATAATTGATAACCAAGAAAGTAAGAGCAAAATGGCTTTGATATAACCAGTAGAGTCGTGCAAAATTGTATATGCATGTGGGCAGCAATAAGAACCTTTTTTGGACAAGAGTCAGAGAATGCGGTAGAGTTTAGTTTGAAATTATTTCCTTTTGTGACAATTGCTATAAGAGTTTTCCCAGCTTTACCCTCCCCTGGCAAAAGTTCCTTCCTCTAAGCCCAATGGTGCTCAGCCTTGGTTGTCTGGAGCAGCTGCTTGTGGGGCTATTAAAAGATACCCTGTGCCTGAGCTCCATCAAGGCTTGAGTCTGTTGGACTTTCTGGGGTTGGGGCCAGGCAGTGGCATGTACATGAGGGTCCTCCATTGACTTCAGAGGCTACCAGGATTGAAGGCACTCCACAAGGACTTCATCCCCCTCTTCCATGGAAACCAGCCATATATATTCTTCAGCTTCTTGCTAGTTAGCTTGAGCTTTTTCTTAGCATACAGGAAGGAGCCACCATAGAACTTTTTTCTCAACCTTTTTTGGGAGATTGAACTATTCTGTAGCATAATATTGGGGATGGTTATATATGATTGTTTGCCCAAATTTATTAAACCTATACTTAAAATTTGGTAAATTTTATTATACAACCATATTATGAATATTACTATTTAGTATATTAATAATATAATATTAAAATTGTGATGTAATATTAATATTTAGTATATTATAGAGCATAAAGCTAGTTTTCTAAAAGCTATGTTTATGGAAAACAATATTATTCACAGATAACATACACACATATGCAAGGAATTTTACCTAAGTAAGTTTAACCAAGGAAATGAGTACCAACCAAGTTGATGAATAAAACTCACATACTTCTGCACATTATATTATCACAAACAGCTCAACTATAAAAAATTAAAAATAGCATTTACAGGCTTGGAATGTGGCTTAGTGATAGATTGCTTGCCTAGTATTCATGAGGCCCTGTGTTCAATTCCTCAGTACCACATAAACACAAAAGGCCAGAAGTGGTTCTATGGCTCAAGTGGTAGAGTGCTAGCCTTGAGCACAAAGAGGCTCAGGGACAGTGCCCAGGCCCTGAGTTCAAGCCACAGGACTAGCAAAAAATAAAAATAGCATTTACAGTAATACCAGCCACAAAACATGGAAGGACAAATCTAAAGAGCAATTAAAAAAATTATACCAACAGTCACAGAATATTGTTAAGGGAAAGTAAAGAATAAAATAAATTTAGGATAGATTTATGCTATTTCTGGACTAGAAAACATCGTGTTTGAAGTTAATTTCCTTGACTTCATCTAGAGCTTTAACACAAACTTAATAAAAACTCTGAGGTGTCTTTTTAGGAAACATTGCAAGCTTATTCTAAAATTTATATGAAAGCAAAAGACCCTGAATAGTGAAGGCAATATTGAAGAAGAACAGAGCTAAGAACGTCTACTGACAGACAAATGGATTATAAAGGTTTGGGAGCTAGGCACTGGTAACTCACTGGTAATCCTAACTACTCAGGAGGCTGAGATTCAAAGAATTACAGTGTGAAGCCAACTGGGACAGAAAAGTCTGAGATTCTATCTCCAATATAGCCAAATAAAAGCAGGGCTGAAGATGTGGCTCAAGTGGTAGAGCACCAACCAAGCAAGCAAGCTGAGCCAGCATGAGGGTCTGGAAACGCATCTCTGCCTGCCCCCACCCCAAAAAATTGTAGAAATTAAGTCAGTGTAACCCAGGGACAAACAGCACTAGAACAGAATAGTGCAGTGGTCCTACCCATGTAAAGTCACTTGACTTAGGACAAATGTTCTACATCAAATTAGTAGAGACATTTATCAGAACACTTTCAGTATATGTTGAGTTAATTCACTATCCATTATAGAGAGAAAGAAAGAAAGAAAAAAGAAATAAAGAAAGGGAGAGAGAGGAAGGGAAGGAAGGGAGAGAAAGAGAGAGGAAGGAAGGAAGGAAGGAAGGAAGGAAGGAAGGAAGGAAGGAAGAACAAACAAATGAATGAAGGAAGGAGATAGAAGAGGGGCGTAAGTCAAGATTTTTAAAAGTATGATACAAAAAGTCCCAAATGGATTTCAATAAAATGAATAGTAAAGAATATTAGCCACATACACACCTATGACAAATGACTTGTTCCTACCATATATAAAGAATTCTTACAAACCACTAAGGAAAAAAAGCTCTCAATAAAAATAAAGATTATAAAGAGTTACTTCATAAAGGATATCCAAGTGATCAATTTAAGAGCTATAATTCAAAGAACAATAATATCTAATGTTGGATATAGATCAGCTAAAATTCTCACACATTATGGGTGGGGTAAAACATTTTAGAAAGCTGGCATTATTTATTAAAGCCAAACTGAAGTAAATCTTAGGTCCAGACAGTGCCAGGCACTCATTCAAGATGAATACCCTTCAGAATATATGGGTATGGACATTCTTAGCAGCAACATTTATAAGAGCCAAGCTGAAAACAATCCATATATCCATTAGTAGTAGAGTGAAAAACTATGGCATTCACTACAGAAATACTACCATCAAAGATAAAAGGACAGACTACTGCTACGCACAATGAGGAAGATGAATTTTTCAGACAAACATTGAGTATAAGAAGCAAGACAAGGCTGAGAAGGTGGCTGAGTGGTAGAGTGCTTGCCTTGCATGCATGAGGTCCTGGGTTGGGTTCCTCAGCACTGCATAAGCCAAAAAAGCCAGAAGTGGTGCTGTGGCTCAAGTGGTAGAGTGCTAGCCTTGAGCTGAAGAGCTGAGGGACAGCGCCCAGGCCCAGAGTTCAAGCCCCATGACTGACAAAAAAAAAAAAAAAGAAGCCAGACAATAAAAAAAGTACCAAATTTCTGATTCCATTGATATCAGATTAAAAAATAGGCTATCAAAGATATACTATCAATTTGGGGGATTATTAATGGGGGAACTTTTGGAAATGTGTGTGTGTGTGTGTCGTGTTTTGTGTCACCTCATGTGGCCTGGATCCCCTGCTCCAGCCTTCCAAGTGCTAGGATTACAGGTAAGCACCACCAAACTTGGCCTGGTGTATTCTTTATTTTGACCTAGGTGGTGATTTCAAAGGTATTTACCATTTACTGAGCTGTGTTTTCATTATCGGTGCACTTTCTATATATTGTACTTAAATCCAAAAGCCATGTACATGCATATAACTGTCTCTTTCTCCTCTTCACATTCTCTTCCTCATTCTTTCTTCAGTGTGCATCTCTACAGTCTGGCTTAGATGATCATGCATATTTTAACATCCTTTCATTTGATTAGTTCTGCTTCCTTGTGCTGGTGTTGGGGCTTAACCTCAAGGCCTGGCACTCTACCTTTGAGCTATACCTCCATTTCCAGATAAGAGACTCAGATTTTCTTGGAGCTGGCATTGAACCATGATCCTCAGATCTCAAGCCTGGGTAGCTAGGATTACAAGCATGAGCCATTGGTTCATGGCTTTCAATTCTCTTTCATGATGTTGATATTCTTCTCTGATTTGGCTTTTCTCGAATGCTTACGTGTCTGATATTACCTGTATGATGAATATAGACTTGTCCTGGTAGCTGTCTTCCATCAGTGTGTGTGTGTGTGTGTGTGCGCGTTTGGGGAAGCTGGCACCAGTCCCCTGGAATGGAGATTGCTGGTCCTCCACTCTTGCGTTTTCTTGTATCTATACTCTGCACTTCCCTAGGAGAGATGCTGTGAAGGAGGTGGAAGGGCAGCCAGATGGAGCAGCACCAACATCACTGGGGAAATGCAAATCCTTAGTCTTTATGCAAATCACCAGAATCAGAAACTCTAGGCTGGCTAGAGCAATCAGTGCTTTAACCAGCTCTTCAGGTATACAGATACCTGCTCAAGAATCAGAGCCACTGCCCACAGTGTCCCACTTAACTTCTTTTTTTTTTTAGGTCTGGTCATGGGACCTGAACTCTGGGCCTGGGCACTGTCCCTCAGCTCTTCAGCTCAAGGCTAGCGCTCTACCACTTGAGACACAGCGCCACTTCCGGCTTTTTTTTTTCTGCTTATGTGGTGCTGAGGAATTGAACCCAGGGCCTTATGCATGCAAGGCAAGCGCTCTACCACTGAGCCACCTTCCCAGCCCCCCACTTAACTTTTTAATAATCACTTTTCCCCTTCCCCATCTCTTTCATAGCCTGGTGTCTGATGAAAATTTCTAGTGGACAGTTTCTTCATACCTGTTTTCCTTGAGTTCAATCCTTGCCACCATTCAGAATTTTCCACTGTTTTTGGAGGATTAGTAGCATTAATTTTTGCTTTCCAGTTTTATATATGGATAGATAGATAGATACACACACACACACATATATATGTTTATATGTATGAATGTATGTATGCATGATGTAGTCTAGGTTAACCTCCAACTTAAGATCTTCCTATCTCTATCTTCTGAGTGCTGGGGTTACAGGCATGTGCCATCATAGCTGGCTTTCTAGTACCTCTTCTTCAAGATTCTAATTGTGGTAAAACATACATCAAAATTGCCATCTTGCCCATTTTTAAGCATATAGGTGAGTAGTCTTAAGGACACACTTTATTATGCAATCTCTAGAACTCTTTATCTTGTGGAACTAAAACTCCAAAGCCATTAAATAGTTCCTCATCCAGTGTAGTTTTTTTAAAAGACTTTTTTTTTCTTGTCATTAAATGCAATCTCCTGTTTTATTTTTATTTTAACAATGTTCAGCCTAATGAGTGGGACGTGGTACCCACTCATTTCCCTAATGAGTAATGATGATGTGCATATTTTCATGTATTTATGGGCCATTTGTATTTCTTATTTGGGAAAATAAGATTTATTCTAGTACTTTGCCTATTTGATTTGTTTTAAAGGTGGGTTTTTGTGTTGTTGCTGGGTTTTAGGAATTCTCTATATATTCTGTCTGCTGAATTATTAGATATGCAAATACTGTCTCATTCTCTGGATTCCCTTTTTACTCTGTTGTAATGCATATATAAAAACTTTTCAGTTTATTTTTTGTTATGAGTGTGGGTTAGGCCTTTGGCGTCTTACCCAAGAAATTATTGCCAACCCCAATATCATGAATTTTCCTTGCTATTTTTTTTTCCCTCTGTGTACCTTTCCATCTGGTTTCCGGTTGTTGGCTAGTTAAATGTAAACATCTAACCTTTCATCACCTTTGCTATTAGTATGCAGATTTCAGACCCAGCAGTTTCGCTTTCAGTTGTGAGTGTAGACCCTGCTGCTCTTTGGTGGCAGGCCTACCAGAGTAAGCATAAGGTCAGCTGAAGACTGAACTCTTGACCTTGGTCTCACTGCAGGGGACCTGGAGCCCAGTTCTGTGGGCAGGGCTGCAGCAATCAAGTGGGCCTGGCTCAGGTCTTTGTTTCCATTTTGTCTCTGCCAGTATGGTCTGGGTAGCCTTGGGTAGATCTCAGAACCTCTTCAAGCTTCAGTTTTAATTTTTCTAATCTTTAAGATGAGGATGATAACACTCCCTTGAGGAAAGATAATATATATAAAAGTATGGCTCTTAGATGCCGGGACCTTTAATTATTAATTCCACTGTATGAAACTGGATTGTCTCCCTGTCAATCTCCCCAGCTTGTCCTGCAGCCCTGAGGATCCTTTTGGATTGCAATTTGCTCTCATCAAAACCAGGCTTGCTTCATTGGTACAGAGTTTATGCAAGAACAAGTCTTGTTGAGCGATCTTCACAGGAAGAGGAAGTAGGTTCAATATACCTTAAAAAAAAATCTGAGCTGGGCGCTAGTGGCTTACACCTATAATCATAACTACTCAGGAGGCTCAGAGATCTGAGGATTATAGTTTGAAGATAGCCTGAGAAGGAAAGGAAAAGTCCTCTATGAGACTCTTTTCTCCAGTTAACCACCAGAAACGGGAAGTAAAGGTATGGCTCAAAGTGGTAGAGTGCTAGCCTTGAAAAGAAAAGCTCAGGGACAACACACAGGCCCTGAGTTCAAGCCCCATGACTGACAAAAAAAAGAGAAAGAAAAAAAGGAAGGAATGAAGGAAAGAAGGAAGGAAGGAAGGAAGGAAGGAAAGAAGGAAGGAAGGAAGGAAGAAAAGAAAAGAAAAAAATGTTGGATACTAATGGTAGGCTTATGTTGTTTAAAAAGAAAATCACTGGCCAGGTGCAGGTGGCTCACACCTGTAATCCTAGCTACTCAGGAGGCTCAGAGATCTGAGGTTATAGTTTGAAGATAGCCTGAGAAGGAAAGGAAAAGTCCTCTATGAGATCTGAGGATCACAGTTCAAAGCCACCCTGGGCAGGAAAGTCTGTGAGACTCTTATCTCCAATAAAAACCACTAGAAAACCAGAAGTGGCACTGTGGCTCAAGCGGTACAACACTCGCCTTGAGCTGAAGAGTGCAGGGACAGCGCCCAAGCCCAGAGTTCAAGCCCTACAATCAACCAAAAAAAAAAAAAAAAAAAAGAAAAAGAAAAGAAAATCACTTAAAAATTGTGGCTAATATTTTTCATTCGGCTAATATTTCCATGTTCAACCTTAGCAAAAGTTTTTGGATGGCAAATTACATTGTATTTCACCTCATTTGAGAGAGAATGAGAAAGAAGGGGGGAGAGAGAGGCAGAGGGGAGAGAGAGAGAGAAAGAGAGAGAGAGAGAGAGAGAGAGAGAGAGAGGTGGGGGGAAGGGAAGATCTCTAAAGCAGCAGTAGAAAAACCAGGAAGTGGGCTGCTGGGATTGGTGGAGGATTCATTCTTGCAATCTCCTGTGACTCTGGGTTTTTTCATGGAGCTGTGGGCTGGCCAATGAGGATCCTCAAGCATGAAGATGGTGATCAGCTAAGTTTGAGACTGGATGTATTGAGGGGAGGCTGACACCAGTAGGGGAGCTCCTAGCCTTGTGGAAAGAACATATAGAATCTGCTAACCCAGGACTTAACGGAAATGGAATAGGGTAGGTATTTTATGGCTAGTACATTCTTCTTGACTGCTCATTGGGTTAGTGAGGTGAAATCCACACCATGTAAATTAGCCATCCAAAAAGGAATAATTCATTGCAGTTGAATACATTCACAGTGCTGTACAGTTATTGTTGCTATCTCATTTCGGGACATTTTTATCACCCCAAGAGAAGACCGTGTTCCCAGGCACTTTTCATTCCCCTCCCCAGTCCTGGCAGCTACCCATCTGCTCTCGGTTCCTTATGGATTTGCCTCTTCTGCAGATCACTTCTAAATGGAACCACACAATTGGTGACATTTGGTGACTGGCTTCTTTCCCTTTTAGAATAATATTCTTAGAATTCACCCATGCAGTAGCACATACCAAACTTTCATTTCCTTTCATAGTCTGGTAATATTCCACTGTATGTATAGATCATAATTTATCCATTCATTCTGTGTGTGTGTGTGTGTGTGTGTGTGTGTGTGTGCAGGCATGTATGTTACTAGAGAGCAAACTCAGGGTCTCCCTCTAGGTTGAAAAGTATCTAACCACTTGAGCTACACCCTTAAATCCTGTTTGTGTTTTAGGTTTGTTTTCCCACTAACATTCCTGAGCTGGTTTCCAACCTCCATATTCCTACCTACTGAGCAGCTGCAATTGCAGGTGTGTGCCACTTTGCCTGGCTTGATTTTGAGATGCAGTCTCACTAACATTTTTTTTCTGGGTTGTCCTTATATCAAAATTCTATCTTTGCCTCCCACATGATTGGGATTACAGTCATGAACCACCATGCTTGGGCTTATCCATTTATTCTTGGGTGGACATTTGGGTTGTTTCTACCTTTCAGCTAATACACTGCATATAGTATATGCATATGTACATATTAATATATTTGGGGGATATTGCTTATCTGTGCATGGACTTGCTGGCTCCTATGGTGATATCTATGGTCAATGTTTGAGGAACCACCAAACTATTTTCTTTTCTGTTCCAACAATAAAGTACAAAGAAGAAAATCTCTGTCTTCATACAATTCTAAAATGAGGGCAGGGATTGTGTTTTTGAATTCTTAGTTTGGAACTCTAATACTTGGCACAAGGTTGCACAAAGAAGATACTTAATAAATGTGTGCTTGTTGATTCTAGACCCCTCTAGAGTCATAGTTTTATCCTGGGGGAATATATAGGGCATACAGCAAGACTTTGCAACCTGAGAATTGGGGGGATGGAGCCTAGAAAACCATACTAAGCCCTTTGCACAAAGGGAAGGGAAGAGCTGTTCAGTGGAACTGGTCACCCACACATGTGGCTTTTACTGTTGGTTTGTCCCTAAGAATTTTTGGGGAAGTTAAAGTCTTCTCTCTGTCAAGTGAGAAGTTGGAGTATTTTAGTGATATTTACTTTTTTGTTTGCTTTATGCAGTGGAAACATTTTTGTCTCCCATGTGAAGTCATAAGTGAAAGCTCAGTGTGTTTGGAATATGCAGTTAGGGGAGAGAGTAGGAAGGTGGGCAGGCTGCAGGACAGGGCCTGAGCTTGGCCTGGCATGTTCTCTCTCTCTTTCTCTCTCTGTGTCTCTGTCTCTGTTTCTGTCTCTGTCTCTCTCTGTCTCACACTGTCTGTCTCTCCCCCCCCCCCATCCCCTAATAACTTCACAGGACTTCATGACTCCCACCCAGGTCCCTACATAATCTGAGATCCTCGCAGTGGCCCTGAGAGTCCCCTGTTCTACAGAGATGAGGAAAGCATGAACTGGCACAAGTACATATTATTCTTTCCCCTAAAAGGAAAGCATTTTTCCCCCTTACAGTGGAAGGAAACTCAAAAGATTTAAGTGATAAGGGCAGGGGATAGAGGCAGAGGGTTTGCCTAGCATACAAGATCCTGAGTTCAATCCTCACTCATCCCACACACATACAGAGGTGGAGCGGGGAGGGAAGGAGAGAAAGAGGCTTTAAGAAAAGAATCAAAGTCTTTTTGAAAAACTGTTATCATTAGCTAAAAGTGGGAGGAGGGAATCTAAACTTCCTTTTCAACTTTTAAATTCATAAAATGAAAGGCTACTGCAGGCAGATTTCATGACCAGAGCTGCTTGAGTTATACTTCCCTAACTGAGTTGATTCCTGATTCCTGCCCCATGAGAACATTTGCACTGAAAATGGCCCGCTCCTACCAAAGCTGAACACATGAGCTGCAGGCCTTGTCTTGTCCTTACTTGTACCCTGTGGTTTCTTTGCTTTCTCTGCCTTGATCTCTTCTGGTGAAATGTCTTCAAAACCTGACATTTATACTCTGCCTTCCTGTTGCACTGTGCTCTCGCTCTCTCTTTCTCTCTCTCTCTCTGTCTTTAGTTCTTGGTTTTTGAATTTGCCTGCAAAAATCGGGGATTGGCTTAGTTCTCTGATCATTTCCTGAAAAGCTGATCCCAGTACATTGACCAGCCTAACTCATTTGACTTCCCATGATCCAGTTTTGCAATTTATTTCCATGGAGGCTCATTTATAAGACAACACTTCAGGAAATCACTGAGCCACAAAATCACTTCTGGTTATTCAGATTGAGAAAAGTCACTTCAGGCAATGAGGTGGAACGATGATTAAGACAGATGTTTGCTTTAAAAGTATTTTTCTTTTTTTTTAATTGGTAGTACTGGAGGTTGAACATAGTGCTTCTTGCTTGCCAAGCAGGTACTTTGTACCTGAGCTATCCCTTTGGCTTTTTTGCTCTGTTTAATTTCAGACAGGGTCTTACTTCCTGCCTAGACGTGTGCCTGGATGAAGATCCACCTATTTTAGGCTTCTGGTGGCTGAAATGACAGGCATATACTATTACACCCAGCTTGAGATGGAGTCTCATGGTCTCCTCCTGGGCTGGCTGGGCATTGTACTCTTCCTGAACTCAGCCTACAGAGTAGTTAGGATGACAGGCATGAGCCACTGGCATGAAGCTACAGAAGCATTCTTAAGGCTGGACGATACTGTTTTTGTAGCGCCTGACAGAAAATAAATGGCAAGGAAGCTCTGTTTTAATACCCCTCAGATTTCACCTGCTTAGCCTTTTCCTTCACCATGGGTGTTCAGTTTGGGCCCAGCAATCTCCCCACCCCCAGTTGTTTTTTTTCCTTCCCCAAGAGAACTCACAGTTTTCTGGAGAATTCCCTCCTGATGTTAATCCCTCTTGTTCCACCATGACGCTGTGGGGCTAATTGTGACTCCGGATGCTGTAATTCTATAAATAACACTTAAAAAAAAAAAGAGTCTTCAGAAAAGCTCCAGTCTGCTTTGCAAACCTCAGAACTTGTCTCAGAAATCTTGCTTGGATGGCCTTCTGAGATCTAATGTAACACGAGGAGTTTCCTTTGGGGAAAACCAGTGCAACAGGTCTGAGCTCCCTTGGCTGTGTCAGAGTTTTAATTGATTCTTCACCCCGTCTATCCTCCACCCCATAATAGCAGTGCTAAGCACAAGGACGTGTTTTACAGGAATAGTCACCCAGGGCTTAATTGGTTGTCGCATAGCAGACGGCTGTTTCACAATGAAAACAAATTTGTTTTGTGTCCTGACAATGTCTGCTGATGAAGTGGGCTCTCCATAGGACTGAGAGGACAATGTCAAGGTCCCCAGCCAGCACTGATGTGTTTCCAGGGGTAACTTACCCACTGTCCCATGCCAGTTCTTGAAAAGCAGTTTGGTAAAGAGGAGGGTGGTGTCACACTGGGTTGGCAATGGCTCACAGCTGTAATCTTAGCCACTCAGGAGGCTGAGATCTGAGGATCGAAGTTCAAAACCAGTCCAGGAAGGAAGTCCATGAGACTCTTATCTTCAATTAAGCAATAAAAAAGCTGGAAGTGGCACAATGGCTCAAGTGGTAGAGGGCTAGCCTTAAGCAAAAAATGCTCAGGGACAGAGCCCAGACCCTGAGTTCAAGCCCCAGGACCAACCAGCAAACACACAAAATAAATAAAGGAAAAAAAAGACAATTGTCACAGACTTTGGATCCTTGAGTTCCTAAGCCACATGACAAGGGTCATCTTGTCCACCTCTTTATTAAAATCCCACACTAAGAACCTTCACATATACTGTCTCATTTAACTCTCCTAATCACATTGTAAGGAGTGCAGGGAAGCTATCATTATCTCCATTCTACAGGTAAGAAAACTGAGGCCCAATGAAGCTTGTGACCTATGGAAGAACCACAGATTGAAAGTGGTCACGCCAGGACTAGAAAGCAGATCCTCTTTTTAGTAATTTCCTTCTTCCTTGGAGAGTGGTAGGGATTGCTCCACTGAGCTAGCTATGAAGAACCCCCCTACTCTGACATTCATTATTCATTCAATCAACAAACATTGCTGAAGAGGATGAAGTTTAGGATTCCATATATTGATCTGAAAAATAGAGGTGGTTTTATTTTTTCCCCCATGACTTCAATTACATTCTCTCATTCTTATTGGTGGCTGAGAGTCTGTTTTAGGTTTTCTGAGTCATCAAGAGATTTTTGCCTCCTCTCACTTTTTTTTAAAGATTGTATATAAATTCAAGCCATTGTAATGTGTGTGTGTGTGTGAGAGAGAGAGAGAGAGAGAGAGACAGAGACAGAGACAGAGAGACAGAAAGAGACAGAGAGAGACAGAAAAAGACAGGCAGACAGACAGACAAATGGAGGGAGAGAATG
The DNA here is from genome assembly GCF_000151885.1 of Dipodomys ordii. Classification (NCBI taxonomy): domain Eukaryota; kingdom Metazoa; phylum Chordata; class Mammalia; order Rodentia; family Heteromyidae; genus Dipodomys; species Dipodomys ordii. The sequence continues at coordinate 2,486,411 of NW_012267283.1, read as the reverse complement.
AGAGAGGGAGATATATCTGTTAATGTTTCATAATATCCAAAATTTGTTTGTGTAACATGTTTCAGGTTCCTTAATACATTGGGGAATTATTATGGAGACAATTATTGTTGTCTCTACAGGGGAGCTGTGGTTGCTGCTGGCTGAATGCAAGTCCCCTGCAACTGTACAATTCCACACTTCTCTGTTCCTAAGCTTCTCAGTAGTCACAAGATCAGATAACTAATCTGAGCTAAAACCCAAAAGGCAAGTCCAAGGAAACTTAGAAATAAAATGATTTATGTATTTGTGTCACCTCTACTTTCCAATTTTTGTTGGTTAGTTGGTATGATTTGTGGAGGGGAAGGGAAAAAACAAATTGTTTAAATAGGGATACAGGTGGACCCACTGCAACAATAAGATGCACAAGATATTATGCTGAAAATGAACTTTACAACTTTGGCACGGGGTGGGGGGGGAAATTAAGGGGATACTGAGAAAATGTCAATAATTAGAGAAAAATAAAGATAGATGACAAAAAAAAAGAGTTTTGCAATTTTGCCCACTGCTGGTTTTGAACCACGATTCTCAGATCTCACACTCCTGAGTCTCTAGGATTATGGGCATGAGGCACAGGCACCTGGCACAACTATAATTTTGAACCTATGGTTTTCATTCGACCTTTCACACCTCAATGGGGCTTCAAGGGCTATCCTTGTGTGGCCAATATAAAACGAGGATGACTCAATGGCTTCTTCTAGGCACCACTACATGCACAGATACATCAATCTGGCATACATTTCAAGAAATACTTGAAACTTTTACTTCTGTCTCTAAAAAATTCTGAGAATATGTCTGTGACTGAGTCAAATCCCTCATTCTCTTCACTCTCCTCTCTTCCCTTCCTAATTGTTCTATCTATCTATCTATCTGTCTGTCTGTCTGTCTGTCTGTCTGTCTGTCTGTCTGTCTGTCTATCTATCTATCTAGCTAGCTAGTTTGCTAGCTATCCATCCACCCCTTCATCTATCTGTCTGTCATCTATTTATCTACCAGGCATCATCTATCTACTTTCCTAATTCATACCATAAATCTCTCAAAATGAGCTAGCATATGTTGTCTACAATAACCTTTCTCAATCCATTCCCATTTTATTTCCTTATATTTTTCTCTATTTCCTCCTCTTCTTTCTTTCTCTGTTTTTCTCCTTCTTTCTCTTTCTTCCTTTCCTTCTTTCTGCTTCTTCCTTTCCTTCTTTCTCTTCCTTCCTTCCTTCTTTTCTTCTTTCTTTCTTTCTTCCCTTCTTTCTCCCTTCCTTCCTTTTCCCCCCTCTCCTCTTTCTCATCCTTTTTCTTCTCCTCCTTTTCTTTCTCCATCACTACCACCTCCTCCTTCTCGTCTTTTTTCCTTCTCCTTCTCTTCTTTTTCCTTCTCCTCCTCTACCACTATCACCTCTTCTTCCTTTTTCTCCTCTTTCTCCACCTTCACCACTACCACCTTCTCATCTTTCTGTTCTTCCTCTTCTCCCTTCTCCACCGCCTCCTCTTCTTCCTCTTCCTTTCCTTCTTATTTTTCTTCATCTTTCTCTTCTAGTAGCTATACTTCCTTTTCAATAAAAATAGAAATATTACCTCAATCTGTACAGTAGTTCTGGGGAAGAAAACTCTAGTGAAGACAGAACCAAGCTGAATATGCTAGGGGAAATGAGATGGGGTGACAAAAAGGAAGAGGCTAAGCCAAAGGAAACAGAATTTCCCTTTGTGGATGAAGAAGCAAAGCAATATTACTGTTTGCAAGTAGATTTTTCTTTTGGTTCCCATCAAGTCATTTTGCAGATGGGGAAGTAGAGGCTCAGAATGATGTAAGCTGCCCAGGGTTGTGCAGCTGCCCACAGAGCCATCATTCCGGAGCATTGATATGAAGTCTTGGATTCATCCCCCTAACAAGTACAGTGAGTTCCTGTTCTCTACCTCAGCCAAATAACTAAGAATCTCCCAAGGCAGTAATGCAGACGGCTTGTGGGGGTGGGGAGGGAGGAGGAAGGGGAGGGAGGGGAGAGATGCAAAAGCGAACCGGAGAATCCATCCTACCTGCTGCCAGACATTGACAGTGTGAACCAAGACTTGTGAAATGAGATGGGCAGGGTGGAGCGAGCTGAGTGCTTTAGGTTTTATCAGGCTATAATTACACCGGTTCTGATAGTTTAGTGAATTAAGAGTCTGCCTCAGGGAAAGCTGAGAGGTCTCCGTCCAGTGCTGAGGTAAAACGTGCCTATACCTGTCACACAGTGGGAAGCAAAAACTATTTCCTGCTTCCCAAATAGACCCTCTAGAAAATTACAACACAAAAGGATTTACAGAAAGTGAGCAATTCCTTCTAACACTCTGACCCATGAATTCATCAAAGTCTTGAATTCTTCTGTACTTCTTTTTTTCTTTTTTTTTACATACAAATATTGTTGTTGGATATCATTTATAGTCTGCTAGATTTGTTTCTCTTGTGGTATTGGGGGTTGAACTCAGGCCCTTATGCTTGCTAGACAGGAGCACTGCCACTTGGACCGAGCCTCCAGCCCACCTTGGTTACTTTTGAAATAGGGTCTTACTTTATGTTCCAGACAGCTTGGACTATGATCTTCCTAATTTTGCATTCTTGCACCTCTGGGAATGACAGACCCTTGCACTGCACTCAAGCACTGTGCTTTCCCTGTAGCTGGGATGACAGGTACATGTCACTGTACCCAGCCATTGGTTTAGATGGCTGACCTGAAACTATTATCTCCTGATTCCTGCTAGGAATAGCTGGGACTACAGGCTTGAGCCATCATACCTAGCTCCATATGTGTGTGTGTGTGTGTGTGTGTGTACTTGTGTGTGCACATGTGTGTGGTTGTGCTTGAACTCAGGCCTGGGTACTGTCCCTGAGCCTTTAAAAGTTTCTCTTCAAGAAAAAAAACTTTCTACCACTTGAGCCACAGCTCTACCGTGTGTGTGTGTGTGTGTGTGTGTGTGTGTGTGTGTGTGTGTGTGTGTGGTTAATTGGAGATAAGATGCTCGTGGACTTTCCATCTCAGCTTGCTTTGAACCATGGTCCTCAGATCTCAGCCTCCTGAGCAGCTAGGATTACGGGTATGAACCACCAGTGCCTGGCCTCTTTGATTATTTTTGTTTGCTTGTTTTTATTTATTTTTGAGGCTGGCAATCTTATTTCTGCCTCTCTCCATTCCCTATCTACCTGCTTTTGTTTACTCTTCCAGTAATTCCTTTTTGAATTTTGTTCAGGGTTTTTACTTATAACTAGATACAAGGAAGAGATGGGTTTTGTGGAGGGCCTTCTCTATTTTGTGTGGTATCAAAATCCCTAACTCATCAGGTGTTTTTTTTAAATTTTAGAAAAAGTATTCATTCTATATTTTGACGTACGGAGCAACGAAATGTTATTTGTATGGTTGTTGTAATTGTCACAGGAAATCTTTGGAGATTAGGTTAGGAGAATAATGTAGGAACCTTAGTGGAAAGAGTATGGGATTTATAGTTAGTTCAATCTGAGTTCAAATGCTTCATCACTTCATAACCTTGAACTTATTCATACCTTGAGTTCATAACCTTGAACTTGTAATCATTTCCCTAATCTCAGTTTCCTCATGGGAACAGTGGGGATATAATGACAATATTTGCTTCATAGAGTTGCTTTTTTAAGGAAGACAATGCTAGCAAAATATTTTACTCAGTGTTTGACCCTTAGTGGGGACTTAATAAATGACAGTTATTATGGATGCAATGATGGTGATTATTATTATGATACATAATGAGATAATCACCATGCTGTGGGTCACATGCACCAAAGGTTTAGGAAGCTGTGCCTTATGCATAGCACATGCTTTGCATAGAAAGCTAATTTGTATCCCACACTGGGTGTGAGTTCTGGATCAATGGACAAATTTCAGTTGGATATGACTGGAAAATGGAGACTGTTACAGTTAACATCCTTCACAATGCCCTCAGTTAATGTCTGGAGACAAAGAAAATCAAGACTTCAGATTTCTATGACAATGATTTTCAAAATGAGGTGAGAGTTAGCTGGTATACTTGTTAAGATACAGATTTTTGGGCTATCCCAAAGAAGTCAGAACCATGAGTAGGTCCTGGGAATTGACACTGAATAGTCTTGCCTAGTAATTCTTTCATCCACCAAAACAGTGCAAGCTCTATCCTATACCTAGCCAGATATTCCTAACCCAGCTGTTTCCAGAAAAGGGTTCCATCTTCTTCCAAACTCTCAGCTCACTGAAATGTAATCCTGTAAAGCAGCAACATTGGAAAAGGAGGATATTTGAAAAACACAATAAAAGGACACATGTTCTTTCCTTGTCCAGAACTTGGGCCGCAAGTAATAGAGAATTCAAAAAGATGGTGGCATAAACTCATAGGTTATCATTTAAAGCAAGTTCAGAAGTCAACATTAGAATGGCAACTCTACAATTACTGGGAACCCATGTTCATGCTTTCTTGTTTCCCTCCTCTTGTTTAGAGGTGATGCCAAAGTCTGATCATCACACCAGCATCCTCTTTTACAGAAAACCCAACTCAAGTAGGAAAGGAATAAAAGGATAAAGTGCAAGCTGGGCATTGTGGTACATACTTGGGAGGCAGGAGGATCTTGAGCTTAAACCCAGGCTGGGAAAAGGTAGTGTAAGACCTTATCTCAAAAATAAAATTATAAGCAAAAAAACTAGGATGTGTGACTCAGATGTTAGAACACTTGCCTTGCAAGTGTGAGACCCTGAGTTCAATACCCAGTACAACTACCCCCACCAAGGAAAAGTTCAAGCAGGCTTTCCAGAGAATGCCCAAACATTCCCATTTCTATCCATGGCTGTTGCTTAGCTCTAGAAATGGATGACATTGGGAAGTCTTTATTCCAAGCTACTCTGTGCTCTGCTGAAGCTTGGAGCTCTATTCTCAGGTGAGAGGCAGGGATGGATATGGCCAATCTCTTGTTCACATTGCCTGGAAGAAGAAAGGTGATTAATTGTCCAATGCAGAGGCAGAGGCAGACCATGAGAACAAGGGCTGCTAGACTGTGTACCATTCTAGTGGGGTTTCGTGAAGAAAGTCTTCAGATCCTGGGTTGTGTTGTGCCCAGAGTCTTCTTGCAGAGTTAACCCTGTCCCCTCCAGGTTCTGGCTTTGCTTTCCTATGAACTGAACTTCTCAGTCTGGTACTGCACACAGATCCCAAGTTTTCCTTCCTACCTTTAGCAACCTGCCTTTCTCCTATACTGTGACCACTTTCAGCCCTTTGTCATCTCTAAACATGCTTTGCTGAGGCTGTTTCAGTCTCTCTCCCTCTATCTGGCAGGGACTGGAGCCCAGAATGTTCTGTGCTCTCACCCTTGCACAAAACTTCCCAGACATAGACTTCCCAAGTTCACTCTTGTCACTATCTTCTTCCTGGGTTCATGGTCCATCATTCTGTCTGCCATGGTTGCAAAAGCCTTCCTCACGATTTCTATCCATTTTTATTTTTTCTTTTGAGACGGGGGTCCAAATGTAGCCAAGGCTTGAACTCATTTTCATCCTGTCTTCAGTCTCCCAAGTGCTGGGATTGCATCTGCGCACAGCTTGTTTAAAATAATGCCTAAACAGAACTCAAGAAACAAAGGACCTCTACTTAATTTATTGTTATCATTTCTAGATAACTCCATGTTCTTGACCTCATATATGGTATATACACGTGCACATCTGAGGGAAGCTAGGAAGGGGGCAAAGAATCAGAAGGAAACAGGGGAAAAATACAACAGAGGGGCCCATTAGCTGCACTGGACATGGATGAAAATGAACTAAGCAACTCAAGGGCAGCAATGGGAGGGAGGGAATGAGAGAGAAAGAGGGATTCCAGCTTACACTAAGCAAAAGGAAAGAAATGTACATATCACCCAACTTGGAAGAAATAGTTGTATTGTCAAAGTTTATAGAATTCACAAATTTATAGAACATGATAATGAAAATTTTCCTTGTGACAGTTAAAATGTTTGTGACTTTAACTAAGTATCACTTTCCCATAATACTGTGAAATTTGTGAATTTATGTAATTATTTAATCTCAATAAAAATTATTAAAAATAATGCCCATAATAATAATCAGGAAAATAATTTTTCTAGAATAGAGTAATACTAAAAGTTTTAGAGATTTTGTTTAAAAATTTCCATAAAATATTCAAATTTTGTTATGATCCAATATGTTATGGTAATATGTATATATATATTCCAACAAGATGTGGTTTGTACCTAATTTCAATATTTGATAATAGAAAAGCTTAAGACAGCTAACATGCATGTGAATTATTTTTTCAATGACAAATGTTTCAGGTATAGAGTAATTTCTTATCTATCCATTGATTTGGTTTAATTGTTAAGAGTGAATCTAAAAGCATTTTCAGTTGGGTACATATATATAAGAGACATAACCTCTTCCTTAAAGATGAAAATATTCTGTCTCCTTCATTCAGCTCAAGTAAATACCTCCTTAGCAAAGCCTGCTGAGGCTCGCATGATTCACAATAATGGAGACCTATTGCTACTTCCTAATCTTCTCTTTCCCTTCCTCTTGCCAATAAAACATATACTCCCAGGAAACAGGGGAATTAACCTTGATTAAGAATAAACCTAATCAAAATGGTCAAAGATCTTATACACAGAAAACTGTTAAGACATTGACAAAAGAAATTGAAAAGCATGTAAATAAAAGATATTCCAGAATAAAAAATATTCTGATTTCCAGGAATCAGAATATTGCCAAATTTTCTACACCATCCAAAGCAATCTATGGTTTCAGTAAAATACATATGAAATTCTTGTGCATGTTTCACAGAAACAGAAAAAAGTGCTAAAATTCATATGGAAACAGAAAAGACTGGATAGCTATGCCAACCAAAAGAAGACTAATGCTGAAGCTCCACACATCCTGATTTCAAATGATATTTAAGAACTATAGATCTTAAATGCTACCCCTCTCCATAGAATGTAACTGTGGGATGTGGTGTTTTATTTGCTTGATTCTGGTCATTTCACAGCAAATACATACATATATCAAAACATCACATACATGTTTTAAGACAGTCAATTTTTACTCGTCAATTATACACCAATAAAGCTAAGAAAAAATTACCAGGGCAATATGAGTTCGCCACTTGACAGCTAACCTTTAAGTCAGTGCAGTAGCAAAGCAATAATTAGTAATGATAGTAAGAAATAGTAGCAATAAGATCTAGTTTTTAGCTATTGGTATTTGACACTGGGTTACATCTTTAAAGTTTATTATATCTATGGAGTAGCTGGTATTATCATCCCCTGCTTTATTACGGATGGCATGGAGGGGTTAAATAACTTGCTGTCGTGCAACTAATAAAAAAGAAAGCCGGGAGTTGACGCTAAGAGTGCTCAACTTCATGCTGTTTCATTCTATACCTGCTTCCAGAACAATTTTAATCTATATGTAAAATGGCGATTGGTGTGTCTTTCCAGGAGAAAGGAAGGCACACATTTACCACTTCTACTAGTAAGGTTACACAGAACGTTGTGCCTGGTTTATGGGATCCATAAACTGGTGTCCTCTGAAAGGGTCCAGAAATAAGCCAGGAAATGAGAGGCCAAGAGCCTCATGATGCTTGACAAGGGGAGGAGGAGACTGCTCCCTTAGACATCCCTGCTCAGGTGTTGCTTCTCTAGGGAGACATTTCCTCATTGTTTAAGATAGCAGCCATCTCTCTCTCTCCCTCTCCCCCCTCTCGTCCTTCTCCTGTTTCATGTCACCTGACCCTTTGTGATGCACTTATTTTTGACCATCACCCTTTATCTCCCCCATCCCATCCCTGACAGAGTAAATGTTTTACTACTGGCTATTGTCTAGTATTGAATTTTCAGGGACAAATACAGTACCTGGTACAGAGTAGATGCTAAATGTACTTGTTGAGTGAATGAATAAATCTGAATCCCTAAGTAAAATATTTCCATTTATTGCTATCATATCCTAGTCCCAACCCAGGAACACATTTGATTTGCATAGATTTGTACCAATCTCACAGAACTCTAGATTCTGTATTTTCCATTGGTAGAGCTAGCTATGCAGATTTTTTTTTTTGCTGCATTTAAGTCCTACTTTCCCATCTCCACTTGTCCAAAGAAAATATGGTCTCTCTTCCCTGCTCTGTGATCAGGCAACCTACGTTTACGCAAGTGTTTTTTTTTTTCGTTGTTTTACAAAATAAGTATATAGAAACGCTTTTCTACTGTCTTTGACATATGCCACCCAGTATCTATCTCTTTATTTCTGTCTTTTCTATTTAAGTGTGTAGTGGACAGTCTTCCAGGTCAAAAGATAAAATGATCATTAAAAAAACAACATACAACAGAATAATACTTTCTGGTAAGAGGGTTCAGTAATTTCTGCTCCATTTCTTACTAATACACATTGACATTCATATCAAAAGTACAAAAGTGCAAGTGCACTCTTGTTCTCTTGCTACATTTTTTTCCTTGTTATATTCAAGAAAATGAAATGTCTGGAGTCAAAGCCCATGTGCTCAGGGTTGGGTTTACTAGACTTGTCTTCTCCCAAAGGGAAACCTCAAACCATCTCCAAACCTCAAAATTCCTTCTCCTCTCTGCTATATTATGTGGGAAGTAAGCCAGGGCTGGTGAAGCACCCTTATTCCTGAGACACAGAAATTGTGTGGTAGGAAGATGGAGCAGGGGAGGGGGTGCTTATTTTCACTTCTAAACATGTTTAGCTTATCCTAAAAAGCTCCTAGCAATATCAAGGGCCAAACAGTCAAAGCCTGACAGGGACTTTATTCCCAAAGTGACAGAAAGCTGCAGTGTACCTTTTTAGGTGTTTACATGTCCAGAGAAGGAAGGCCAGAAACAGAGTTCTTGGCTGTAAATGTCTAAGCCTGCCCACCCTTTGCTGGTCCTTGGAGAGATGTCTTTACATTCCAAAAGGTTAGAGAGAGAATCCAGGATCTTTCTTGTCCTTTCTCAAGGAGCACAGGTCCTGGCCTTCTTGTAGAGCAATGGAGGAAATCCATGTTCTCTATCCTGGCTGTGGACTGAAACCTGCCCATGGTAAGGGAGTTTCCCTGTGGATAAGATGGCCCGGGAGCAGTGTGGGAATGGTCCTGTGGATCATTACATCAATGGCAAACACTGTTCTCTGACCCAGGGTCCTTGTATTTCTATAATCTCCCTAAACATAGGTGCAAACTCAGGGAAGGGGGGTAGCTTCCCAGACCCCATGTGCCATTGACAAAACATACTTCCCAGCTCTGGGAATCATCAGTCTTCTCATGGCGGCTTTGCACTGTGGTTTTCTTGGCTATCCATGCAATTAAAACCTAGGTTTAGTCTTGAAAATGTTCTTTTTTGAGTGTATAACTGTGTGTGTGTGCAAGAATTGCCTTTTTGTTATACTCTGTGTTCTCCACATTTTTGTGGGCCTTTGTTTCTTTGAAATCAATTTGTATGCCCCTTCCTTTTTAGCAGTGAGAAGTAGTTATAAATGTAGCTATAAATAAGGACAGTGAGTGTCTCTCTGGCAAACCTTTTGCAAATATATAGTCATCTCACTAATCCTCTCATAACCTGAGCTCTCTGGTTCTTGTGTTAGCACATGGTCTGGGCTGGGGACCAGTCAAAGACACTTGCTATTTGCAGATCTAATGGTAAAGTGCTCTAGCTTTCTGGTTGTTGAGAAAGGGTTTGGAGCCCATGGGAGCTGAGCCCTTTTGAAGGGGTTTATTGTGAGGAGAGTATGTCCATTGGAAACTTCCCTTCTGTCTGACGTGGAGGAGACAAATCTAGAGGAGAATGCCTGGTTTCTCTTCTTAGGCTCCATTCAAGGAAAAGAGAAGTGAGTGCGGACCACACCGTCTGCCTGTTCCCGGGGACACTCTCTGTAGGAAGAGTTGTGACATCTCAACTTTCACTTCCTCAGGGGTCCTCTTGTCACAAACACAGTCAGAAGGCAGAGGTTGGATCTGCTCCTTGCACTCCTGGGTAGCGGGGTATCAGTAACAGCTGCAGCAAAGCAAGGACTTAAGCCAGAAGTAATGGTCTGGAAGCTGTTGTGTGTGTCCACGGGTGGGGGTCGGGGCTGCTCTGACACACAGGCAGAAGCAGGGGCCGCGGGGTGCAGCCTGGAGGCTGGAGAATGAAAGCCTGGGATTCGCCAGGTTGGAAGGAGCTTGGATGGCCTTGTGAGGTGTGGCCCTGAAGATCACCTTGACAGCCTCAGCGCCACCATGCGCTGGGCAAGTGAAATACCTCTAGAAAGGTGGACACTGATGAGAGAATAACAACTCTTTTTCAGACATAAGCTCTGAGTGTAGAGAACCCATGAGGAGTACGGAACTTTGGGCAGACACGCCTTTCCTTGGTCTTGGAAGTCCCCAGCCACCATGGAGGCTTTGCTTCTAGGGCCATTGCACAGCTTGGCAGGCAGATTCCCATTAGCCATATCCAGGAAGAGGTGGGAGTCAGTCATTCTGGGTTCTTCTCAGGGTCCGTGTTGGGGGTGGGGTGGAAGTGGTCCCTTAGGGAAACTTTCCTGCTAGATGGCCCAGCACATGTCTATCATGACCCCATTCTTAACACTCAATCTCATTCTTGTGTCTTGGTGGCCAGGGTGCTCCAGTACACTCCAAGCGGGGCTGGAAATAGCTGAGGGAAAGAAATGAAAGACAAGTCAGGGTCACACAGTCCCACAGAAGCATGGGGGCTTCTCCATTTCAGAGAATGGATTGGGATGGGGTGTAGTGAAACTAGGCAATGGCTGATTCTTTGTCTAGATATACATACAGATCAAGAGCTTCCAACTTCTAGGCTGTCCAGGAGGGCTTGCTTCAAGGGTGGAAATGTTCTATCTTTGTGTGTGTGTGTGTGTGTATGTGTGTGTGTGTGTGTGTGTGTGTGTGTGTACTGAGGGTTGAACTCTGGGCTTCACACTCTTACTTGGCTTTTGTGCTCAAGTTTGGCACTCTACCTCTTAAGCCATGCCTCTGGCATCTCTGGATAATTGGAGATGAGAGTCTCATGGATTTGTCTGCTTGGGCTGGCTTCCTTTGAACCTCAATCCTCAGATCTTAGCTTTCTGAGGAGCTAGGATTCCAGGGGTGAGCCACTAACACTCGTTGAAATGCCCATTGTGCTTTGTGATTTGTGTCCACTTTCTCCCTGTGGCTACTGAATACTTACAATGTCAGGGTTACGATTTAGCAAGTAGATTGTTAATTGTACTTCATTTTAATCCATTGAAACCTAAATGTAAAGAGCTATTCTGGGGACTAGTGGCTGTCATGTCAGATAGCATGGTGGCAGGGTCTAAGAATCTGGCTGGTAGGAGGGTCTAAGAGTCTGGATGCTGGGCTCTCTGACTTTCTGGGCCTGTAAGCTACTTAGTACTTCTTTCTTCTCTATCTAAACTGGGACAAATGGTGTCAACCTCTTGGCCTTCTCCCTGCTGTGGAAAGTGCCCATTAGGAGACCAACTTCTATTCACAGAGATCCTATCAAATGTGAAGAAACAAAAACCACGTTATTAGTTGCATAATTCTATCAACAATCTGGAGATTGTTGATTCTAATCAACAATCTATTACTGTCCATCAAGATGGAGCTACCAGGTACTTTCTAGGTTACGTAGGAAGCTTTTTGAGCTGGAGGTGAGAAGGGAGGAGTTGGTTTCTGAGAAACTGCCTCTTACCGGGCCTGTGCTAAGGGCTGTGTCTCAAATGATGGGGAGCGGGGTCTGTGAGGGCTTTCCTGGGGGCTAGAGTCTTAGGAGGTTCAGTATCTAATAAGACCCCTCCCAGGGGACCGCTGGACCAGAGTGAGGAAATGGAGAGATGTAACCCAAATCTTATAAGTCTTTCTTGAAGGCAAGGGAATGTGACACAGTAGGCTGGGGAAAGGTTCCTGCTTCTGAGACAAGATCAGCCCAGGGCATTCCAAAGGGTGGCATCAGGGATGGTGTTAATCCCTTATTTGCAACACCTGCATCCAGGAATAGGGTGGATGCAGAGAAGCCACAAGCCTGGGAAGTGGCCAGGTCAAGTCTATCTTCCTGTCTCTTGTCTGTGAACTGAAAAGTACCCTCCTACCTGACTTACTAAGGAAAGGCCAGGATGAGATTTCCCAACTCAGTGTTTTCTTCAGTTCTCAGCTGACCTCCAGTCCAGGGCCTGAAGGTGATCTTCCTTGGATGATCCAGGGATCAGGACCTGGGTCTGACCAGGTGATTTAGTCTATGATAGTGATGTCCCTGGAGTCCTATTGGCCTCCATTTTCCATTTCTTCTGGTCTCTGCTCACCCTGAGTGTGTGTGGTGTTGCCTGGAAACCAGGTCCCCTTGGTCCGGCCCTGCAATCATCCTCTCTCTTCTCATCCTTAGCTCCCTGCTCTGACACCTCCCTCACATCCTCTCTTTGTTCCTTCTTCCACACAGCCTTCTACCCAATGCTATACTCTGCTGAGAAGATCCTTCCTGTCCATAGCCTTTTTCTTTTGCTCAAAAGAAACCTCAGAATCGTCCCTGCCTTTTCCCAAGTCCACATTCTCCTCTCTACTTTAGTGTTCACCCCACATGCCTTAGCAGGGCATTTGGTTATGAGCTAGGAAGCTGTTAAATCGCTTGGTCATGAAACCCTGCCCCTCACCTGCTCATCCTACCTCCACTAAATCCAAAGAAACAGAAGGGACTGATTAGGTTCAGATTAGGTGTTAACTCTTCCCAGGACAAGATGTGGGCTTTTCTCCCATAAGCCACTCAGTGACACCTTGAAGTTTTCACTGAGGGCAGAGGAATCACACAGTTCTGTCAGGGAGGTTGAGGCAGAAGGATGCAAGTGTCTCTCCCGCCCCCATTTATCTCCTTTGTATCAATGGGAGTCCCCAAGGTCAAGAACTCAGGTGACACCATCAGGCTAAGAGTCTGCCAATTGCTGCACCTGAAGGACAGGGTCACTTCCCACGTTTGACCCGGGTCCCACAGCAATGGAATTTCAGCATTCCCCAAATGACCGCAGGTTCAGCTGTTTCTTGAGAGCTAGCCTAGAGGTTAAGGTAGTGCTCTACACAGGGGTGTTCATTAAGGGGACAACAGTGTGCCCTCATCCAGTATTGCAGCTTGGAGGGGGTAAGAGAAAAGGGTCCCTTTTATTCTCTAAGTGATGACAGGAGCAATTACCACAACAGGCAAGCCTTGGCTCACATCTCTCCTCTGTTATTACATGGGCAAATGAATCCAGTGCCTTTGAGTCTCCGTTTCCTCATCTGTTAAGTGGGTTTAAGGTTGAGAGGATCCAGTGAAATTATGAGTTTCACACACTGACCTGGTTAAGTGCTCAATAATATTAGCCATTTTGGATCTCACATGAAAAGTACTATCAGTTGTAAAATAAGAGTATCAGAATATGGACATTTATTTGATTTTTTAGCAGTAAGTGCATGAAATGTAGTTGGTTAAAAGGCTGGAGAGTTGCTGGCTGCTGGTGGCTCCTTCTGGTTATCCTAGCTGTTCAAGAGGCTGAAATATGAGGACCGTGGTTCAAACCCAGTCTGGACAAGAAACTTTGTAAGACTCTGATCTCCAGTTAACCACCAAAAGAAAAATGGCAGAAGTAGGGCAGTGGCTCAAGTGGTAGAGTGCTAACCTTGAGTAAAGTAAGCTCAGGGATAGCGCCCAGGCCCTGAGTTCAAACACCAGGACTGTCACAGACAACACCACCAACAAAACCCAAAAGGCTGCAAAGTTGTGTTTTTCTTGTGATTCCCAAGGTGATGAATGGAGCTAAGGACAATGGTGGCTGAGGACAGATAGCCTGAGTGTCCCTCCTGATTACCTAAGTTTGAAGTTGCCTTTGAATACTGATGACATCATGCTGAGCAAAAGCAATCCAGAAAAAGCAAACAGTAATCACAGGTTGGGCCTCACGTGGCTGGAGCCCCTCCTCCAGGGAAGCAGTTGGGTGGAGTGGGAAATGGGTGGGGTCGGGCACTGATGTCACTTGTCACGTCACATGGATGAAGGGAAGTCTGGGCACAGATTCCCACCTGTGTGCTGTCCTCCAGGCCATGCCTGAGAAATAAACCTCAAATCTTGGTCTTTCCTGTGTGCACAAGCTGTGGCAGGAACAACATTCTGGGCTGAGAGACAATGGCAGTCACTTTTCTAGTAGCTTCTAATGGGTACTGAGTGCAAAAAAGAATGGCACTCTATGGCCCTGTTTCCTACTCTCTGCCCCTTCTAAAGAGGATAGAAAGTGACCAGCGGCCATTGTTATCTCCTGCTGGAGGATCACTGTTGGGTATTCAGATTCCTCTACTTCCGTAAAAGAAGAGAAGGGGGAAAAAAGACATGATTGGACAGTAACAGATTAGAAGGAATACTGAAGTCTTTGTACCCCAAAGCCAAGACCAGATGAGGCAATGAATTATATTCAAGTACCCCATCCTGCTGACTCCCCGGAGACCATGTGGACAAGCTCCGGTGTGGGAGGATTATTTTATGTGGCCCTCTGCACAGCCCCATGACTCAGGGACCATGGTGCCTATTTTACAGAGAAGGCAAGGGCGGCCCTATAGGAATTTAAGTAATTCCTCCACTTTGATGCAGCTAGCAAATAGAACTGGAGCTCAGGTCTGTTTGGATCTAAATTGTATCATTCATAATTTGTGTTTTAGGACTCCAGTATCCTTCTTGGTACAGTAGAGCAGTGAAACCCATTCTAAGGGTTCTCACTGCCAGTGGGCATGGGTGGCCTTGGTCAAATGTTGGACAGTAGGCAGGCAACAGGACAGAGCCAAGGTGCAGATCTAGGCCACAGGGTGGCAGCTTTGGCTGGGGTAGCTCTGAGAGGGTGGCTCTTCCAAGGTAGGGGGTCTAAGTCACTCTAGTCCATTAGCAAGTACATTGCAAACACAGGCCTTTTGTTTTTCCTATCATGATTCCTGGCTTTTCACTCCATTCCCTTCCTAAGGGAGACTCAGTCCTATCTAGCCATCTTCCTGCCATCAGACTGGACCTGCTCAACACTTAAAGCTATGTTTTCCTTACCCAGCAGCTCTTCCTTTCAGTCCTCTCCACCAGAGGCCAGAATCAGCACGGCTGAGATCCTGGAAACATGTCTGGAGACCTGGTTCCCTCCTCAGTATAGCCCAGCCCATCTTGCTTCTCTGGGAACTGGGCTGTGATTGACACACCCCCTGCTATGCCTCGAGACCTTCACATGTCTCTTGATCTGGCAAGAGCAGAGGCCATGCTCTATGCCCACAGCTCTGCTATGACTGTTGAGGATTCAAACTGTCATCACCGGATAGGCTTCTCTGATCTCATGGATGATGCCAGCACATTCCATGTTCCAAGGGGCCATCAGTAACTGCCATGCACTCCAAGGGCAATTTTTTTTCCAATTGGAAAAATCCTCTTTTGAGTTAAAAAATATTTAAAAGTTTATTTATGCAACTAGTTCTAGGATATCTGTCACCCAGATAAATAACTTGCTTTTACTAACATAGAAAAATAGAAACTCTTTGAAATCAGAGCAAAAAGGGCTGGAAGTATGGCTCAAGCAGTAAAGCATCTGCCTGGCAGGCCTGAAGCCAGGGTTGGTCTGGTTATTTCTGAGATAACATCTTACTTTTTATGTAAGCTAACCTGTAGTTGGGATGGCAGATATAGGCCACCATGCCCAGCCTTTTCTGTTAAAATGAAGTCTCTTGATCGTTTTTCGCCCCTATGCTGGTTTGGAACATGAGTCCTCTCAAAAACCTCAGTAAAGCTGGGATGACAGGTGCATACCACTGAGTCCAATTATTGGTTGAGATAGGGTCTAGAGAATTTTTTTTTGGTCTTGGTTGGCCTGGAACTTTAATCCTCCTGATACCTATTGGTGTATGTATTCATATGATCCTTCATATGTTTTCACATATGTCAGACACAGCTCTCTAAAGAATTTGTTTCTTTTTTTTGCAAAAAAAGAAACCTCAAAACTCCTGGCTATTGTAAGAGAAAATGATAAGCTTCACAAAATCTAGAACTTAAAATTGAAATTTACTATAATTACCAGAGATAATTCTTATAGTTTAGCTTATTTCAAAATACATTTTTTTAGTGCCTGGTTGCTGCTGTCTCTTAGCTTTTTTCACTCAAAACTGGTGCTCTACCACTTGAGCCACAGCTCCAGTTCTATCTTTTTGCTGAGTAATTGGAGATAAGAATCCCATGGACTTTCCTGCCAAGGTTGGCTCAGATCCAGCCTCCTGAGCAGCTAGGATTACAGGCATGAGCACCAGTACCCAACAAATTATACTGTTTTTAACCATTAATCCTTTTTTGGGGGGAGGGGGGTCGGTCATGGGGCTTGAACTCTGGGCCTGGGCGCTGTCCTTCAGCTCTTCAACTCAAGGTGAGTGCTCTACCACTTGAGCCACAGCGCCACTTCTGGTTTTCTGAGTGGTTTATTGGAGTATCACAGAGTTTCCTGCCTGGGCTGGCTTTGAGTGGTGATCCTCAGATCTCAGCCTCCTGAGTAGCTAGGATTACAGGCGTGAGCCACCAATGCTGGCTTTTCTTTTTTTTAAAAGGAAAGTAATATCTAGTCAGTTAATAAAGTTTACAGTTTGCAAAATGAAAGTCCCCCAAAGTTTGGAACATTGAACTTGGTTACACTGAACTTGGTTATGGTCGCATGTATCCTGGGGAGGCCTGTTGTTTCAGAGAGACAACTGGTCAAATCTTGTGAGTTAAAAATAAGAAAATAAAAATATGTATAATATGCTGTATATTATATACACTATAATATATGTGTTTTTAGATAAGCCTTTTCATTAATATTGGATTTTTAGGACTAAAACATTAAACTTTCAAACCTGTAAAACTGTGTACCTTAGAAAGAATTTCTAATAACCCAGTTCACCAGAGGTAACAGCCATTTTACTTGTCAACCAAAGATACCAAAGGGCTTGACAGAACGTCAATTTTGAATGCGTGTGCTTGTTCCATAACATGCAGTAGGTTACACTACACTCCCATCTGAGAAGTTCCTTCTTCAGTTCTTCAAATCAGAATGAATGGTTCTCTTCATGATTGGGCCTTGTTCATATCTTCCATAGCATTTGCTTCATTGAAAGGGTAGAATTTGACTATGATCCATCAGTTTCCAGGCTTTTGTATGCTGTGCTATTTCATTGGAGTTTTTCTTTAGGATTTAGAACAATGAAGTAAGATTCTTAATTTGTCATTACTACCTCTTCCTTTAAAAAAAGCTAAGCCGGGCACTGGTGGCTCACGCCTGTAATCCTAGCTACTCAGGAGGCTGAGATCTGAAGATCGCGGTTCAAAGCCAGCCCGGGCAGGAGAGACCGTGAGACTCCTATCTCCAATAAACCACCAGAAAACCGGAAGTGGTGCTGTAGCTCAAGTGGTAGAGTGCTCGCCTTGAGCTGAAGAGCTGAGGGACAGAGCCCAAGCCCAGAGTTCAAGCCCCATGGCCGACCAAAAAATAAATAAATAAATAAAAAAGCTAGATATAATTTGTCTATTATGAAATTCACCTTTTAAAATAGCACTATTGCCAGGAGTTGATGGCTCATGTCTATAATCCTAGCTACTTAGGAGGCTGAGATTTGAGGATCATGATTTGAAGCCTACTCATGCAGGAAAGGCTATGAGACTCTTATCTCCACTTAACTACCAGAAAACTGGAAGTGGAGCTGTGGCTCAAGGTGATAGAGCACTAGCCTTGAGTGAAAAAGCTCAGTGACAGTGCCCTGAGTTCAAGCCCCGTGACTGACAAAAAAAGTGAAAAGATTAGGGATATGGCACAGATGGTAGAGCAACTAAATAGCAAGCTTGAAGCCATGCATACAATCTGTAGTAGCACACACACAAAAAAAAGCCTTCTAAAAAGCAATGTAGCAATGTTTACTGAACAAAAGACTAGATGTTTACCATATGTTCTAAGGCAGTACTTCTCAAACTTAATACACATATAAGTCACATGAGATGCTGATAAAAATCCAGATTCTAATTATGGGGTGAAGCTAAAGATCTAGTTCTAACAAGCTTTTACAGTGATGTCTAGGTCTGCTGATCTGGATATCTCATAGCATCACAAGACTTAAGGCCATCTACTGTGTAGAACAGAGGTAGTTACTTTGAGTTTTCACAAGGGGGTGCAATAGGCAAACATTAGTACTTAGAACAGTGTATTGGACACATACTTTTCAGCAGCTGTTTGATAATTATTATTTATTTCACAAGAAGATTTTATTATATCAATAGATTTAACTTTAATCTACATCTTATAAAGAATTCCCCAAGATTATGATTGCAGAAGCTGGAAAGATCCAGCATGTCTGCCTTTGGAAATGTCAAATAAGAATTACTAAAGGGAGGATGATGGAAAAGTAAGACTGATTAGGATGCGTTGTACACATAAATTGATATGTTGAATCGTGATCCATTTGCACAACAACTTCAGGTAATAAAAAACAGATTTGTTAGAACATAATATGAAAAGCATTGGATAGGAATGACGCGTAAATCATAGTAATAATAATGATAATTGCAATAATTTATTGGTACCCAGTAAATATGTGGGATAATAGCATACTTGTTTACACAAGTGTTTTCATTTAATCCTCAAAACAGTCATGAAATAAGTAATACCTTCATTTTACAGGTAAAACAACTAGTGCCTAGAGAAGTTTGTTGTTTGCCCAAGCTCTGGAAATTAAGAGCAGGAAGATGGAATCTGATTATACCCATTTTCCCCCAAAGTACACACTCTTCTATTTGCTGCTTATTGAAAATTTTATGATTTAGAGTAAAAATCTGTGATTTTATGTATTATACTTATTTTAATTGAGATATGATTTTCATATCATAAAATCCACCATTAGAAGTATGTACAGTTCAGTGATGTTTCACATAACCACGAGGAGGTGCAACCACTATCTAATTCTAGGATAGTTTTTTAAAATCACTCCCTGAAGTAACCATATACCACTTGCCCCAGCCTTGAAAACTACTAATCTACCTCTGTCTCTGTAGATTTCCCTATTCTTAACACTGTATGTAAATGAGATCATACAATGTGTGGCCTTTTGTGTTTGCTTCTTTCATTGAGTACACTGTTTTCATCTACCCCTATGTAGTACAAATCTCTGCATGCCTGAATAATACTCCCTTGTGTGACTATATCACCTCTTGCTAATGACTGAGCTCATTAAAGAGTCAGAGAACAGAATTAGAAGCTCACGGTGAGGCCAGGTATAGAGATGGAGACTTGTATCTTATCTTTGTTTATAACACGCACACACACACACACACACACACACACACACACACACACACACACTCCCACACTGGGAAGGGCTCAGGGCTAAGGACTTAGCCCCCAGAGGCATAGAGACAGTCAGGAGTCCATGAAGGACGATGGGGCCTGGGAGGTTGGGAACACCAGGAAAAGTGAGACAAGGAAGGAGGAGTATCAGAAGCATCAAGTGACCAGCAGTGTCTGTGCTTCAGAGAAGTCGTGTGTGGCATGCCCTGGACATAGCCATGTTTATGCTGAGGTTTTTTTGGAAAGAATGATTGTGTAGTGTTTTGGGGGTGAAGGCAGATTTCCTTGAGAAGCAGTGAGGGAGAAATGATGGGTTAAGTTTCTTAGAAAAACATAGATTCAAGTCAAATGCATGACTCTTTTGTGTGTGGAGCGGGGAGGAGGATTGGCACTGGGGTCTGAACTCCTTTCACCTTTCACCTTTTTTTTTTTTTGCTTTTTCCACTCAAGGCTGTTTCTTTTCCTTGATCCACATATCTACTTCTGTCTTTGTGCTGGTTAATAACAGAACTTTCTGTCCAGGGTAGCTTTGAACCACAAGCCTCATATCTTAGCCTCCTAAGTAGCTAGGATTACAGGTATCATCATCAGTACCCAATCATCATCAATGCCCAATCAAATACATGATTCTCAAGCATGTAATGCTTGCAGCAATTGGACCCACAGTGTGACCCTCAGACAAAAGCATAGTCTGACATTCAACAATGCTAAGCCACCTGCATGCTGTCACCCCACTACTGAGTTGTACCTACCTCAGCCTCACCTCAAAGTCAACTTTATTTCCCTGAACCTCAACTCCAAACTAAAAACATCCCTCTTGTTTAAGAGTCTAAAAGGAAATGAAACAACTCCTACTACATTGTAACATCATCATCATTATTTGGTCCCAATATTGGGACTTAAGCCCAGGGTCTGGTCTCTGTTCCCTAACTTTTTCTCTCAAAGCTGGCATTCTACCACTTGAGCTACACCTCCATTTCTAGCTTTTTGTTTGTTTGTTTGTTAATTGGAGATAAGAGTCTCATAGACTTTCCTGCATGAGCTGGCTTCAAATTCTGACCTTCAAATATCAGCCTCCTGAGAAGCTAGAATTACAGATGGAAATGAAAAATGCTGCTACTTCAGGTAATTATCAAAGAAGGAATCACTTATCTGGGTGATTTTTACTGGGTAGCTTTTATACAACCGCACAGCAGAAATGTTACAGGCATTAGAAAAGCTCAGCCCTTGCTGAGAGAGAGCAGCCAGTAAAAACAGACCTTTCTTTTTCACCTGAACCCTGCATTAGGGGTACAAGGAAACGCTGTGTGTGTTTCCATGCCAGAAAACGAGGGCCTTGTGCCCGAGTGAAAAAGTGCAAGTTTCATCTCACCCTGAAGAATGATGCCTTTTTTTTTGTTTCATGGGGACCAGAAACCCTGTTCACAAGTGGAAAAGCAGACTCTGGCCCACCCCTGGGCAGTCTGCGACCAGCCTCACCAAGCCTGATACTTCCTTGAGGCCACCAGCACCGTGTCCTTGAGGACCTTATTCTTTATGCCACCTCATGTCACCATCAGTGTCCTGCGTAGATGGCATATTTCACAACACATTTCAAAGAGCATTGCTTAAAAATAGAAGAAAAGACTATTCCATTAAGAGACTGTTAAGGAAGCAACTGCATGTGTTCAGGTCAAAAGGTAGAACTCAGAAAACCTGCTCCCCACAGAATGCCTGGTGGTACATCTGAAATCCCAGCACTTGGGAGCCTGTGACAGGAGGCTAGCAAGGCTGAGGCCAGTAAGGTTAAGTCCAGAGGCCCTGTCTGAAAAACAAAAATGGTTCTGTGGAAATATCACATTGCAAAATAACACGTGCAACATGCTGCGTATCTAAATGCAAGAACTAAACTATGAGTCTTTTTTTTAAAGTAGACATAATCCTAGAAGTAAGCACGTAATGAGGATTTATGCCATTTTATAATCATGCGGGAGGTGGGGCTCCATACCCAGGGGTTGTCACCTGTTTGAATTGACAGTGTTTTTCATGGAACCTGTTTTTATCTGAAAGAATGGGTCAGCCACACAAACTGTGCTGTCTCAGCTGAGAGGATCTGGCAGATATTTTCCTGGAAAAAAATGGACAAAATGAGCCTGTCACTTAAAGAAAAGCAATCAACAATATTTGTTACCAATGTTGAAACATGTTTTTGAACAAAAATGAGAATTTTGCATAACTTGGCACCTTGCCACCCTGAACTTGCAATACCTGAGGACTTTTAAGAGTGGTGCAGAGTTTTGATGTTCCATGCCAAATCTGGCTCAATCCAATATAGTGGCATTTGCACCTGGAATATTCATTATCTTATTGAATCCCCACCAATATCTCTGTAAGGTTCTTGTCCTGTCAAAGGACTGGCTGGTTTCTTGCAAACCTGTTTCCCATTCTTGGCATCCACTAAGACTGTATATCCCAGACTCCTCTGCAGTTACATGACAACATGATTATGTTTTAGCTGTAGGTATATAAGCGAAAATATGGCAACTTCCAGGAGTAGTGGACTCTTCCATGCCTGGCCCTCTTTTCTCCTCCATTGTTCTTTTTCTCCTCCATCATGTGTGGACAGATACAGGGATATAGACGCTGCAAACCTGGATATGGCTGCCACTGGGTCAGATCTATTTTGGACTCCATGGGAACTTCTGTTGTGTGAAGGCACTGAGATTTATGGAGTTCACCTTTTGGAGTACCTTAGAGTACTCTTTGTCCCCATTATTCAGGTGCAGAAGCCAAGTGTCAGAACGTTTGATCTGCCCAATGCCTAGCAACTTCATAAGCAGTTTGAGCATATTCCCAGGGCTTAGAAGGGGAAAGACCTTGTCAGTCACAGGGCCTGGAAGTTGTATGCATGCACATGTGCGTGTTCATGTGTCATATCATTCCATCAGTGTTTATGGGCTATAAAGATCCCTGCTGTCCTCCATCTCCATGGAACAAGTAATATCATTTCAAGTACCTCCCTGTACTCTACTTGATGCTTATTTCTGGGTAGTTCTGATCAAGAAGCAATGGCTCAAAGACAGACTGAAAGTCATTCCAGCCTGGCCGTACCATATTGCGGACCAATAAGAGCCCTGCTTTTCCCTGAGATATGGAGGCCGATGCAGACCTGGGAGAGAATGTAACTCAGTAAGATGCTAGTTGTTCCCAGGGCTATCAGTATCAGAAGCCTGGCACATGGGGAAGGAAAAACAATTTCAGGTCAGCTTACCTTGCTGGGGACATTCCCCTCCCACCTTGTCATGTGGGATTTCCGTTGCAGCAGAACAGAACAAGCCACTTGCTTGTCAGCTGAGTTCCAAGGGCTGGCTTGCCTTTCTCTCCTAACTGCATGTTTGTGATGCCTAGGCCATGAGTGACAGGGTTGGTTTCTGTCTCCCAAGCACACATCCATCCTTTTGCTGTCTGTATATTCAGAAATGGTTAAATGGTTGCAGTTTAAAAAGAACACGGTGACTCATTGGGTCTTATTCATTCAGGAAACTGAGGCCAGGCAGGAGCGACAGGTGGAGGTCAGATAACTTTTTGGTGGCATATTTAAACCCTTATTACATGCTCAGGTTATCTTATTGTTGCAGTATTATATTCCCAGGAAAAGAGACCTGGGAAATGCTCAAGTTTCTGTTCAAGATTTGCAAGGAGAGCAGAGCAGTCAGGACTGTCCAGAGAAGTTGAACTCCCATGGAGTTGCAGCTGATACTCTGCTGATCTCATGGGGAGTTTGAGGTTGGGTGATCTTTCAGAAACGTCCCCACAAGAGGCAAGAGGCCTGACACCTTGTCTCCACACCAAGACCAGTCATTACCCAGGGGATGTACCCAGAGAACAGTTGTGATAACAGGGACACAAGAGCTGTTTTCAGAGAGAGTCTATGCTGTGTGTACGGTGGGAGGTAGAGAAGGTGGAGGGGAGGAAAGGTGTGGAGGGGAGGAAAGGTGGGTGAGTGCCCCTGGCCTAGGTCCTGGAGGGAGTGTGGACAGGAGACCCATTGCTGTTGCACTCACTGACATGAACTCACCATCTTGCTGAGGTTTGGGGTCACAAAGCTGGAGTAAGGTCACATAGCCACTAGGTAGGGAAGCTCTGGTAAAGACTGGCCTCAGTGTAGGGGCAGGGGCTGGGATGCTGAGCCCAGAAGAGGTAGTGAGGCTGAAGGGTGATTTGGGGAGAAGAGCTTGAAGGAGGATGACTCTTCTTTATCCAGCAGAACCCTGCCTGCTAGTAACACAAAGACATTGATGGTATCAAGCAGATGGTCTTAACACCTGGGAGCCATATAGTCTGTCAGGCAAAATTAGGAAAGGGGATCTATGTAGAACTATCTACAGAAGAATCAGCAGGCTGGGTGTCAGTGGCTCACACCTATAATCCTAGCTATTCAGGAGGCTGAGATCTGAGGATCACAGTTCAAAGCCAGCCCAGGAAAGTCTGTGAGACTCTTATATCCAATTAACCACCAGAAAATGGAAAGTGGCACTGTAGCTCAAAGTGGTAGATGGCTAGCCTTAAGAAAAATTGCTCAAGGATACTGCCCTGGCCACGAGTTCAAACCCCACACCAGATCAAAAAAAAAAAAAGATTGGACATTGCACTGTGGCTATTGACTGGTTTTGCATTCACTTATTGAATCATTTCTGTATCCTAGATTATTATTATTATTATTATTATTTTGCCAGTCATGGGGCCTGAACTCTGGGTCTGGGCGCTGTCCCTCAGCTCTTCAGTTCAAGGCTAGCGCTCTACCACTGGAGCCACAGCGCCACTTCCGGCTTTTTCTGTTTATGTGGTGCTGAGGAATCGAACCCAGGGCCTCATGCTTGCAAGGCATGCACTCTACTGCTGAGCTACGTTCCCAGCCCCAGTATCCTAGATTATTTTGTATGTGTGTTTGGTGAGTGCTTCTTTGGCCTTATAACATTTTTCTTTTTTTTTGACATTTTTTATTGCACATGCAAATCTTTTTTTTTTGGGGGGGTCCGGTTGTGGGGCCTGAACTCTGGGCTTGGGCGCTGTCCCTCAGCTCTTCAGCTCAAGGCTAGCGCTCTACCACTTGAGCCACAGCGCCACTTTCGGCTTTTTTCTTTTTGCTTATATGGTGCTGAGGAATCGAACCCAGGGCCTCAGGCTTGCAAGGCAAGCGCTCTACCACTGAGCCACCTTCCCAGCCCCTGCAAATCTTTTTTTAATATTTATTTTTATTGTAAAGATACTGTACAGAGGGTTACAGTTAAATGAGTAAGGTAATGAGTACATTTCCTATCGAGCTCTGTGATTAATGCGTAAAAATTAATCTTTGCCACATGCTCATCAACAGACTTTCAGAGACACAGGTAGGGGGTGGTAGTGAGGGATTGCTTAATATCTACTCTACAACCTCTTATCAATCAGGTTAGCTCTATTCTTGTCTGCCTTTGTCTTTTTTCTTCAACAGATAAGATTTAATTAGAACCAAGATAACATCGTTTAAACCATGTCAACATAAAAGACATTGAAGTCCTACCTCTCAGTACCTATGAATACAACCTTATTTAGAAGGATGTTCTTGGCTGAGGTTAAACTTAGAATGAGACCAATAGGATGAGTTTTTACCTAGTGTGATTGTGTCTGGAAATGCAGACAGACAGGTACACAGGAGGAACACTATGTAGAGATGCCAGCAGAGATCAAGATAATGCATTTACAAGCAAGGGATGCCCAACGTGGTTGGGACTGTGATCTTGAACATCTAGCTTCCTAACCGTATGAGAATTGCTGTGTGAGAGACTGAATGAAATCACTGCCTGTGCTATTGTAGCTGTGAACAGACCCATGGCTGCTTCATGCAAATGGAAGCTGAGCCACCAGACTTTGGCTGGTGATGTCCTTTTTACCCCCCAAGGAGTGGAATCAGAACTGTGGAGTGTGCAATGCCTCAACTACCTTAAATACAGCCACCATTCCAGAATGTGGGAGGTGGCCCCTTCATCTTTTTGGGTATAAAATTCCAAGGAAAATATGAAATCCAAAATAGTGCTCCCAGCTGCAGCTTGACATTGCATAATTACAGCTCTCCTGTTTGTTGTCAGCAAAAGAGACCCTCACTGTGTCAGGATATCTGTTGCCTGAATGGCACCCAGTTACTGTGCCCTTAATTTCCTAATCACAACTGTCAGAGATTGCACTTAATTAAGCCCTCTTCACAGCCTTGTGGCATCCGGGAGGTTCCCATGGTAATGACTGTGGGTTTTCAAGTGGGGCTGGCATTCCAGGCCTTTGCACATTCTCAAGGGTGGTTCGGGGTGACATGGGATCTCGACTTCCTCTGAATCCTATTCTGGAATAAGCACGGATTGATTTGAAACGCTATTTTTGATTGATCTAGTTTCCCAGCAAGAATCTGAATACCAAAGAGAATCCAGTAGGACTTGGACAAGGAGTGGTCCATAGACCAGGCCACTTTCTCTTCCTGTCTTGCGAAGGAGCCTCTTAAAGATGCTTGGAGCAACAGAGGATGAGGGTGGGCGGGTTATGTACGTAGAGAATCAATCTCCTGGTTCTCTCAGACAGAAGAGTTGCCTGTTGGTCTTTTCCTTCTGCTATTTGGTACCTCTGAGATGCCCACATATCCCCATAGTTCCCTAGATTGATGATGGGCTGGACTCCGATGAAAAATGCCAATCAGTTGTTTCCCAGTAGAATTAAAGTTCTCAAAGTTGGAGAAGGCAGCAGGGGACAAGCAGGAATTGAGAAGTAGGATTCTGTTTGGCATCTGCCTTGCTCATTCCAGTTTGCTGGGCATAAAGGGGTACCTCTTCCTATGATGATCATACCTTACCCTACTAACATCCTTCTCTTTAAGCTTACAGACTCCACTCTATCATTGGGATTCAGTATGTCTTTAACCATCAAAACAAACCAAAACAAAACTCAGTCCCATCTAATGTCCTGTAAAATGTGACTCCTTGGTCTCTAGCTGCAGAGTCCTGGAACCACCTCTGAGTTCTCCAGGATGTGTCTCATATGGATTCCTTTATCAAACTGTCAGTCCTTTCTGTCACCCCTCAGAAGTGAGCTTCTCTCCTACCCAAGAGGCAAGGCTTCCATACTGCTGCTAGCTGAGCACCCATCATTGCAATGTCTGGCAGGGTTCTGGGCAGGACTGGGAAGGAGGATTCCTCCACACTCTACAACATACTTGGAATGATTTTTGTTCAGGTTTAACCCAGAAAGAAAATGTATATGGAGCTGTCTAAGCTAACACCAAAACCCTAAGCTGATGCCAGCAACCAGTCTAACAGTGGCAAGTCCTCGTTGGTGAGTCAAACTGAGATGGCAGAAAGTGATGTCTCCATGGAAGAGCTGTCTCTGTCGCTTCTCCTCACCGAGGAGATGATATACAAGGTCTTTGCTTTTCTTGGCATAGAGCAGAAACTATTAATTGTGCCCTTCTGACACTCAGACTTAATGGTGCCAGTCGCTTTGTGACTGCTTCGTAAATATTTACCCAGAAAACGCTTGCAAGACCAAATCTGTCTAGTCAATTGTATTCTCAAAGCAGAAACTTCCACTGATTTTTTTTTCTGTTAACTGGGAAGAAGATTCCAGAATAGGCAAGCTTATCTCTCCAATGAGACTAGCAAGAATAGCAGTAGCTTAGAAGGGGCAGCTGAAATGACAATAAAAGACTCTATATACCCAGAGCACTCAGTTTTTCTTTTTGAGCAACAGAGTAACTCTGAATGAGATTTTTCTCTTGTTTAAAAAAAGCATTTCTGCTCCTTGACTTAGTTAATTGTGTTTCAGTTATATTTTTTAAAAATGACAGGCTACTGAAGAATGTGGAGACTGTCCAGAGCTGTTGATTTCTCAATTGAGGAGGAAACCCAGCTTGCATGAACATGGTGTTTATTCACCTTACCTGGCCTCTGAGCTGTCATTCAGACTCCCTGCCTCAGAAGGGAGTTCCCAGCTCCTTATTATCATGGTATTCCCCAAATCCATCAATGAAGGTCTACTTAGGAGACAGAAGCCACAAGGAATAATTATTATATTAACAGTCTAGGTAGAGAGTTCTCTTCCTAGGCCTATTCTCATTCAAAATCATCATAAATTGAAGTTAAGTAGACAGAGCACTTTTTCTTTTGTGTAATGAAGCAGATACCTAATTGTTTTAAGACGTTTTTGCATGTTTGTGGAAAACTATACATGCACAGAGAAAACTATCAAATGGTACAAAGGGATAATTAATAAAAAGAAATCCCCCTTTCAACTCTGATACTTGATTCTTTTTTCCAGCAATTTTCCTTACAAGTATAGGCACTCACAAATACACATGCATATACACAGAAATAATACATAGTAATGCATATACACAAAACAGAAAATTAATCTAGCTTGTGTGTGTGTGTGCATGTGCGTGTGCACACATATGCCAATATTTGGGCTTGAATTAATGCCCTGATACTGTCCCTTAGCTGTTTTGTTCAAGGCTGGCTCTCTGCTAGTTGAGCCATAGCTCCACTTCCAGCTTTTTGGTGGCTAATTGGAAATAAGAGCCTCTTGGACTTTCTAGCCCAGGCTGGCTTTAAACCATGATCCTCACAAGAGGTAGTATTACAAGAATGAGCCACCAGCACTTGGCTTCTGGTTTCTTTTAATTCATCTACACATAGTTTTGTATACGCAATAGACTCACACAGAGCTCTAGTTACATTAGCAATATGACCTTAGGTTTGTGATGGAGATGATCAATCTTGGTACTTTCCACTCCTCAATGGAAATCTGTGGAGGAAATGCCTGAACACCTGCAAACATGAGTGAATAATTCAGTAGACACAAATATTACAATCCAGGTTTTCCATCCTTAATTTCTGATAGCTCTGATGACTTGAGAAGTTGCTCTCACATTGAGCACCAGTCTCAGGGCGAGTTGAGGGGGGCGTCAACTGTGACATTCCTGTCAGGGGGTGGGACACATAAGACATGTGCAAACTGCGAAGAGGGAGCTTGAAGGAAAACCTTCCTCTAAGGAAGTGACAAGTTGAAGGGAGCTTAAAAAAAGAAAGACAAGACATTGATCCCCTCATGATGGGAACACTTTGCTGTCTCTGTGGAGAAAAATCAATGGGAGTTTTCGAGGAAAAAGAGGAATCTCAGGCTTCTCAGGCAGCCTTGCCTTCCGGGTGTCCTGACAGATTGGCCTTAGGGAATATTGTTATGTGACAGGAGACTGGCAGCTCCTAGTGTTGGGGAAGTCCTAGGCCAGCCCGGGAAGCAGTTCTGATGGTTTGACTGGAACGGTTTTCAGAACAGAAGAGTGACTCTGGAAAAATAATAAAGCCTAAGGAACTGCAGGGGAAGAAAGAGGAGGCATTTGGTTCAAAACAGGAAGAAGAGCTGGATAATGACACGATGTGGATGAGGACATGTGGCAGGGAAGCTGATGGGAGACCAGAAGCTCAATCAATGGAGGTTGTCATTAGCCACAGGTAAAAGGCAAAGAATACTAGTCTGCAATGACTGGGAGGGTGGGGCGGGGAGAGGGAGGATGATGACAGGAAGCTTAGAGGAAGAAATGCTAGAGTGCATGAAAGAAGAGTGGTATTCCCACAGCTTGGCCCAGGGCCAATCTGTTTTTCCTTCTTCTCTCAAGGACTTGATCTTCAAACTAAAGGGGAAGAGAAAGAATTCATGGGGGCTGGGAATGTGGCTTAGTGGTAGAGTGCTTGCCTAGCATGCATGAAGCCCTGGGCTTGATTCTTCTGTACCATATAAACAGAAAAAGTTGGAAAGTGGCACTGTGGCTCAAGTGGTAGAGCACTAGCCTTGAGCCGAAGAAGCTCAGGGACAGCACCCAGGCCCTGAGTTCAACCCCAGGACCTGCAAAAAAAAAAAAAAAACTGATGGAGGAGGAGTACCAGCCAAATAAAAGTAATGAAGCGGTGAGAGCCAGGCCCAGAAGAGCCACATTTTGGGAATTAAAGGAGCTTGATGAAACTATTCTCAAAAACTTTGTGAGAATTGATAGGAAATGTCTGATATCCATCAGGCTGGAAGGCTCTGCTGGCCTGTAGGTAGCCTTTGTGTGCACTGGAAGAAGTTATATATTCCTTTCTTCAAAATACTTTGCTCCTATCTATTGGAAAATGGTTATAGTGATTGGCATTTGTGTGTGTGTGTGCGTGTGAGTGTATGTGCACGTAAGCGTGCTTATGTGCACATGCACCCACATGCATGATCTTAGGGCCTGAGTGCTGCCCCTTAGCTTTTACTCTCAAGGTTGATGTTCTACAACTTGAGCCAAAGTTCTACTTCTGTTTTACTGGAGATAAGATTCTTATGGACTTTGCTGCTTTGGCTGGCTTCAAACTTGGATCCTTAGATCTCAGTCTCCTGAGTGGCAGGATTACAGTCATGAGCTATCTATTGGAAGTTTTTACAAAATGTAATACTCAAATCTGCTATCAGCACCACATGAGCAGTACTGCCAAAAAATGTGGGCTCTTGTGTAGTATACTACCTACAGATTCTAACTGTGCTTGCTAAAACTACTTCTCAATGCTGAGGTTATTTATTATAGATGTATCTTTCTCTAGAACTATAAGTTTTGGGTGGATTTTGTGCATAAAAATCATTCTGTCTCATGTGGGTGGTATACTTCTGCTCCTGACTCCATCTCCAGCCTTTTCTCTGCTCTAATTAGGAGTTTGACTACATTGTGATCTTTCTTGTCCTAAAGCTTCTGGTCAGGTTTTGCCAACGGAAGTCACAGACAGGGTATGTAGAGTAAGGGGTGACTTTATTCCCATTGCTCAGTCCTGTTAAGTCTCTGTGGGTGGGCTCTCTGGTGGTTCTCTCACTGCTCTTGTTCTAGTTTGCAGACATTTAGGTGTGGGAGTGTCAGCTATCCTGTGTTTTAAGTCATAGGATGGTATACCACCTAAGGTTGCTTTTCCTAAGTCTTCCCTGGTTTAGGCAGGAAATACAGCTACAAACAAAAACAAAAAACCCCAACAAAACCGTGAGATAGTGAGCGTTGAAGGACGAGAGATTTATTTTGGCTCATAATTACAGAGGTTTCAATCCATGGTCACTTAGCTTCACTGCTTTGGGCTTTTGGTGAGGCAGAAATTCATGGCGGGGAATACACAGTGTGAAGCTTCCTCATCCCATGGCAGCCAAGAAGCAGAGTGGTGTGTGTGTGTGTTTGATGAAGGAGTCACTATTCTAATATCCTCTTTCAGGGCACGTCCCCAGTGACATCACTTCCTTCCACTGGGCCCATTTCCTAAAGGTTGTACTACCTCCCCATAGCTCCACCTACTGGCAACCAAGCTTTAGCACATGGCCTTTGGGGAACACCAGATCCAGCTTCTTAAAACTTCTCCATTCCTCTTGACTGTGTAAAGAATCATTCCCAGTGTAACTCTATCATCTGTGGGTTTCTGGCCGATTCCTAAAATGTTGTTTATGTTAATGGATTCCCAAAATGTTTGTAGTCATAATAG
Source organism: Dipodomys ordii (assembly GCF_000151885.1). Classification (NCBI taxonomy): domain Eukaryota; kingdom Metazoa; phylum Chordata; class Mammalia; order Rodentia; family Heteromyidae; genus Dipodomys; species Dipodomys ordii. The sequence goes on along the minus strand of NW_012267283.1, from coordinate 2,455,511 downwards.
TCTAGGATTATCCGACTATATCAGTCTGTCCAATTTAACAAATAAGTGCATGTCTATGTGTAAGAATGCATAGAAAAAAAAAGACTTGAAGTTGACATTTGTTCCCTATAGGATTGTGGCTGAGTCTAACTTAATTTATAGTTTTTATGCTTCCCTAATTAAAAAAATAAAAAGGTTGCATTTCATCAATATAAAATCAGTACATTTCATTATTTTTACTTTTAAAAAATCAGTCTTCTACTTAATGCTGCTATGAATATCAGTCATAATGGTATGAAATAGTAACTTCAGGCAGATATTCATTTCTATTCGTATATTGTTATGATGCCTGTAGTTTAAATTACTTGAGGACAGACATGGGTCTATCTATAAGCATGTGTGTATGAGTATGTGTCTGTCGATCTGAGCTACTTGAGGGGAAGTCAGTTGTCCTAAACAACAATTGACACCCCGAGAGCAATCAGCTAGCATTTGAACAGAAGAAACATATTCTAAAGGCACTAGCTACAGTCTTCTAGTTGCTTGTACCTCAGTCACCATCAGAGCCATTATAAATTATTGTAATGAGTGCCCAACATGAGTTTTCACAAATAAAATGTCTTGTTAGTCTGGGTGTGTAACAGATATTAGGTGCTTGAATGAAAGGTTTTCTTGATGTGTGATGTGTTTTACCATTTCAGGGACAAGTCACCACCCTCCAAAGTTCTATTGTCTTATCTATTGTCCTATTTCCTTAATGAAACTGAGCTCCTGAATGGCTCTGAGGTGAGCCATTCAGGGGCTCAATTCTGATTATCTTCTGTTTGCCTTCAGAATGGCAGGACTTGATTCTAGAGGAGGTGTAGTGTCTGTTTTTGGTTAATCGTCTGTGTAAGATGGGGTCAGAGAACCTTAAACACACACACACACACACACACACACACACACACAAAGTGGTTTCATGATCTTTTTTGTGTCTACTTACTAATAAAAGTTTCTTTAATACATATCATGTGGCAAAACTTGGTATGAGACTTGCTTTCATAAAAATCTGATAGCAAGGTTGTGGGAAAGTGGCTCACTGCCCGGATCTCCCCGGATCTCCCCCTGCCCCGCCCCCTCCCCATTTTAGTTTGGCCAAGACTATAAGCCCAAAAGTCTCAGATGACTAAAATAGCTTAAGCATGTTTACAACCTAGAGCATTTGACTCTAAAGCTGAGATATTTTCTCTTAAGGTGTGGGAAGACTATGAACTGCGAAAGAGCAACATGGGGATCAAATTAGGATGGAAAGCATCTTTGTCCAGTCAAAAGTGAAATCGCTAGAAGGCAGGCAGCAGACATGACATGTTCAGCATTTGCCTCAGGGCCGACCTCTTGTTCATTGTGCCTTGTGATTTTGTGGAGTTCCTGGCCCTTCTCTTTTCTTCAGGCCAGCAAGCTATTTGTAGAGAGCTATATGTATGACAGAAGCAACTGAGTCCCTTCCCAGAAGGTGGCGTGAGTGGACAAAGATGGCAGACTTTTCTGGGTAAAAGGAGGTGGGAGAAAATGTGCTGAAAATGGGTTCAGGTCCTGTTAGAGGTCCCTTGAGTATCTACAGAAGATAGTACATAGAAGTAAGCCACTTAAGGATGGGCACACTGTGTCCTGCCTGTAGTCACAACTACTTGAGAGACTGAGATCTAGAGGACTGAGGGTCTGGGCCAACCCAGGCATAAAAGTTTGTAAGACCTGATTCAATGTCTCAAGGGGTAGAATGCCTGCTTAAGAAAGCCAAAGCCCTAAGTTCAAACTTCAGAATCGAAAAATAAAAAGTAAGGAATGGCCATGAATGGTGGGCAGGTCTGTACTTGCAGACTGAACTTGCTTGGCATTGTTTTCGTATTGGCCACTGTCAATTTTTGTGGAAAGCATAGACTGGAAAGTCACATATAACTAATATCCTACTCAAATTCTGCTTTTGGTCTGAAATTATTGAGACAGCTGAATAATCTTGAATATTTGATAAAACATTTTATGAGTCATTCTGTCTCTATTTAACTATCAGTCTCTATTGGCATCATATGACCAGCCTACTAAAAGGAAGAACTTTACTTTTTCTTATCATTGCCCCTTTAAACTCCTCTGTTGGACAGTTTTTCTTCATTATTGGGTGAAATTTGGGACTGCTCGGGTAGATTTTCTTGTCAATCTCAGGTATTTATGCATTTTTCTGACTTTCCAGGCATTGGGTTCAGTCTGAGTAGCAAATAGGAATCTTTTTTTTTCCCCCATAAAGTTTCTGACTCCTACAGCTAAGACCTGTGTCAGGCACCAGACTGTAACTGAGGAAAGCAGGGCATACATCAATCATCCAGAAGTTCCCATAGGTTTTTGTTGTTTTACTGTTTTTTAAATTTTTTTTTTGGGGGGGTGATCATGGACTTGAACTTGGGGCCTGAGCACTGACCTTGACCTTTCTTTTCTCAAGGCTAGTGCTCTACCACTTACTTTTTTTTTTTGTCAGTCGTGGGGCTTGAACTCTAGGCCTGGGTACTGTCCCTCAGCTCTTCAGCTCAAGGCTAGCGCTCTACTACTTGAGCCACAGCACCACGTCCTGCTCTACCACTTGAGCCACAGATCCACTTCCAGTTTTCCAGTGGTTAATTGGAAATGAGTGCCGTGACCTGTCTTGCTGGGACTGGCTTCAAACTGCAATCCTCAGATCTCAGCCTCCTGAGTAGCTAGGATTGCAGGTGTGAGTCACTATTGCCTGGCAAGTCCTATAATTTTCTTAAAAAATTATTGTGTTCTACTTTCTCCACTCTGTTCCAGAAGAGGTTACATTAGAAAGCAAGCAGGAAATGGGGGGTGGGGGATAGGGGCGGGTGTTGTGGGGGTGGAGTGAATGGTTGTAATTACACTGTTGCCCTCTGGGGGCGCCAGTAGACAAATGCCAATCCCCCCTATTTTGTTCTTTGCTGGGATCCTCTCAGTATACACTTGCCAGATGTGGCATGTTCTTAAGCCATTGTCTGGCCTCAGTGGATCCCTCTGGTGGAATCAGTTTATCTCTCCAGTGACCTGAATTGTTCTCTCCTTGGAGGGATCCATGATAAACATCCTGGAAGGCAGTACATATGCATCTTTACCCTTCCACAATCTTCAAGTGGAAGCCATTTCAATGAAGCCCCTTTCCCTTTGCTAGCAGTGACCCTTCTGGCTGGCTAGCCAGCACCTCACATTTTGACCATCGGAAGTATGGTAGCTCTAACTTTAGTCATTCCATTTCCAGATTCATTACCTATCAAAGATCTCTAAGATCTGAAACCTTGCCTCTTGTGTCTTAAAATAAAAATTTCCTTTCCCATTCCTCCAGGGCAAAGGAAGAAGAAAACTGCAATAGCACATTACGACTTCTAAAGAACTCCCCACCTTCCAATTGCTAGGACAAATCCTCAAGCCCCTGGCCTTGCTCTGCTGAGTGCTAAGCAAAGAGATACAAAGCCTGCTTCACTTTTCTATCACATCCTATCTAGGTGGTCCATCCTGTTGTTCTCAGCTAAAATTCTGTGATGAAAGGAAAAGGCAGACTTAACATCCTGTAACCCTAACCACACATACTTATTTGGAGACAGTTCTATTTAAAATGAGACATTCCAGAGTCCCTATGATTCAGATTCTACTATAAAGGAAGTGGGTGGTGATTCTGTCAAAATCCATCAGACCAGCATCATCACAGTCACTGTGATTCATCGTGAAGAACTTGGAGACTTAAACACATTCAATCCGTAGGACTCCATGGCTCTGGGGACTTCCCCAGAGACCTTCATTTTCGTATCAATTGCCAAATCATTTCTGTGGATAACCTAAACAAAGTAGGGATAGCCCAACCGTTTCTCTGTATGAGACCCACCTCAGGATGGAGAAGATCCCTCACTTAATGGTCTTCTTAGGACTCTGACCTAACTCCATGGGTCTCATGGTAAGTACAATGAGCAGTCAAATATAATCTCCTTTTAGTTATCCTTGTAGAGTAAACCCAATGGAGAAATAACCTGTCGATATTGGTTAGTAGAAAACAGCTGATCAGGGAACTGGAGTCTCAGAGCTCTGGTTCCATGTACCTACTTTATCTTGTGGCTGAGTTACTCTGGCCCTTTGCTCTGCAGTTGTTCAGTCTCAGGGTCTTCAGAACAGGGCTCTTACCAGACAAATTCATCTGTCTTTTGTTAATACCCACCATCTCCTAAACTTAATTTTGATGGATTATCAAGACTTACCATTGGGGAAGACAAGGAGAAGGGGAAGGAATGAGTGGTTTGCTCACTTGCCTTTCTGGGAGCTGATGAAAATCTCAGAAAATAGGGAGGTGTTTGAGTTAGCACTGTTCACTGCCAACTCTGCCAGACTCCCCTCTCCATCGTTAGACAACTGAGCTCCACCTTTAGAAAAATTGCAACAGATTCAAGAGCTTACTTAGCTCATCCCCCCAAATTTCTGTGAATTCTTTTGGGTAACATAGCCAATGGCCTTGAACTCCACCCTGGGGTACATAGAAGAAACCAAAGACACAGCCAGTTAGACTGTCTCAGTGAGACATTGGGCCTTAGAAAATCTGAAGAGTTTTTTTTTTGTAGTGTTGGAAAGGACTTAGGACTGGTTATCACTTAGGCAAGGGGTCTATTCTTTTGCTTAGCTCTTGCTCTAAAGAACAGCCCTGAAAACCGGAGTGATCTTAAATGATTCTCAGCATTATTAGCCAAATACCAATTGGTCTTTGTCAGTGGTAGCTGCTAAAATGAAGAATTGAAGTGGATTCACAAGACAAAGGTTATTGGGTTACTGTATTCTTAGCGGTGTGCTGATCTGACTTTTAAAAAGCTGCAAGGCTAGCCCTGCATTTTGAAATGGCATTTTGATAAACAGGAGGCTTAAGTTCGTTTTGTAGCTTATTGTTTACCTACCATCCTTGGTTCTTTTTGTCTCTTTTTTTGAGACTTAAAATTTATAAAAATAAAGTACATTATTTCTTACATTAAAAATTTTGTATAATTTTGATAAGAAACAAATGACATTTTGCTGCAAGATTATCAAGCTATATAACTGCTATTATTTGTGCTCAATATAGAGAAATGTAATAGCAAATTTAAAAGGCCCAAAATTCTGATAAATGAAAGTGTTTTTTTTTTTTTTGCCTGTTCTGGGACTTGAACTCAGGGCCTGGGCACTGTCCCTAAGCCTCTATGTAAGCGCTCTACCACTTGAGCCACAATACCACTTGCAGATTTTTCTGAGCAGTTTATTGGAGATAAGAGTCTCACTGACTTTCCTGCCTGGGCTAGAATTGAACCACTATCCTCAGATCTCAGCATCTTGAGTAGGATTATGAGATAGAATTATGTGTGTGACCCACCAGCTCCATGCTGAAATGGCTTTTCAATAACTAATTTGGTAACAAACAACTTCTTGTTTTTTTTGTTTTGGTTTTTTTTTTTTTGGTCGGTCTTGGGGCCTTAACTCTGGGCCTGGGTGCTGTCCCTGAGCTCTTCAGCTCAATGCTAGTGCTCTACCACTTGAGCCACAGAGCCACTTCCGGCTTTTTTCTGTCTATGTGGTGCTGAGGAATCAAACCTAGGGCTTCATGCATGCAAGGCAAGCACTCTACCACTGAGCCACCTTCCCAGCCCCCAACTTCTGGGTTTTAATCAAGGACATATCCTTGGAATGGACTTAAGAGCAGAGAGTTATTCTTCCTTCTCCTCCTCTACAAACTGTCACAGGCACTGTGATCATGAGATATAGTAATCATAACCAAATAACACCTGCTTTCACAATTCTCCCAAATGGCAGCATTTAGGAAAGGAACTGCGAATCAGTGCATCAGTATGTATCAGTAGGTGGCTTGGCTTTGCCCTGCTGTGCCCTCCTTCCCTTTCCTTCCCTTCCCTTCCCTTCCCTTCCCTTTCCTTCCCTTTCCTTCCCTTCCCTTCCTTTTTCTCTCCCTCTCCTTCTCCCCTCCCCTTCCTGCTTTTCTTCCTTCCCTCCCTAGACTCACCTGTGTCTGGCCTTCTATATAGTGGTTGCACAATGATTATTTATTGATTTAATTGAAGAATGAATAAATAATAGTTTCCAATTTACTTTCAAGAAAAGGGCATGTAAATACACTGTTACAGTAAGATATCAGCTCATACTTTTTATTAAAAGAATAAGAGATAAAAAGTGTTGGTCAGGGTATGGAAAAAAGGGAAGTCTTTTACAACTGTTGGTGAGAAAGTAGCATGGTACAACCATTATGGAAAACCATATGGAGGTACCCCCATGTTGCCAAATTAAAAATAGCCCTGCCTTGTGACCCATCAATCGCATTACTGGATATATATATATATCCATCCCAAGGGAATATAGTCAACATGGTGAAGAGATATCTGCATACCACTATTTGTTGTAGAATTATTACAATAGGGAATCAACTCTAAGTGTTCATCAGTGGATGAATCTGTCTCCTTTTTTCTAACTGTCATTATCAAGGTGATGTACAGAGGGGTTACAGTTATATAAGTCAGGTAATAAGTGTATTTCTACTGAGACAATGTCACCCCTTCCCTCACTCTCTCCCAGTTTTTCCCTTCTGTCCCCACTCACAAATTGTACAGTTCATTTTCCATATAGTATCTAGTAAGTACCACTGCTGCATTTGTTCACCCTTTGTCCCTTCATTTCTATATTCCCCTATACCCTCCCAAAGACAGCCTGTCTCCTTTTATCATATGAAAGTGTAACTCTGAGTACCAGAGCTTCCAATGCATTCTATGAATCCTTATAGTAGTGAATGATCAAACTTGAGGGCAGTATTAGAGACCCTTGCAGTGGATACATAAGGGATGGTGACTTGGAGACCACCCATTCTGTAATGAGGGTGTATTAATTTGAACAGCAGAGGTTCTGGGTGGCCCAGGTCTCATGCTCCATTGGTCAGCTGGTTCTTGGGTGGCCTAGGGAGAAAGGGCGAGTAAAGAAGTCTGGCATCCTTGGCAAGTATCCCAGTCCAATCCTCTCCTTTCAATCAATGTCACACTGAGAATCTTCTGGGCAGAGAGCTGCCTAGGGCTGGAGAGACAGCAAAGAAAGGCACTTATCATGAGACCCAGGGGAAGAAAAAACATTTTTGATATGCCAAACACAAATACAGCTTCCGTCTCCTTGAATTCATTCATCATTCTGTTTTCAAAAAAGAGGCTGACAGAATGGAAAAGTGAGTTCCACCAATCCATCTTCCCACCAAGATAGCCTGGTGAGCATGCGTCCACACTGTGTGTGTGTGTGTATGTGTACATGTATGTGTATGCATGTGTTGATATGGATCTCATCCTAAAGGCAAAAAAATGAGTCATGGCTTCAGGCAAATGAAGGTTTATTTCATGTGGCAGCCTCTTTGCCTGAGCTTGATGACTGTAGCATGTGGAATTGTTTAAAATTGAGGCCTTCGCCTGCAAATGAGGAAGTGGCACTCTATCATCCTCTTCACTGAGGTTTAAAGGGCTCTTCAGAACACCAGCCAAGATCAGTTACTATTTTAACAAAGTGGTAAATATCTTTGCATGGACTCAATAAGCACTTCCTAGGTGGCATCTCTCCAACTCCCCCTGCTTTCCCCTTCCCCCCAACAAGGAGGTTGTCCTAAGTGTGACAGATACAGGCAGCTTGGAAGTCCGTGCCTGTTCAGACCCTACCAAGGACTAGCACAGTGACAGCAATTATCCCAAACTTTGGCGTCCCTCCCCCCCAAAAATAGACGCCTTCCTGAACAGTTCAGCTTAGATCAGGGTTGCATTCGTTGTCTATTGCTGCATAATAAATCACTACTAAGTGGCTTCACACATCCCACACATTGATTATCTCACAGTGTCTGCTGAGGGAGATTTGAGGCATGGTTAGCAGAATCCTCTGCTTTAGGGTTTCTTACAAAGCTGCAGTCACGTTGTCAGCCAGGGATATGAAAGCTCAAGTGTAGAAGGATCCACTTTTCAGTTCACTCAGGTTGTAGGCAGAATTCAGTTCGCAGAGAACTGTCTGATTGTCAGATGTTGTTTGGCTGCTGGCTGGAAGATACCTTCAGTTCTCTGCCATGTAGGCCTCTCCAACACGTCCACTAACTGTATCAGGGGAAGTCAACTGAGAAAATAAAAATCCCATTAGCAAGGCAGAGATTGTGTATGCACATCTACATTTTCAGGTATTTTGACTAGTGTATCTAAATATGACCTAGAAATCTATATGAGTTTTTAGCATTCCTCACGGTTCACATGATGACTATAGAAATGGCTACAGAGTACCATTTAGAAACTTAAGAAAAACATTCAAGGGATGCATTTGTTATTTTTTCCTTCCATGATTTCAGATACATAATCACCAGCGAAAGACCATCTTCCCACTACTTTTGACCAGAAGTAGCATGATTGCAATGCTTACTAGATTCAGGAAAGCTGAAAGCTGCTTAAATCAGCCAGCCATTCATCTAGTTTATCTCAAGAGCACCCATTCAGGTCCTTTCTTCTCCCTCATTCAACAAGGCAGTCACCTATCTTCTATGAATGAGAGTCAGTAGCCTTTCACAGCTAGAGAAATAATGCTGCCTTTGCACAACCAAACAATGTCTCCTCTATATTTATGTCTCTCTATAAGTCACCCCCTGAGTACCCACTGCTGTTGTTCTGGAATTACAAAGAATCTAAGTGAAGAAAAGAGAGCAAGGATTGGTGTTGGAGGCATGGCTTTGGCAGGGTGCTAGCCAATGAATGAAAGTGTCAGGTATCAAGTTTGACTCCCAGTTTTGGAGAAAGGAAGAAAGGAAGAAAGGAAGGAAAGAAAGAAAGAAAGAAAGAAAGAAAGAAAGAAAGAAAGAAAGAAAGAAAGAAAGAAAGAAAGAAAGAAAGAAAGAAAGAGAGAAAGAAAGAAAGAAAGAAAGAAAGAGAGAAAGAAAGAAAGAAAGAAAGAAAGAGAGAAAGAAAGAAAGAAAGAAAGAAAGAGGGGGGAGGGAAGAAGAGAGGGAGGGAGAGAGAAAGAAAGAAAAGAGGGAGGGAGTGAGGGAGGAAAGGAGAAAGGAAGGAAGAAAGAAAGGAAGAAAGAAGGAAAGAACAGAGAGCAAGGACACAATATAAATGCAGTATAATGAGTTGTAATATAATGGCAACCTGGCATAATCAAACATCTATCCATATGTGTATATACGTGTAGAAAGTTTTCATTCCTTTGTGAAATCTTATATGTATATTTGGTAGGAAAAGACAAAGAAGACCTATATGTTGTTCAAAATGTTTTTCTCTTTTTTAGGATATTGGGGCTGAGATTGATTACCAGAAACTATGACCTTTACTATTTATATCTTTGATATCTTTACCTTATAGTTTTTGTTCTTAAAAGTAGTTACAGGTAGAGGTACTTTGATAGGCTCCTAGTCAAGTGCCTTTTCTCAATGTCTTTCTAGATTAAAGATATTAGAAGTTTGTAGTGACCTGCAACCTGTTATCTTCTGTCCTAAGTAGTGCTTGCTTATAAGGATGTTATTGTCACCAGATATCTGCAGACATTGATATGTAACACAAAGCACCACACTGAGTGATAGGACTCGAAATTTCTGATATCAACTGTGTCCTGATATTGTAATTCCACTTACTCAGGAGGCTGAGACCTGAGGATCTCAGTTCAAAGACAGCCCAGGCAGAAAAGTCCATGAAACTCCTATCTCCAATGAACAAACAAAAATCCAGAAGTAGAACTGTGGCTCAAGTGATGGAAAACCAATTAAGAGTATCTAAGGCCCTGAGTTTAAGCCACAGTACTAACATGCACGTACATACACAAAGATGACAAATTATATGTCTATATAGTAGCTATATATTGTGTATATATTTATGCATATAAGTATACAAAGATGTACATCTATGTACATATACATTACATTTACACATTTTTGTTCATATGTATTTCACACATGCATGCATGTAACATATACACAGAAACATAGGTGCATATACATACAATTTGCCATCTTAATTGCAATGGTTCCTTTTATAAATGCACAAACACACCCATTATCTTGTTACCTTATAAAGTATTATACTGGTATATACCATATATAATACATATATATTCTATATATATTCCCCAGATAAAACAATCATAAACATATACCAAAATTGGAAAGACTACAAAAACATTTCATTTCCTGAATCAATCCAGAGTAATTTGCTAAGCTGATTCTCTATCATTCTGAACAGTATGTACATTTCCCACAAGCAAAGCCATTCTTTCATAAAACCACAATACAACCATCAAAACTGGGAAATTAACCTTGATGTATTACTATCATGTGATCATTGAACTGCATTCAAGTTTCTTAACAATGTCCTTTATAGGAAAAGTATCCAGTTCAGAATCACAAGTTGCATTTAGTTGTCATGTCTTTTCTGTTTTCTTTAATCTAGACTAGTTCCTCACTCTTCCATTGACTTTCATGATCTTGACAGTTAGGTTCAAGTTATTTTGTAAAATGTCCCTTAATTTGAATTTGCCTGATGTTTCTCTGGGGTTGTACAGATTTTATATCTTTGGCAAGAATATCACATAAGTAAAGATGTATTCTTTTCACTACATCTTGTCAGGTGACCCCTGATGTCAGTCAGGTGACGTTCACTTTGAGCAAGTAGCTAAGGTGGTACCTGCCATGCTTTTACACTATGAAGTTATTTGTCTCCATAGTTGCTTATTTGTCCACTTTCTCCTTCCTTCCTCCCTTCCTCCCTCCCTTCCTTCCTCTTTCTCTCCCTCCCTCCCTCCCTCCCTCCCTCCCTCCCTCCCTTCCTTCCTTCCTT
>NW_012267283.1:2313301-2444623 GCF_000151885.1 Dipodomys ordii | reverse complement strand
CCTCCCTTCCTTCCTTCCTTCCTTCCTTCCTTCCTTCCTTCCTTCCTTCCTCCCTCCCTCCCTTCCTTCCTTTCTCCCTCCCTTCCTTCCTTCCATCTTTCTTTTGTTCCCTCCTTCTCTTCCTCTTTTCCTTCCTTCTATCCATCTAATATAACAAGTTTCATTTTGCTTTTCTCCCTTTCTATGTACTTACTCCCTTCTATACTACTGAGAAAATTGGCTCCTTTTAATCCATAATATATGTAGTCATTTGCTCACTCTGCCTGTGGGTAACCAACCTCTCAACAGTACCACTATCTTTATTTAGACTTGACTGATGTTCAACCCTGATGCGATATGATTTGATAATGTCTCATATTAAAACTAGTCCTGCTATACTTTGTTTTCATATAATTGTGAGATATTTTATTGTCCATATTTTGTTACCCAATAGTGTATTTTAATCAGATAGCCACCTCATCAGAGGTTTAAGACTTAACATCTATACCCATAGTGGATATGTCTCCAGGACTGGTTGTTAATTTTGACTTGGTTTAAAACTAATTCAATAACATAGTGAAGATATTTCAATGTCTGAAGACAGGCTTCTACTTAGATTAAGGCCTAAAGTGAATGTCCCAAGTGACTGTTTGACAAATATGCATCCATGTTTTGCAATATAAATGCAATATAATCCATACCAAAAGTTCTGAACTCCTTCCTGCTGCTTCTGAACAGCATTTCTAGGGTAACAAATGAAGAAATGCACATGAAGTGATATCTCATATTTAATAATTTTAATGTTAAATAAGAATCCAATAATACCATAGAGCAAGGACTATATTAACAAACAGACACTGCTAAACCCAAGTTCTCTTCCTGACGCAGTCCACATTTATAGGTTCATATTGACCTAGGGCTAGCTTAAAGGAGTTCTAGAAAATGAACCAAAGGGCACATTCAGAGAGGTAGATAATAAGAAATTAGGATGTTCTGAGGCAGGCAGTTTCCCTAACAGGTTCCTATCTTTAGGAATCACTGAGATAAGTAAATACAGGGATCTTCCTGTCTGTGACAGGATTACTGCAGAAGGTCAAACAGTCACACACACACACACACACACACACACACACACACACACACACACACACACAGAGCCAGGGGTTTCCCATTTATAGCATTCAAACACCACTCAGAGCTCCAGTCCCCATCCCCACAGAGCTCTAAGAATTCTGATACTCATCTATGGAATCCTTTCAGGGTCAGGGTTAGGGGGTTATGAGTCTCTCTTGACCCTCACTCCAACAAACTCTACCTTGTACTCTGATTTCATGTAGTTAAAGTTTTTGGGGGGCTGTCTTGTTCTTCTCACTTTGGACCGCCTGCTAAGCCTGGTGTTTTCCCCCACCCCTGCTTAGAATTGATAGTCTGCTCCTGCTTTGGCTCCTGACCTAGCTCCACATGTTGAGGGGAGCAGAAGCCTCTTGCCTTTTCATGAGGAATAAGGGCACATGGCACAGAGACAAAGTACTTTTTGCTTTGTAGCATAAAAAGCCAAATCCCAAGAGTCGTCTTGAAAGTATGTTTATTTAGCATTTTATTTGGATGATAGAGTCTTATGATTTGCACAGGGTTATATTTGCTCTGGTCAACTTGCAACAGTAGACTGAATGCTAATATTCTTTTATTTTTGCCAGTCATGGGGCTTGAACTCTGGGCCTGGGTGCTGTCCCTGAACCTCTTTGTTGTTTTTTTTTTTTTAATTTCCAAGATACTTATGTATTTTTATTTTTCCTCTAAAAATGGGCTGTATTACACACATAAGCCTAGTAAACTTACCTAACAGAAGGATTGTGCTCCCCAAAACATTGTAGGTGAGTGTTAGGTACTACACAAGAGGAAGGATCTGAGGACTGAAGTTCAAAGTCAGCCTGGGCAGGAAAGTCCTTGAGACTCTTATCTCCAATTAACTGAAAAGCTAGAAGTGGAGATGTCACTCAAGTGGTAGATTACTAGCCTTGAGTGAAAAAGCTCAGGGCAGAGCCCAGGTTCTGAATTCAAGCTCAGGGACCAGTACAAAAAAAAGAAGTTGTGGGTAAACAGGACTTTACTAGTACTTTTAAAATGCACACTAGATAGCAGTTTTAATTTCAAGAAGAATGCAAAGACAAAAGAAAACACATTGCCAGCAACAAAAGAGTAATAATGCCTTTGACCAACCTCACTACACATTTCAGAGACCACCAGTGAGAACACTTTGGTTTAGATTCATCTAGATCCTTTCTAGTGCATTTCCTGTTTTTAAAAAGACAGTGATTATTACTCATATAACTGTAACCCCTATATACATCACCTTGACAATAAAATTAAAATTTAAATAAACATACAGTGGTTCAGGTAAGTCCTCCCTGAGACTATTCTCTGTATTAGCAGACTCCTAGTTTGGTCTCTTTCCTGTGCCCTAATTTTGATTTCATTTTTCATATAGTTACACATTAACACCCCCAAATACCAGATGTTATAAATAAGGTATGAAAGGCTGCTGGATTACAGGATGGTATATTTTTCTGAAAGTTCAGACCTGAACTCAAACAAGTCAATAAAAAGACATATTCAGGACCAGAACCAATATTCCAATACGGACTGCAACTATAATGTTAAACAAAGCCAATATATAAAGGTGATGAATGGGGGAGTGGTTAAAGTTACATAAGTAAGGTAATGAGTATATTACTTTTTGAACACTGCTACCTCCAGTTTTATTTTCTCCCGTTTTCCCCTTTCCTCTTCCCTACTTCCCTCCTTGAGCTTCTTTGTGCTTAAGGCTAACACTCTACCACTTGAGCCACAGTGCCACTTCTGGATTTTTATAGGTAGTTTATTGGAGATAAGAGTCTCACGGACTTTCCTGCCTGGGCTGGCTCTGAGCTGTGATCCTCAGATCTCAGTCTTCTGAGTAGCTAGGATTATATATATATATATATATATATATATATATATATATATATAATATATAATATATATATAATATATATTATATATATATAATCCTAGCTACTCAGAAGAGTATATATATATAATATATATTATATATATATATAATATATATATTATATATATATAATATATATATATATATATATATAATATTCATTTTTCAAAAGTGAGACTATTGAAAGATTTCCCTGTTCCAAAATATTCTTCCTGAAGCTGGTCACAGAGTCTGACATCTGCCCACCAAAGATTGTTGGATGAAGAAGAAGGTTATAAGAAGATGCTTTCTGTTTTTAAATGCCCTCTGTGAAAATATGAATCTCCCCAGGGGGGTTCTGAAGTCCAGTGAGGTCCTGTGATTCTCCAGAGATCTTCCCTCTCAGAGCCAGCCCATCCCTTACTTTTCCTACTATTTTTATCTTCTCAAATACTTTCTGTTTTAGTGTAGGATTTCTGTGGGAAGGATGCTTATGAGTATGGAAAATTTAAAGGAAGGCAGTTATTGTCCAGACAAATGCATTTAGCTTAAGTTTGTTTTCAAATATAGGCAGAGGAGGGTCCAAGTTCAATTGCAACCTGGAAAAAAATGACCTTTAATGTCAGAAGAATTGTGTATCAAGGATCACAGGCAGACCAGGTTGGAGAAGCTGTGGAGGGAGAGTTGCCACCTTAAGCAGAGGATCTCAGAGGTGGGGTCCTTAACATCTGATGATCAGCTCCTGCATGATACCTGCCAGGAGCAAAGAAGCCTTGAGGACAGTCAACATGCAGGGAAGATGCTACAGGGATGTATTTTCTCAGTTGACCTGCTCACTGGCTAAGCTTCTGCATTTAAAGCCTTTTGTTCCATTTTCAGCTTCGCCTCCAGCCTTATTTTTAATCATTTTTCTTCTGGACCCTCACATGGCCAAAACCCAGATGGCATTGCCCACTGTGTTGTATGTAAATGGTGTCATTAGGACTGCTCAGTACCATGGCCCTTTCTTTTGTCCCACACTCAGGAGAAAGCCAGAAATATTTAGACTTCACCCTACTGGTTCTTGTTTCTTGCTCTGTGATTTTGCTGGTCTCTCTTTCTGGAAATAGTCTTATCATTTTCTTGGACACACAGGTGTACACAAGCATGCCCACTCACTTCTGAGTAAGTAATATTCATCTCTAGAGACACAGATAGGCACCAACTCCTCCATCAACCTTTTCTGAGTTCTTTTCTTTTCTTTTTTTTTTATTGTGAAAATAGCATACAGAGGGGTTACAATTACATGAGCAAGGTAATGAGTACATTTCTTATCAAGCATTGTTACCTCCTCCTTTGTTTCCCCTTCCCATTCCCCCTCCCCCTCCTGCCCCACATGCCAACCTGTATCCCTATTTAAACAATTGTTTTTTTCTCTTCCCCTCCACAAATTATGCCAACATCAAATACAGTGAAAACAGGGGTTATACCATGGGGGAAGGACAAACAAAGTAACAAAGAAATATCTTATAAATATGTTGAAAATGATAGCAAGAAAGAAAAAAACATTTGAGTCCTTATCTCAGGGTTCATTTTGTCTAACACCAACTTATCTGACTATTTCTGCTTGTCTCAGACATATACTAGTTGTTGCAAATAAGGGAAACCATGGGACCTATGTTTCTTTGGGCCTGGCTTACTTCATTTCATATAATTTTTCCAAGTCTCCAGATGCCCCTCAGTAGATGAATGGATCAAGAAAATGTGGTATATATACACAATGGAATTCTATGCCTCCATCAGAAAGAATGACATTGCCCCATTTGTTAGGAAATGGAAAGACTTGGAAAAATTCTTTTCTTTTCTTTTCTTTCCTTTCCTTTTCTCTTCTTTTCTTTTTCTTTCCTTTCCTTTTCCTTTTTATGTCTGTTGTGGGGCTTGAACTTTGGGCATGGTCACTGTCCCTCAGATCTTCAGCTCAAGGCAAATGCTCTTCCACTTCAGCCACAGCGCCACTTCTGGTTTTTGGTGGTATATTGGAGAAAAGAGTCTCACAGATGGGGCTGGGAAGGTGGCTCAGTGGTAGAGTGCTTGCCTTGCATGGTCAAGGCCCTGGGTTCGATTCCTCAGCACCACATAAGCAAAAAGAAGAAAACCGGAAGTGGCGCTGTGGCTCAAGTGGTAGAGCGCTAGCCTTGAGCTGAAGAGCTGAGGGACAGCACCCAGGCTCAAGAGTTCAGTCCCCACGACCAGACCCCCAAAAAAAAGAGTCTCACAGATTTTCCTGCCTGGGCTAGCTTTGAGCCACGATTCTCAGATCTCAGCCTCCTGAGTAGCTAGGATTACAGGCATGGGCAACTGGTGCCCAGCTACCTTTTTCAATTTCTATATACAATTTTGCTTTTGTCATCACTTACAACATACTATATCGACATTTATTTTAAGTTTTGCCATACTAAACTCTGATATCCTTTGGGGAAAACACTATGTATTATGCATCTCTGTAGTCCAAATTTATACCATTAACATCGTTTTTCCTCTAACCCAGTGCTAACATTTATCCCTCTTCACAACTTACATTTTCTATTCCAAGATGAACCCATTACAAGGATGCCTGAATGAGATTCTCTACTCCTTCTCATGGAAACTTTGCACTACCTACAGGGATATAATTTTTATCCCATGAGCCTTTGAAAGACATCAGACGCAAAACTTGATCTCAAATATATGTTCCAGGTTTAAGATAATTAATATCATTAATACCATTGGAAGAACATGGACAGCCTTAGACCAAGTTGTATTCTCTCAAATAGACTAGCTCCTTTTCATTATTTCCAAGCATCAAAGGAAGAAGACAGATCTATATTTTCTTATTTATTGCCTCTATGTATGTATACATGTGTGTGTGTCTTCTGGATGCTTTAGATTGCAACACATACACACACATACATACATGCATGCATGCTTACATACATACACACATACATACACAATGCCATGCAGGACTAAATATCACTTGAGAACCATCAACTATTAAAAACCTTGATTTGGTTGAAGATGAAGCCAAGAAACTACAAGTGCTTTGTGTCTTTCTCAAGAGGAATTTCTTCATCATTTGATTGAATGAATATTGAGAGCTCACCGTGTTCTAGATGCTATTGTCAAGGACATAGGAAAGGACAGAGTAGACAAATCCCTGACCTCCAAAGGCTCACATTTTGGTAGGTATGGATTATGTTTACAAGAAGATATTTTATCCACATTTTTCCCTAGGGTAAAATAGCAGGGAGAAGTAGTTTTTCATTTTTCATATGATCCTTCTCAAAAAAGTTCCCCCAAATTTATTGAAGTTTATCTTATCTACTGTTTGTTTTAATGTTGACATTTAATGCTGTATTAGGAGATGAAAGTATTTAATGATATTCTATACAAACCTCCTCTTAAAGATAACCACCAAGTGGTTCCTGAAGCTTCTTTCAGCCTAACATAGCTGATAGGATTACAGTAAATTAAGTACCAATAGCTTTGTATTAATTAGCACCAAAGTCTTCTGTCTCTTAGTTTAACCATTGTTCTGCATATCTGGATGATATTGGGCTGGTTCTCTCTGGAGTGTGACTGAGGGGCAGCTATTGTCCTTGGCAAAGTCCCCTAGATGAGTCCATGTGTCACTGGGTTGTCTCTGAGGGGTCATTGTTCATCTTCCCTCATAGGTCAGACTTGGCAATGACAAAATAAATGTTCTGACTACATCTGTATACACATAATCATGAGCTGTTCTGAACACATACGTCATTTTGTGGGTGGGTGAGAAGAGTCTAAACACAAACAACAAATGGGTCTTTTCAGCATTTCCAGCTAAAGGAAAGCAATAAACATGCTTCAACAAGGAGGATGAGCCCAGGTCAAATGCAGAGATTTGTGCTGGCGATTGGTCTAGGTAACCTCTTCTTCCATTGTGGATAGACTGTGATTCCAAGAATCAGCCACGAATCAGAAGTCAATGCGATTAGTGTCTTACTCACAAATACACAAGAAACAGTAGAAAGATCATACAGAACAGCAATAACTTTTTTCAATGTTTAACTGAAGAAAAGAAACCTTGCATTTCATCAGCTTTCTTCTTGTCACAGTCAGGAGGCTACCTTTTTTTACTCAGTATCCAGAGCATTATAAGTATTTGAGATGACATGTTTCAGAGAGAAATTATTAGTGGCAGAGAAAGATTGAAATGAGAATGTTGATAGGGACTCCATAAATCAAGTGGAAATCTGCAGCTGGACAAATCGTGGTACTTTATTAAATTATACCCTGTCCCTCCATTCACACATACATTTGCTCTGGTTTGTTCTAGAAATATGTCTCTTTCCTTTAAATCTCTCACAGTAATAGCCTTATATAGATGTTCAGGTAGAAAATAAGCAGGGCATGTTATACAATATAAAACATGTAGAAAGTTTCATAGGACAATACTTCTCATGGAGGTGCAGAATTTAAATCCAGTAATGTTGAGTAAGTCTAGGCTTGCTTTTATGTTTTTCTGATCAGTGGAAAAATTGCTTTGGACTTATTAACATATTGAAATGGAGCCTTGAGCTTCACATGTCTTGGGCTTGTTTTTATTCACTTTTTGTTCAGATAGACATTTGAAATTATACTAGTATTTTTATTTATCTAACATTGACAATGGAAAAAAGCGTGCCCCATGAACATCAGACACATTTTCCAAAGAACCAGATTTTAACGTCTCTAAAATATAAACATAAAAGGCAATGTGAATGAGAAAATTTGTTTTATTTTTATTTTTTGTGTTACTGGGAGTTTCACTTAGGGCTTCACATTTGCTAGGCAAGTGCTTTACAACTTGAGCTAGGACCCTCATCCTTTGGTTTTTAGTTTGTTTGTCAGATAGAATATCATGATTTTGACTGGATTTTGACTGATTTTCCTATCTCTGCCTCCTGAGTAGTCAGCATTATAGGTATGTACTCCAGTTCCTGGCTTGGTTTTGAGATAGGAGCTCACTAATTTATGCTCAAGACTGGCCTCATATCATCATCTTCTTACTTCCAATACTGTAGTAGCTGGGATTATAGGAATGTGCCACCACAACTGGCCCTAATGGGTAAATTCTGAAAACCTTTTAAATCTTAACTATAGTACTAGACATGTTACCATTGGTGTTGCCAGGAGTTACTGAGATATGTACCTTTCTTCCAAACTTGTAGCTATTAATATCTAAAGTAACACCTTTCCATTTCTCTCTAGCCCATTCTAATTGCATTTTTCTATTTCTAGGAAACCAGAAAACTATTGTCAAACAAGTTAAGAGCTATAGGTAGTTATGTTTAGAGTTGGTTAGTTTGTTGTTGTTGTTTTACAATGAGACCTTCATTGTCCATCCTTTCCATTCTCTCAAGACACAAGTCTGCCTAGTAACTTGAGTGGATACCTAATGTCCATCCATCACCTCTACTTCTCTAGCTTATGCATCACACCTGTCTCCTGGGTTTTCTGTCATGGCTGGCTCCTTCCCTTTTAGACCACAAATTAGAAAATTTTGACTCTGGGATGCATTTGACTCTTGGTCTGAGCATGTTATTTAATGATTTATGGTTCACTCTGCTCACTGGCAAAACAGTAAGAATAATAAAATTAAACACACACACACACACACACACACACACACACACACATACGCATACAGAGAGAGATACAGACATGCATGTGTTGTAAACTCCAGACAGTTAAAACAGCTTGAGGCCAGTAGAAAATGGATGGGATGTTTAAGGCCAAATCACTTTAATGTGACTGTCCGGAGGAAGCTAAGCAGGGTTAGACTTGGTTAATACTTAGGTAGGAAACAGTGGATGGGTTTCAGGGGTCAGTAAACAATCTGACATTGTAAGTAAAATGTGAGTTTGTGCCATCAGTGTTTTTGTCCTGTGCCTTTAATCAGATACTTAAGTTTCTGACTAAAATTCAGACTAAATTTCAGATGGGTGGAGCTATTAAGACTTACTGATTTTCAAGGTGCAGAGGTGTGAATATGCACTAGGTATGCAAATGATTCCTAGAACACTCAACTTAATGAACTAGCAATTTATTAGTGAGTTAGCTAATTGTTACTTAATGATTAATCAGGGAATGCTTATCTGTGTATCTGCATAGTACACAGTAGATAGAAAACCTCCTACTTTGTAGTATGTATTTACAGATATATCAATTTTTTAAGAATAAATATATAATCTAGACTCTCATTTCAACAAGAATCAACATGTTGATCTTCTCAGTATCTGTAATCTGTTTTGTTTGCTTCTTCAAGGGAAAATGAAATGAGTAAGAAAACAGCTATTAAAATGTTTATAATTTCAGAAGAAAATTACAATAAAGTAATAGTGATGACAATGATATAGTTTATTAAAGCTAGTGTTTATTGGGCACCAATTAAGTATCAGATTGTGTGGTAGGCATTTACTACATATTATAAGAAAATTTCAAAGTAACATTTACATATAAGCACTATTGTCCCTCTCTTATCTAAATTAATAGGTACAAGATCACAAAGTTAGTAAAGAATAAGCTGAAAATGTAACCAAAGTCTGTTTGAATCTAAAGCTTATATTTCTCCAGTTAACAAGGTGTAATTCAGTCCTATAAAATGAATGCATTCTTAGTTTTATATTGCACTTGAAAATTTGTTTTACTCAATCTGCTGATTTAAAAGTATAGGACATATGTACAATTGAATATATACATGTTATTAACAGGTTTTAGGTGAAAAGAATATAGTTAAGTTTGTGTATTTGGCAGATTTCTCTGGCTGTAGACTTCATTAGGTTGTAAAAGCATGTGACTGGAGGCAGGGAGACTGAGAAAGCTGATTTAGCAGTAGCAATAGGATTGGGGAGAATAAATGAGCACTATGGGTGTTCAGGGGCTCACCTGGATAAACATGGGAAAATAGGAGTGCAGAGTGGCAAACAATCAAGGCAGATGCCCAAGTTCTCTGTGGACATTTATACCTGTTCTAGGATTGGCAGGAAAATTATGTGAAAAGGATGTATGCATTTTGAGCCTAACAGGTTTCAAGTGTCTGTAAAGATGTTACAATAGCATTGGATATGCAGTGTCAATATTTAAGAGAATGATCTGGTGAAAAACTCAGTTTTGGAAGAGAGTATTATATCTGTGGTTCAATAAAGCCATGGAGATAAATGGAATTGTTTAGGGATGAAATGTGCACTATAAGAAGTTACGAGATGGGAGAGAGCAAGGGAAGGGGAGAGATGGTTCAAAAAAGAATTGTACTTATCACCTGATTCATGTAACTGTAACCCTTTTGTATACTAACTCTACAGTAACAATAAAAAAGAGAAAATTAGAAATATTCAAAAAAGGAAGAAAACTTAGGCTAGAATCCCTTAGGGTACCAAGAGCTAGGAAGTAGCAAAGAAAGGAGTTGTTGGACTATGTTATTGTGGGGTCACTGAAGACAGCATTTCAAAATTTGACCCCCAGTGTTATCCAAAGAAATAAAAAATCTTGACCATACAAAAACCTCTATATGAATGTTCACAGAAGTTTTATTCATAATTGTCACAAACCAAAAACAACCAAAGTATTCATCAATGATGAGTGAATTGATGGTACATCTGAGCAATGGAGTACAGAACAGAAACTACCTACCTATCTGTACACAGAGTGAATTAATCTCAAAGAGATATGCAAAGTGAAAGGGATCAAATACAAAAAGCTCTATCCTACTGATGCCATGTATTTGACAATTTAGGAAAAAGATGTATGGAGACAGAAATCCAATCAGCAGTTGCCAGGGCTGGAGGTAGTAGGTGTGAATTGATGGTCAAAGGATTCAAATGTGGGGTGATGGTAGTGTAATAATAGCTTCACTGTGGTGGTTGTGAGGCTACACAATGTGTCCAAACTCATTGACCTGTTAACACTTAAAAGGGTAAATTTTACTCTCTATAAATTACACCTCAATAAACTTGACTTCAAGTTAAAGAAGCAAACCAAAATAGTGGTCTAAAGGTCAAATGCTGCTTATCAATCACACGAGAACTGAGATGCGCCCTTCATTGCACATGGCATTGGGGACTTCATGGTAACAGCATTGGGGAGGCAGAAGCCAGAACGCTAAGGATTGAGAAGTGGAACAACCTATGCTGGTTGTCCATTATTCATGGTCCCTTTCTTCCATGAGCCTAGAACCCCCGAGTTTTGGCAAGACACATGACCAGACAGAGGGAAAACAAATTTGCCTGCTCTCCTTAGAAACTGAAGATGACTATGTGACTGAATTCTGGACAAGGAGATGAGGGTAAAGGTTTCGGGCAGCAGCTTTTGGCAGCTCCTTGAGGAGGAAGAGGCAAAAATCCTTTGCCCCTTCTTCTTTGCTGTATCCTCTATTGTGATGGCTGAAATGCAGACATCATGGCAGCCAAATTGCACCGTGAAATGCCATTAGTTAAGTGGGACCACATGTGACATTGTAACATTTTGAAAGAGCCTGGGTCTCCTCGCGCTTTGAGGGTCTGGGGTGCTAAATTATCCCAGCCAAGGGCTGGAGAGTCATTACTCACACCGGAAGTTGATGGACTCTAAGGAGGAAAGGAAAGTGACGTAGAGGCTGGGAAGAAATAGGAAGTGAGGGCCTGGGCCTCTGGGAGGAGACAGGAAGTGAGGTCGTAGAGACTGAGGGGAGACAGGAAGTGAGGGTGTGGAGCCTGGGAACACATAGAAAGTGAGGTCCTAGAGCCTGGAAAGAAACCGGAAGTGAGAACATGGAGCTTGGAAAGAGACTGGAAGTGAGGACTTAGAGCCGGGAAAGGCACTGGAAATGAGGATGTGGGCATCTAGAAGGCGACCGGAAGTGAGGAGGTGATGCTTGGGCGTAGGCAGGTTGTGAAAATGAAGAGGTGAGCCTGGACTTCTTCACAGAGAGCCAACAAGAAGGGAAAGGGAAAGGTAGGAAGGCAGCTGGGAAGGACGTGGGTGGAGGGCTGACTCCATGGTCTCCTAATTCACATCACGTTCTCTGTGAAGGGAAATCTGGAGTGGATTTACCATTCCACCCAGAACATTCTGCACTGACCTTTTTGTTCCCTTCCTGGTATTGTGCTTTGTCCCACCTGGAGCTCTTAAACTGATGTTGGCCAGAACTCTCCCCTTACTTGCATGTCTGCACACTTTCTCCTTTCCAACTGGGTGGAAAGCCTTTCCTGACCCTCCCAAGCAGCTCTCTCCTCCTTGTAATGCCCATTCTGGACCTTGAACTCAGGGCCTGGGCACTGTCGACGAGCTTATCCACCTCAAAGATTCTCTACCACTTGAGCCACAACTCTAAATTCCAGCTTTTTAGTTGTTAATTGGATATGAGTCCTATGGACTTTCCTGCCCAAGCTGGAAACTCAGATCTCAGCCTCCTGAATAGATCAGATTACAGGCATGAGCCACTGGTGCCTGGCCAAAAACAATCTTTGAAAGATGTCATTAGCAGGGCTCCAGTTCAAAGCCAGCAGCAGCAGAAATGTCTGAGTCTTTAACTTCAATTTACCAGCTAAAAGCTGAAAGTGGAGCTGTGTCTCAAGTGGTAGAGCACCAGACTTGAACAAACATGTTAATGGACAATACTCAGACCCTGAGTTCAAAGCCCTGGGACCTGCACTTGCCACAAATACACAGTCATTTACCATGAAATTCACCCAAATTTTACGTTATTTTTTGAGCCATGGCTCCTCTTCTGGCTTTTTGCCATTAAGTTGGGGATAAGAGTCTCTGATTTAGGGTTGGGAAGTGGCTCAGTGGTAGAGTGCTTGCTTTGCATTCATGAAGCCCTGGGTTCAATTCCTCAGCACCACATAAGCAGAAAAAGCTGGAAGTGGTGCTGTGGCCCAAGTGGTAGAGCACTAGCCTTGAGCTGAAGAGCTGAGGGGCAGTGCCCAGGCCCAGAGTTCAGTCCCCATGACAGATCAAAAAATAAAAGCCTGACTTTTCTGCCTACTTTGACATTTTATTAATTTAATTTCTATAGCAGCATTTTCAGACTATTTTTCTATCGTCCTTTGCAGGTGAGCTCCACTAGGGCAGAGACTGTCAGGGCTGTGCTGCTCTGCCACACCCAGCAGATGCAGAGGGGCAGTAAAGTAGGAGACTCTGAAGCTTGCCCCACTTAGACTCATAGGGCATATGAGGTGGGTGGGGCCAAGTCCTGCCCTGGAACCTGCTAGTAGAGGATTCTCAAAGGGCTATAAGCAGGGAATGCATGCTGCCAGGGAGGAGGGCTTATTACTTGGGATGGAGCTGTAGTGATTTGAGAAACCTTGTTCAATATAACTAATAATAATAATAATAAAGGTCAGGGAAATAAAGCTGGTCAATATCTTCCTGGCAGTAAGGAGTACTCAGAAAATGGACTGACAAGGAGAAGGGTGTGGGGGTCACCCAGATGCCAACACACTGCAGTAACTTGCCATAAGGTCTGATTGGCTGGGTGCCTCAGAACTCAAACAGGAAGCTCCCTGCACTGACACAAGAGCTTTTGGGAACCCCTGCCTAGCTCCCTGCTGGTGTGTGTGTGTGTGTTGTGTTGTGTGTGTGTGTGGTGTGGTGTGTGTGTGTGGTGTGTGTGGTGTGTGTGTGGTGTGGTGTGTGTGTGGTGTGTGTGTGGTGTGTGTGTTGTGTGTGTGTGTGTGTGTGTGAGGTGTTATTATTACTTGCAGCTTCTTGGAACTTCAAGCTGCAAGAGCTGCCACCTTGCCAGTGACTCAATCGTTTTCCCCCCACGCCCGTGGGCTGTGCCGCCCTTTGCAGCCGCCCCTCGCCCCCTCCCACTCATCTCCCAGAGCTCAGAGCAGCGCCCATCGCCCCCCCTCCCGGGGGGGGGGAAGCAGCATCCCGGGCACACCTGCGCCCCGGGGGCGCTGTGGGGGCACTGAGCGCTGGTGGCCACGTCGCTGGGCACGCAGCTGCGGGTGCCAGCGCGCTCCCTCCCCGACACCCTTGAAGTGGAGAGGCTTGTCTGGCGCCCGCCCGGGCGGGCGAACCACATTATCCAATTGCTTCCCGTTTTATTCGCAGGCTGGGATCCAGCCCGAGCCTGAGCCTTCTTCGCTTTCCAGCCTTCGGGGGAGGAGGGCGCGCTGCGGGCCAGGGCTGGGGACGACTCTCTGGGCTCCACCTGGCGCCCGGCCGGAGCCCCGCAGAGGCTTGCAGCGCCCGGAGCTCCACCGCAGCGCCGAGCCCCGCGATGGAGTGAGTATCCCCGCGCCTTCTCTGCATGTTGCTATGGTGACTGCGGCGGCCGGCAGATTCCCCACTCGGTCCTGGTCCAACGTTGGTGTTTAATTTCAGCCTGGTGTGTACGCCCGTGGTTTCTATAGCAGCCACCGCCGCCGCCGGCGGCCGGGGCAGCAGCCCTGGGATGCATGGCTCCATGTCCCTAGGCCAGCAGGGCCATCCATCCTTGTGTGTGTGTGTGTGTGGGGGGGGTATTGCTAAGGAGAGGCACAAGCTCTTGGCTTCCCTGTACCTGCCCAACCTCCGCTTCTCAGCGAGAGTTGGCCGAAACAGCCATTACTTCCGATACGAACCATGTCAGCATTATTGGACTGCAGTTCAGAAAAGCAGGGGAAGGGGGTGGCGGTCACTGCGGATCGGAAGCAAATGTGGTTTGGCGAGAGGCATGTGATAGAAGGATGATGAGTGTGGTGGGTAAGATGAGCCCAGGCTTCCAGAAACCATCAGAGGACCCCCAAAGAATTGATTTGTACCCTGAGGGAATGGAGAAACGGGACGGACACAGATTAGTGGCAGTCAGAGGTTCACTTACAACCTTGGGCACCCTGCCATCCCTGGGGAAGGGTGGGGTAGAAATGGCATGAAGACAAGAGAGGCGTTAACCAGAAAAATGACACAATAAAGGGCTTCGAGCTTGGGTCTGGAGTAGGGTTGCTCTGTTCTCTGTCTTTGCACCCCTGCGTTTCTGTTTGGTCACCCTGTCAGCCAGCTGCGGCAGCCGAGGCACCGACTGGCCACAGCCTGCCCTTCCAAGACAGACTCAGTTATTAGATTCCTGCTCGTTCGGTCAGTTTCTCCTCCTGTTCATTCGGTCAGCTTCTCCTTCTGTTCTCTTCCCACGGATACTCCCTGACACTGAGGCCTTAGGAAACCTTTTTTTTTTTTTCAGGTTGAAGATAATGTCATGTTTTCAGGTATCAGAACTTACATGCCAAATGTAATAAACCCTGGATACAGCTTTTTTATCCTCCAGCATATCTGATGGTGTGTATGCAATTTAATCCTTGCCAGCAAATCTGCTGAGGCAAAAAAAAAATGAGAGCTGGTGTGGGTAGCGTTATAGGAGTGGGGAGTCCAGGATTTCACACCCTGCCAGGTCCAGGCGCTAGTGATGTCCCATTCTAGTAGTAGTTTAATGTCTCTGAGTTTCACTTTCCCAGTTTGTATAAGGGAGACAAAGCTGTTTCTTACTATTACACATGACTGAGAGGAGCAGGTACTATTTGTGTCTCTTTGGAAGGGCTTTGTGGATGATGAGGTAGGTATAAATGTGAGGGGCTGGAGTGGTAGGGTATAGCTGGGTTCTGGAGTCAGATTGCCTGGGTGTGAGTCCTTTGGTACCTTGCTGATGGGCACGGATCTCTCTGGGCCTCATTTTCCTCACCTGGACAATGGGAATTACAATTGCAATTATTTTATGTGATTTTCTTTGAAGATTAAAGAAGTTGATGTATGAAAGATTCCAAGACATAGACTAGAACAAAGTATCTACTATCTATAAATATTATGTAATTAATATTGTTATTGGGGTTTCCAGCCTTCACTGATGTTTTTTTGGGGTTTCAAATTTGGCATCAAGCTACATTTTTCGGATACAATATGATGTCCAAGGGCAACTATGAGTAACACAGTCCTCATGGTACTATTTAAGATATGGAGAATGATTCAATAGCTATAACAGGTTGGATTCCACAGGACAGAAGCTAGTCAACACAGCCTCAGCCATGCTCTGTTCCTGCTCCTTGTCCCTTCCCATACCCTCCTCTTCCTTTCCCTCCTCTCCCCTCCCCTCTTCTATTTTCTTTTTTTCTTCTTTTTCCTTTTTTTGTGCTGCCACTAGGGATTGAACTCAGAGCCAGGGTATTCTCCCTTAGTTTTTTGCTCAAGGTGGGTGCTGTACAGCTTGAGCCAGAGCTGCACTCTGGCTCTTTGCTCTGGTTAATTGAAGATAAGAATTTCACAGATTTCCTGGGTACTGTCTTTTAGCTTTTCCCCTCAAGGCTAGTGTTCCACCACTTAAACCAGGCCTCTACTTCTAGCTTTTCATGGTTAATTGGAGATAAGAGTCTCATAGACTTTCCTGTACAGGTGATTGTGAACTATGATCCTGAGATCTCAGCCTCTTGCATAGCTAGGATTACAGGCATGAGCCCCTGGAGCTGGGCTCTCTGCCCAGTTTTAAGTACAATATGTAGCAGTGAACAGTTAAACACCGTTTTAGTGGAGGAGGCAGGCTATACAAATATCCTTCAAAAACAGTGAATGTAAATGCTTTTTTAATGTTTAATTTTATTCTCTTTTGTTGTATAAGGGAGCTTGCAGTTTAATAAAGCAGATTATGAATACAACGAATCTTGATCAGTGTCACTCCTTCCACCATTCTCTCCCATCCCACTCCTTCCCAAGCTTTTCTGAATTTTGTAGGCTATGCATTGAATTCTTGACTGCATTCTCTCTGCCTTTTCCTCTTCATTCATCTACCCCTCTTCCCTTGACCTCACCCCATTCCTTTTGACTACACACTTCCTGGTATGTATTTTGCTGAACTTTGCCTTTCTAAGGAGCTGTAGTATTTGAATTCTCCCTTGAATCTACCATATTTCAGTTAGTACATTTGTGTACACTTGAATGCTACCCAATGTATTTACTTATATGTTTATAAATGAATTGTAGCTTCTACATATGAGTGAAAACATGCAACCTGTATCCCTCTGTGCCTGACTTACTTCACTTAACAATTTTTTCGAGGTCTTTGCATTTCTTTGAAAATGATACAGTATTATTCTTTCAAATGAACAAAATTCCATTGTTTATATATCCTGCATTTTCTAGATACATTCATCCATTAAGGGGCATCTAGGCTAATTCTATTACCTTGGTTATGGTGAATAGTGCTGTAATGAACATGGTTGTGCTGGTGGTTTTACTGTATCCTACTTTGTAATTTTTTGGATGAATCCCCAGGAGTGGAATTCTTGGATTATAAGATAGTTCTATGTTTAGATTTTTCTTTGAGAAACTTCCATAGTATTTTCTAGGTTGGTTGAACAACAGTGGCCACATCCTTGCTATTATCTGTTCTTCTTGGCCTTCTAACTGGGGTAAGGTGAAATCTCAGTGTTGTTTTGATTTGCATTTCCTTTATGGCTAGAGATGTTGAGCATTTCTTCTTGTATATATAAGAATAAAAAATAAAGTTAGGGGCTGGGAAGGTGACTCAGTGGTAGAGTGCTTGCCTTGCATGCATTAGGCCCTGGATTCAATTCTCAGCACCACATAAACAGAGAAAGCTGGAAGTGGCTCTGTGGCTCAAGTGGTAGAGTGCTAGCTTTGAGCTGAAGAGCTGAGGGACAACACCAGGCCCAGAGTTCAGGCCCCATGATTGACAAAAAAAATAAAAAGTTTAGGAGATGGAGGGTGGGGTAGGTGAGAGGGTTATTTTTGGTTGGATTGTCAGGGAATAGATTTCTGAGGTGATGAGTTTGAGTAGACTGGAGCAAAGGGAGCTATGAGTTATAAGAAGAGAGAGCAGGTGTGAAGGTCCTGAGGTAGCACCATGTTTTATGGCACAATCTTTGCTGAACTTCTTATATTAATTTAGTGTTTAGTTGAAAGGTTGTTTTTAAGTAGGGCCTAAAGGTATTAAATTCTGAATATCTTTCTGCTACTGCTCTGAATGAATGCAATGAGTGTGTCTAAAATTATAGAATCATTCTTTTCCCCTCTTGATTCTGTAAGACACTGCACCAGTGTGTTCTGCCATTGACTATTGCTCCAGGAAAGACTAGCCTGATTGGTTTCTCTCTGTAGATTGCCTCCTGACCACACCTCTATTTTTCTTGTTTAGGTCTTGGTGTTGATAGAATTATTATTATTATTATTATCATTACTGGTCCTGATGCTTGAACTCTGGACCTATGCAGTGCTCCTGAGCAACTTTTGCTCAAGGCTTTCATCTACTACTTGAGCCATAGAATTATTTCCAGCATTTTCTGTGATTTAATTGGGCATAATAGTCCAACTTTTCCTGCTTGGGCTGGCTTGGAACTGCAATCCTCAGATCTCAGCCTCCTAAGTAGGACTACAGGCATTAGCCACTGGTGCCTGGCTATAGAATTATTATTATTATTATTATTTTGTCAGTCATGGGGCTTGAACTCAGGGCCTGTGCACTGTCCCTGAGTGTCTTTTCCTCAAGGCTAGCAGTCTGTTACTTGAGCCTCAGTGCCACTACCGTCTTTTTCTGTTTATGTGGTACTGAGGAATTGAAGCCAGGGCTTCATGCATGCTAGGTAAGGACTCTACCACTAAGCCACAGCTTTTTTCTGTTTATGTGGTACTGAGGAATTGAACCCAGGGCTTCATGCATACTAGGCTAGCAATCTACCACTAAGCCACATTCCTAGCCCCTATAAAATTACTTTTAAAAGCTTTGTAACTTCTCTGTAACACTTACACTGCAAGTAACTCTGTAGGTTTTTTTCCTCTCTGGAAAATGGAAATTAACTCTGGAGATTTGTATTTTCCTTTTTTTAAAAAAATATTTTCTTTCTGGGTTTTATTTTTTGAAAGAGCTACTACAACTAAGTGTTATAGTTACTGATTTTTAAGTTGCTTTTGTTTCTCTGAGTTTGTAATTATATTTAAGTTTGTAGATAGTTCCCTTTTAAGCAGGATTTGTTTGATTCTTATTCTAATGATTTTATTGTGATATTAATTTTACCTCCTGACTCTGCTAAATTACTTTGCTCTTATTTTTAAAGGGCTCATCAGTGCTTTAATTTTTTGAATGTATGAAGAATTCATTTGAAAATTTCATGTGCTTTTCTCTGAAATGTATATATTTTCTATTTGCTTATGAAGTTTTTTCTTAAAGAAAACCCTGTGCATGCGGAATTTACACATGTTGAAGAGTTTGCATTTATTAATCATTTCCTAATGGAAATAATTGTATCCAGACTTGCTATTTGCCCAGGAATGACTAGATGATGTAGAGGCAGATGCAGCCATTTGGAGAAGGCATGAACTTTACGTATTTTGTTTCACCAACACTTCTTACGACTCTGCCATACTTTTGTTAAAAAAACTGCCTCAGCGTGAGTGAACAGATTATTTGAACTTTGGGGCTTGAACTTTGGGCCTGGTTGCTGTCCCTGAGCTCTTCAGCTCAAGGCAAGCACTCTACCACTTGAGCCACAGCACCACTTCCCACAAAGTCTTATTGCATGCATGTTGGAGTGTGGGTACACATATATAGATATTCAATGGTTATTTATTACGATTTAGTTTATTGACTTTTGATTAGCATCTTGGAGAATGACATCCACCAATGTAATTGCTATTTTCTTTTTTTTTCTCCCTACACCACTTGCCTCCAGACTATTTTATCTCCATTGAGTATTGTCTTGGTTTTTGTTTTTCATTTTCCATACTGAGACAGCATTTCACTGTATACCCCAAGCTGGCTTGGAAATTACAACCCTTCTACTTTAGCCTCCTGAGAGGTAGGATTGTAGGTATATACTGCATCTGGCTCCATGGTAAGTTATAAGTTTTAGGATTTTGTGAATAATAAAAAGAGGTGTACAAAATACTGTCTTAAGTCATGTTCTGCATTTTTTGCAATGAAACCAGCTCATCTCAAAGATTTCTCCCATGACTTGCCCACACCCTTCCTCACTGCTGCCTCCCTGAACTCTTTTGCGCCTTACTTAATGACAAAATTTTAAAATCAATGGAGACCTGTACAAGTATGGATATTTTGGGCGACCTTTTAGGGCTTGTCATTGATTTAATAAAAGTTCTACTCTTTTGACAGATAATTTAGTCTGTGTTTTGAGAATCCTCATTCTTTACTAGTTTCATAGAAAGTACAATTTTATTTCCAATTTTTGTTCTTTTTAGTTCATTTCTGCAGGATTCAGGGAGACAGAATACTTGCCTTTATCTTTCAGTGAGTGAACCAATGAATCTGGCTTTTCTATAAAAATTTTATTAGGTACTACAAAATGCATTATTGGCAATTGATGTATTATATATTGTATATTACATAATAACATATTATGTATATACTAATATTGTATATATTTCATATACATATATCCAATATATGTGGTAAAGAGTTCATGAATTTTATATGTATATTATATATATGTATTTCAGTTCTTAGGAACATGTGTGTTAAAAAAGTTAATGAATGAGTTGGTAAATGTGTTGGCAAAGATGTACATGGTAGATATTTTCCATGTCACAGTTTAGATGCGCCTGCCCCTTCCCCCCTCAGCTTTGTCCCTGGAAGGCTAATCTCTATGCACTACATCAAGCTGGCTCTCTGCCCTTGGACTTCCTGTTGGAAGGTACCAATGTGGAAGAAGAGTGACATCACTGAACTTACTGTATGGTCTCCTTTTCTTCAAGGCAGTGGATAGTCTGTGGCTACTTCTGTCTTCTGAAGGCCAGAGCCTTCATTCCTTCTCTTATAGTTCTTTTGGTTACCATTAGCCACTTCCTGCCTCTGCTCCTTTGGGGTTACATGTGTCCATGACTCTCCTGACACTTGGTGACACTTGGGAATGCCAACATCCTTGTTGGGTTCCTTTAACTCTCCCTATACTTCTGTATAGCAGGCTTTATACAGCTCATCTTATTTATGAGTATGCCATCTAATTTATGAGATGTCACTGTGGAAATTTTTGCTTGTATACACATTCTTATCACTGGCTGTCCAGGCTATCGTATGGTAAAGAGATACTTATCAGTCATAAACAGACTTAACATGCTATGAAGAAGAAACCCTAATTCCATAAGACACCTAAGTACTCACTTGGTTCCCACTGAAAAAAGTCATTTTCAGCTGGGCTGTATAACTGGCATGTATAATCCTAGCTTCTTAGGAGGCTGATATCTGAGAATTGCTGTTGGAAGCCAGTCCAGGGAGGAAAATTTTTGAGACTCTTAACTCCAATTAACCACTAAAAAGCCAGAAGTGGAGCTGTGACTCAAGTGGTAGAGCACTAGCCTTGAGCACAAAACCTTAGGAACAATTCTCAGACCCTGAGTACTAGCCCCAATACTAGCACAAAGCAATAACAATGAAAGGAAAGTAGGCAAGCATTCTAAATAACAACTTGCTGTCCATGTATGAAATACTGCATAAAAATAGATAGAATATAATACCTGAATTTAGAACTTGTAAAATGTACCTTTGTATTAGATTATGTTCTATGACTTTGTACTACTATCTGTGAAAAATAAGATCATAAACAAGATGGACTTGGTGTGATCTGTAATTGCCTCAAACTGAGTCAGAAATATCATGAATTCATGGCCAGTCTGGGTTATATAGTAAGATTCTGCTTCAAAAACTAAAAATAAAAGAAGGTTAAATGAGATGGTGTAGACTTTAATGAGTTGTCACCAAGTTTTTGGTGGTTAATTGGATTTAAGAGTCTCAAACACTTTCTTGCCTGGGCTGGCTTCAAACCTCCATCCTCAGATCTCAGTCTCCTGAGTAGCTAGAATTACAGGTCTGAGCTACCAGTGCCTGGCTATTTCCTTTCTTGGTACTTTCCTTTCTTGGTACTTGCACTTTCTTGGCTGACTCTGACCTCTTTTTTTGTCGGTCATGGGGCTTGAACTCTGGGCTTGGGTGCTGTCCCTCAGCTTTTCACTACTCTACCACTTCAACTACAGTGCCACTTCCAGTTTTCTGGTGGTTTATTGGAGATAGGAGTCTTACAATCTTTCCTGCCCGGGCTGGCTTTGAACCATGATCCTCTGATCTCAGTCTCCTGAGTAGCTAAGATTACAGGCATGAGCCACAGTGCCTGGCTGACTCTGACTCCTTAAGGTCACTCAAAGACAGCCTGGTAAAGAGGGCATGCTCCCTGAAGGAATCAGAAACACTTCTGGGATGACAATGTAGAGAAGGGTCACCCATAAAACTAAACAAAGCAGAGTAGATGAATAACAAAGCAACAAACATAGATGAAGATGTGCTGGGTACTATAAAACCCTGTCAGATACTTGCCTGCTTTTTACATCTCTGCTGAAATCCCATCAAAAGCTTCCATATGTGGGAAGGCATTAAAATCTGCCAAACTGCTACGAGCCAGCCAGTCAGGGACACATTTAAGAAGGGGTTCCTGTAACAATTTTGAAGTTCTGCATATCCCTTGCATCTTACCTTTTGTCTTCCAATGGAAGGTACCTTGAAAATTACTGCCATCATTTGGGCCTGGTGGAAGGTGCCTGCAAATCTTCACATTTGGGAGGTTAAAGCAAGCAAGGATGAATCTGAAGTCAGCTAGGGCTACATAGCAAGTCACCATCTCAGGGCTGGGAAGGTGGCTCAGTGGTAGAGTCCCTGCCTTACATGCATGAGGCCCTGGGTTCGGTTCTTCAGCACCACATAAGCAGAAAAAAAGCCGAAAGTGGCACTGTGGCTCAAGTGGTAGGGCGCTAGCCTTGAGCTGAATAGCTGAGGGACAGTGCTCAGGCCCAGAGTTCAGGCCCCACGACCAACAACAAAAAATCTAAAAAAAAAAAAAGACACCATCTCAAAAAAACTTAATGACATTGGCCTAGAGCAATGGCTCACATCTGTAATCCTATCTACTCAGGAGACTGAGATCTGAGCATTTTGGTTCAAAGCCATCCTGGACAGAAAAGTTTGTGAGATTCTTATCTCTAGGAAACCACAAAAAGCCAAAAGTGGAGCTCAGGTGGTTGAGCACTAGCCTTGGGCAAAAAAACCTCAGGCATAGCACATGGACCCTGAGTTCAAGACCCAGTACAGGCACAAAAATATGAATCTGAAAATTTTTGTGGTCATAAACTATTTAAAATAGTTAGATGTGAATTTACCTGGTGTATTAATTCTGTGTGGTCACTTGGGGCTGAAAACCAGTAATATATTGGTGCAGATGTCAAGATTATATGAATATAACACTCAAATGAGTAGGATGTGTTACAGCTGAGAAGCTTGTGATAGTCTAGTTCTTGAACAGAATCAACAAGGCTGAAGGTTCTTAAGGGAAGAGCAATCTCTTATAGATGATTCAAGCAGGTTGGCATAGGAATTTATATTTAAATTTATATTTATTTCAGTAAGGTAGGGATCATCTCCCCAATTCTCTTTATTTTCAGTGTTTCACGTGAAATGTTCTAAAGGCAATGTGTATTTGAGAATGAAACTGCCCAGAAAAAGTTGTTATGGGTTCTTGATTGCTTAATGAAGTGCTGGTTCTCCAAACCTAATTAGATTTGAGTGAATTAAAGCACTGTTTCTAAGGACACAAAATATTTCTTTGCGTAGTCTTCATGAGCTGACAATATGTTTTTCTGTTAGTTTCCCAAGTCTTGAAATGAAAGCAGTTTATTTTATCAGGGTGGTATATGTGTCTGGCTTTAATGCAAACAGAGTAGCTGTGTTCTGCTTTAGAAAAACAGATATTAGATGTGTATAAGAGACCAAAAGGTCAGAGTAAGAGACTTCCGTCTAAAACTTCCTTTTAAATCCCACCCTTCAAATATGCACATTTTGGTCCTGTTTTGATACCCCACCCCCATCCCTCGGCCCTTCCCATCCTTTTCTTGGGAATTTGAAAAGGATTCCTAAGAGCAAAATCCCAAATTGCTTTTTAGCTTTGGCGCTTGTCACTCACCAAATTTGTCTACTTTATTAGACTGTTTACTTTATTACAGACTATCTGTAAGTCCCTCTGGACAGAGAAACAAAAGCTTTGTGTGTTTCTTTCTCTTGTGTGTGTGTGTGTGTGTGTGTGTGTGTGTGTGTGTGTGTGTGTGTTTTGTTTTTCTAGGTGCTAGGGATTAAACCTATGGTCTCATGAATGCTAGGTAAGTGCTCTATCATTGAGCTACATTCCTAGTGCCGTTTTTAAATAGTCCATTGCACAGAATGGGGGTTGAAAGTAATGTGTATATATATGTATATATACACAGATATATATATATATATATATATCATGTACATACACATATGTATATACTTAGCAATCTCTGTGTAGTGAAATATACATAGCATCAAATTTAAGGTCACAACTATTTATAAGCATGTAATTTAGTGGCATAAAATATATTTTCTATCTTGAAACACTGTCACCACTATCTACTTACAGAACTTTTTCATTATCCCTAACTGAGTTTCTATACTCATTAAAATAACTCCTAGCTAGGCATCAATGGCTCATACCTGTAATCCTAACTACTATAGAGGTAGAAAAGTCTATGAGACTTGTATTTGAAATTAACTAGTAAAAAGCTAGAAATAGAGATGTGGCTCAAATAGTAGAGTACCAACTATGAGCAAAAAAAAAAAACTAAACAAACCAAAACAAACAATCAAATAAACAAAAACCAAGCAAGACCTCGAGACTGAATTCAAGCTCCAGTTCTGGTACAGAAACCATTGTCCTGCCCCACCTCTTATTTGACTTGGTCTATAAATGTACTCAATCTATGTGCCTTGTATAAGTTGCATCTTGTGGCATTTTCCCTTTTGTTTCTGGCTAATTTACTTTAGGGTAATGTTTTCACAGTTCATACACATCATCGCAGTATCTGGATTTTAATCCTTTCTAAAGGCTGAATAGTATTCTATTATAGGCTAGATTACATTTCATTATCCTGTCTGTTGATTGACAAGGGTTGTTGCTTAGATATTTTGGCTCTTGTGAATAAGGCTTCTACAAACATAAGTATACAAGCATCTGTTTGAATTGAACCCCCAATGGATACTTTTGAAAGCCTATTATGACCCAGGTACAATATTTTCTAGAAGCTGGGAATATAAGAAATGGATAGAGTTCCAGCATAAATAACAATACCCATAAATGACAAACAAGCAATTTTAGATATTAACAAACCACACTAGAGACAAGTCAAGAACTGTGTTAGAATATATGGGCATGGGGTGAGAGGTGGGTTCCAGCAGCCTCCCTTAAGGTAGGATGGAAGCACACTCCAAACACAAGTAGGGGTCAGTGTGAAGCCTCCCATGGAAATGAACACCGTGGTAATGAGAGGAGCTGGAGAATGAGGGAGATGAGGCCGGACACCTAATCGGTGGGTCTGGCTATCATGAGCCCTGAATATCATACAGTTTGGGTGGTCCCTTTTACGAGAAAGAATGAAATAATGTCTTCCTTTTGCCAAATTTATAAGAAACGTAACCTGTACAGGGTAAGGAGGTTACTAAGTTCATTCCAGAGCTTTTGGAGGCATTTGATATAACTCTGCCCAAAGCACCTTAAAAGAGTACTGTGTTAAGACTTTGGGTTTTTGTTCTTTCTTAGTTCCTTTTCTGTTACTATAATAGAATCCCTGGTGGTGATTAACTTGTAAACAAAAGAAGTTTACTTTGTCTCATTGTTTTGGAGGCTGGGAAATCTAGGAGTATGGATGGTATTGACCTCTGCTGGGTTTCTGCTAAGGGACTTCTTTTATGCTGGTCCTGGGACTTGAACTCAAGGCCTTGGACTTTACAACTTTGAACCACGGCTCCATTTCTAGCTCTTTGGTAAGTAATTAGAGATTAGAGTCTCATGGACTCACTTGTCCAGGCTGGCTTTGAACCACAATCTTCAGCTATCATCCTTCTTAGTAGCTAGGATTACAGGTGTGAGCCACCAGAGCCTGGTTTGAGGTACTTCTTGCTGTGGCATCACATGGTAGGAGGCAAGAGAGAGCTGAAGCTTCTGAACTTACATTTGTAATGACCAGCTCTCTTGAGAATGACCCCACTTCCACAACTCACTTTGGAGAAAAATGATCCTCACCAGGGTGGAGCCCTCATCACTTAAACACATCCAGTAGGCCACACTCATCTAACACTGCTGCATTTAGAATTCAGGACCTATCACATAGATATCTGAAAGACATTTTCACAACACAGTTACTTTGATGGTGGAAGGAACTCACTGGAGGGATTTTAAGCAGAGACGTGACATGATCTGAATGGTGGGTTGATTTTAGCAGCTTTGGTGCTGTGAGGAATGAACTACCGGGGACAAAAGAGGATATGGGGTGTGGTTTGAAGGCTATTCAAATATTGTAAGATTTCATGGTGGTTGGGTTGAGGGCTTCAGTAATCTGGATGATAGGAAATGGCCAGATTTCCTACAGTCTCTGAAGAAAGAATTAAAATCGGGGTGGTGATGAAAGCAGGTTGGTTCCTCTCAATTCATCTCAGGCTCCTTAACTGTGGCCATATTGCTAACCAGTTAAGTTTAGGTACTCAGTGGTCTCTTCCAACATGGTGATATTAACTAGAGCAAAGTCAACTTACCTGTTTGCCTACTTAGTTTTCATTGTTTCATGACTGAAAGCCTCAGACAATGAAAAATGAGCTTTCTTATTTTTGATGAAAGCGATGTCAGTGTATTACATGAAGGGTCAGAGGCCCCAGGTCCAGGACCTTTGTGGTCTAACTATCCACACATTTCAACACTGACAGATTGTTTCAGATTTGAGACAAAAGCAATAATTTGTCATTTGCATTTTATGACTGTTCACTTCTTCAGCCACCAGCTGGGGCTTCTTATCTGGACTGTGAAATATCATGACAGATTTTTTTTTTGAGAAGAGAGAATGTTCATATTTTTTAAACCAGTACATCTGAAGGCTAAGAAGGATACTTTCCCTGTGATGAATCAGTCAGTTTTTCAGCATGGTGGCTTGATGTTTAATGAAAAAAAAGTGATATGGAGTGTATCTGTATGTGAGAGTACGTATGTGTGTATGTGTGTTTATGTGTCTGTATGAAGGTCTTGGAGTAGGGGAGACAGATGCAGAGGGAGAAAAGGAGGGAGACATGGAAGCAGACAGGGACAAAGGCAAAGATTTATTAGACTAGAGGAGGAAGTTAAGATAGTTAAATGTAGCTTGGCTATTTAGAGAATCTCAGGTGGAGGAATGTTGATCAGAAGCTTACTGATGAGTAGGAGGTGAGGCCACTGAGTTCGACAACCTGAGCTCTCCCTGCTTGGAGCAATTTTTCTGCGGGCCTTAGGAAGTCAGGTGAGATGGTGGTTGGCAGCCAGGCAAGTGGCAGTGGAGGTGATGGGAAAGGATCAGATTCACACACACACACACACACACACACACACACACACACACACACAAACACACACACACATGAAATATTTTTAAAGATTGAACTCACAGAATTCTTTTTCCCCCAGATTCTATATGTATTCTTTTTTTTAAATTTTATTTTATTTTATTTGTGAACATACTGTACAGAGGGGTTACAATTGCATGGGCAGGATAATGCGTACATTTCTTACCAAGCATTACAGCCTCCTGCCTCCCCCTACCCCCATCCCAATCCTTCTCCTTCCCCCCTCCCCCCCACCCTCCCCCCCCCCCCCGCACCGACGTTGTAAAGCTCGTTTTGGACATGACAACTTGTACTTCTCATTGTTGCATCAGATCCACCTGTATCCTTAAACAACTGGTTTTTCCCCATCTCCTCCACAAGTTATACTGACATTATCTATATGTATTCTAATAAAAACTTATGAAGGAAAATGAGGTATTTTGGCTTGAGCAGTGGGTAAATGTTGTGCCATTTGATGAGACATGGAACCCCTACCTCGAGGGGGGAAAGCAAGATTGAATTGGGGATGTGCTAAGTTTGAGGTGCTAATTAGACATCTAGACAGAAATGCAGAGGATATGGAGGAGCAGGAGGCAGCAGGCCTTAGGAGTGTGGTGCTCAGGGAGGCTAAAGAGTGAAGTCAGAGTTTTGAGTCCATTGGTGCTGAAAGCCACAACAGTCGGCAAGACTGCATTAGTAGTGACTCTAAACAGTATAGAGACATGGTCAAGTTTTGATTTGATGGGTTTTTGTTATCAATTTGTTTGAAATATTTTCTAATTTATATTGCAATTTCTTTTATGACTCCTGAGATACCATTTGGTATGTCTGTCTGTCTGTATTTATTTATTTATTTATGTCAGTTGTGGGGCTTGAATTCAGAGCCTGGATGCTGTCCTCGAGCTCTTTTGCTCAAGGCTAGCACTCTAACACTTTGAGTCACAGCTCCACTTGCAGTTTTCGGTTTTTGTTTTTTAAGTGGTTAATTGGAGGTAAGAGTCTACCAGAGACTTTTCTGCCCAGGCTGGCTTCAAACCACAATCCTCAGCTCTCAGCCTCCTGAATAGGTAGGATTACAGATGTGAGCCATTGATGCCTGGCTTTGTCTGATTTTTTAACATCTGAAAATATTCTTTGAGTGTTTCTATACAACCTGTTTTGGTAGGTGATAACTTTTACTGAGTTTGAAGGATATATTTGTTAGATAGAGAATCATAGATTGAAGCTTTTATTTCCTCTTTAATCACTTTTGACAGTTTATGTCATTCTTTTGTCTTTCATTTTCATTCTTTTTATTTTTACAATGCATCTTTTTTTTTAAAATTGTGAAAATACCATACAGAGGGGTTACAATTACATGGGCAAGGTAATAAGTGCATTTCTTATCAAGCATTGTTGCCTCCTCCTTTGTTTCCCCTTATTATCCCTACCCATCTCTCCCCCCCCCGCACCACCCCCCCTAAAGTTGTAAAGTTCGTTTCATTTTCATTATTTCTAACAAGTTACTCAACATGCTTTTTATTGTTCCCTTATATGTGATATGCCTTTTTTCTTTGGTTATTTTTTAATATTTTCTTATTACAATTGCTTTTCAATTATTTAACTCTGATATGCTTGAGTCTAGTTTTCTTGTACTATTTATTTGGGGGAATTTGGGAGAACTCTTAATGTATATCTATGCACATTTTCTTCAGATACTGTTTCCTCCTCATTCTTTATTCTTTCCTGTGGAAGTTTAGGTATCCATGTATTATTAGATTGTTTGATGTCATTGAGGCTATGCTCAGGCTTGTGTACTTTGCACACTTAAATAACAATTTAAGTTTCAAAATAGTTTTAGATTTACAGACAAGTTGCAAAGGTAACTCAGAAAGTTTATCTGTAATTCTATTTCTTACACTAAAATCTTATATTACTGGTGGGTGTT
The DNA here is from genome assembly GCF_000151885.1 of Dipodomys ordii. Classification (NCBI taxonomy): domain Eukaryota; kingdom Metazoa; phylum Chordata; class Mammalia; order Rodentia; family Heteromyidae; genus Dipodomys; species Dipodomys ordii. The sequence continues at coordinate 2,415,328 of NW_012267283.1, read as the reverse complement.
TGCCACAACTGAGGAACTAATAGTGATATATTGTCGTCTGAACTCAACAGTTAATTCAGATTTTAGTAGTTTTTCCCTAATGTTCATTCTTGTTCTGAGATCCTAGCTATCATCCCAGTTTCTTCTGGTTTATACCAGCTCCTCAGACTTTCCCGTTTTCTTTTTAAGGGTATCAATTTTGGGGAGGGCTGGTCAGATATTTCACAGAATTTCTTTTTCTTTGTGTTTTTCTGATGGTAATAAAGGAATTATGGGTTTGGAGAGTAAGAGCCTAAAGAAGAGGTGCCAGTCTCACCAAATTGCCTCAGTGGTACATGGTACACTATAACTACTTGGCTCAACACTGAAGATGTAAGATGTTCACCTTGATTACCTGGCCAAGGCAGCGTTCACCAAGATTCTCCATTGTAAAGTTACCACCCCCCACACTATGTTCCAAGGAGTGAGATGTTAAATTCCTCCTATTAATGTGGGGATTATACGGAACATTTCTGTATGAGAGTTTTATCTTTTCATCTGTGTTGAGTCACTTACTTATGATAATCAATATGGGTTTATGGATATATAGTTTGTTCTTTAGGTTATAATCCAGTGCTACCTTTTAAAAACTCTGTTGCGGGTCTGGGAAGGTGGCTCAGTGGTAGAGTGCTTGCCTTGCATGCATGGGTTCAATTCCTCAGCACCACATAAGCAGAAAAAAGCCACAAGTGGTGCTGTGGCTCAAGTGGTAGAGCACTAGCCTTGAGCTAAAGAGCTGAGGGACAGCGCGTAGGCCCAGAGTTCAAGCCTCACGACCAACAAAAAACAAAAATCAAAAAACTCTGTTGCTTATCTATTTTTTATTTTGGTCATTGGGAGCTCTCTCAGGCTGATTGTCACATGCCAACCATGGTGTTCCCTCATCCTTTGCTTGGCTATAGCTGGCAGATACATACATTACTTGATAGCACTACTGTTCATTTTTACTACATGTTAACAAAATGTCTTATCATTATGTTGGTAGAGTTCTGTCTGAAGTTAGAGGCACAGAGCTATTCAACTTCAGCATCTTGATTTTCCCAGGCAGAGTATAATTTTAACATGCCAGTCATCTTTGTTTTAATTTAATATATAAGAACAAAGGTATTCTTACATCCTTGACAGGAATATTATTCCGTCGGGCCTTGCTGAGTCAATACTTTCTTCTTTCCAGTCTTAGGCAGACACAAGTGGGTGTTTTGCATGCCAATTTTGTACTTTATTCAACACTCATATGTGCCTTGCTTCCCTTTGACACCTGACTTTTACTGTGTCTGCACAAAGTTTTTGAATGATGATGGAAGATTCCCAAATTAGGCGATATTGTAACCAGACTAAGACAGCCTGTCATACTAAGTTTCTTAAGAAGAAGCTGGGTACTAGTGGCTGATGCCTGTAACCCTAGCTACTTGGAAGTCTGAGACTTGGAGGAGCATGTTTCAAGGCCAGCGCATGCAGAAAAGTCCACGAGATTCCATCTCAATGGAGGGATGTTGAATGCAGTCGCATGATGCCTGTCATCCCAGCAAAAGCAGGAGAAGCAGTAAATAGGCAGATCACAGTCCAGATGCACACTTAGGCAGAAAAAAAGACTCTAACTTAAAATTAAGCAGTGAAAATGAGGCTGGAGGCATGGCTCATATTGGAGTAATAGACTAGCAAGCACAAGGCTCTGTGTCCAAACACCAATATTACCCGTAATAAATAAATGACCAGAAGAATCCAAAAAAGATAAAAGATTTCAGTATGCCAAATTGAGACAAATGACCTCTTGTCATCTGTTGGAAATGATTTCTACTAATTACAGTCAATGGAGTTGGGAAGAGGAAGGCATCCAATCTGCTCCCATGCTTTGGTTTGGGAAAGATTAACTTCAAAGCCATGGTAGATCTTGAGAGAGATTCCCACCCCATCTTTCTCCATCAACTGAGCAGATTTATCTCTTGTTTATTTCAAGGCATGTATTCAATAACTATGGTGACAAGAAAACAGCCACAAAACAAAAAAAAAACCCAACCCTCAACTTGCTTGTTGTCAGTTTTGGCTTTGTATACTGATGAGAAGACAGTAAAACAAAACAATCTGGTAAATGATGATACCTTTGTTAGGGTAGTAATGGTAAGAGGCAAGAGACATTACATAAAAGATGATAATTTTAGTTTTGTACCTGTTGAGTCAGAAACTCCTGACATAATTGTTAAGACTTGAAGTGTAAGGTTTGAGCAGCATAATGGATCAGGAGTGTAATCCTAGCCATTTAGAAGGCAGAAACAAGAGGATTACAGTTCAAGGCTGGCCTGAGATCCCATCTAAAAAGCAAACTAAAACAGCTAAAGAACTGTGGGCATGTTCTAATCCATGGTAGAGTTCTTACCTACAAGTGTGGTAAAGTTCTTACCTAATGAGTATGAAGCCCTTAGTTTAATCCCCAGTACTGCAAAAATGGGGGAAAAAAGTCTTGCTCTCCATTTCATCTATAATCATTAAATGATTTCAAATAGACTTGTGAAATACCTAGTAGGAAGTTAGCCATGTGATTGGCATTTCAGACAGGATTCTGTGGATCTGTGAAACATGGATTTAGATGAGAAGAGAGAAAAAGACCCTGAGTAAATCCTCAGAGAGTACCAATATTTTAAGTACAGGCAAAGGAAGAAGCAGAGTTAGGATGACATAGAAGACATAGAAGTCAAGGACAGAGTAATGTCTCTGAATGCAAGAGAAAAAAAGTGTTTCAAGAAAGAGATGACAATGATTCAGATGTGTTATCCTACTGACAAATTGACATTTTGTATTGAGACTGCTTAGACCATACTTAAGGATAGTGATTTTTTAAAAAAAGGAAAGAAGGGATAGTTTATATTGCAGTGGTGCATGCTGTTGAGTGAATAACTAAGTAAATTAACTATCCTTATATGTTGCCTAAGTACGAAGTAAGATGAATGCTGAGAAATTTTACTTGGTGAAGAATTTTTACTATATCAACATGGGGTTGACTTTATCTTACATTTAAAAAAACAGAGATCCTTGAACCTACAGGTTCAAGGTTCTCTAATTTGAATACACATAATCAACATTTATAATATCAATGGAACAACTTAATAAAAACTGTTTCACTCTTACAAAGGCTTTGAGGAGACTAAAAATGAAGCAACACAATTGAATAAAAAGAAAGGGATTATAAGATCAAGAAAAAATGTAATGAGCTTTGAGAAAAATTAAAGTGGGCAAGATTAGTACACAGTAAATATTACATTGTTCTGTTCAGTTGGGCTTCAAATATGACCCCCAGGTTTGTTAGCATCTGGAACAAGGAAGAGGAAAACCATTCAATTCAAAATATCTACAAAACAAAAACTAGTCATTAAGGGGAAAAGATATTCCTAGTGATTACTGTGGCTTGAGAGACATTTGGGGATGCTCTACATTTCAGCAAGAAATACACAAACAGGTTTTGTAGGAAATTTTCTTACTGGGTTTCTCACTGAGAGATGGCAGTGTGGCTGTGTAATCCATTTTTATTAAGAGAAAACGTTCATAGGTGCTACATGCTTAAAAGACTTTCACTGCTTTAATTACTACTTACACTGAATTGTTCCACCAACATATATCCAGTGTTCCATGCTTAATTTTCAGTCTTCCTAAAGACTTATGAAATAAAGATGATTCCCAGTTCATTTCTGAATGGATTAAAAGATTACCCCCATTGTAGGTTTCTTTCTCACTGTTTACTAGGCTTTACATGCATGATTTGAGAAGCAAAGCACTTGGTACTAGGAGCTGATAAGAACATTAGATTTCATTTATAATCATTAAGGTTTTCAAATAGAAAGCACTTCTTGGGACATATACTTATCTAGGAGAGGCAATCAATAGGCCTTTGCCAGTGTCCAGCAGAGAGAGAAAAGGTACAGAGGAAATTAAAGTCTTGGGAAGAGGAAATCATTGTTAGTCCAACTGTTATAGTGGCTTTTTTTTCTGACCAGAGGTAAGCTAAAATTTAATTATGCTGCTGATAGCTTGGTTTGATAAGCATAACGGATAATGTCACAGATAGCTGAAATCAATACATGTTTTTTAGTAAGTAATACCATGTTTGCTTTGGAATATTTTATCTCGGTATATGATTCAATGTGTAAAGCATTTCCTTCACCTTTGAGGAAGATCATATTAGAAATCTTCATGCATTCGTGAGGTATGGTGGCTCATGTCTGCAATCCCATCGACTTAGGAGGTGAAGATCAGGAAGACTGTGATTGAAGGCCAGCCTAGGCAAAGAGTTAGCAAGATCCAGTCTCAACAGATAAGCTTGGCATTATGCTGCTTACCATTTCAATGATGCAGGAAGCATGAATAGTAGAATCACGGTTCAGGCCAGACCTATTAAAAAATAACAAAAGCAAAGAGGGTTGAAGGCATAGCTTAACTGGCATCCTGAATTCAAACCCTAGTGCTGCAAACAACAACAAAATCTCTACACCACTCTGATCTGGACATTACTTTGTGTAATGCTTAAGTAAAAAATTAAGGAATGTTTAGGAAAGAAATCTCTATGTACTAAAATTCCTTCCAAGTGTTGAGACTCTTGTACATAGGAGACAGGGCTTCTATTTGTCTGGAATGGCATTGTCTTTGTGCCTGGTGCTTCTTCCCTTGAGAATTCCAGATTGCACATTGCCACACTGTGGCTGCGAAGGGCTCCCTCTTGGGAGTTCTGACATAAATGAAAATGTTGTTTTGGAGCTCTACCGATTAGAAAGAAGAAAAATTTAATGACAGTTGCTTTAGAAGTGAGAATAGTAAAGATATGACATGAAGGGACATGTGGACTGAGAAGGGGAGTGTGAGTATATTGAGCAAAAAGCTAGTCTAGGGCCTTGAATCTAGTTCCTTAACTACCTTCTGTGTTCAGAGACAGACCTTCACAAGGAGTCTTACCCACACAGGTTGATGTGGAAGAGAGTATTTTCAACTCCTATACATTAACAGTATTTTATATTTCACTGACCTTTATTTTGAGAACTAGCCAGTTTTCATCAATGACTCATATTTGCATATGGTCCAGCAAGATTTCCTGGTGCTTTTGGCTTACATGTGGGTCTGATGGTGCTTTTGGCTTACATGTGGGTCTGATCTGTCAGTTGTTTCCCACCTGGGGTGTTTATGGTTTGGAGGTGATCCAAATCATTTAGGTCATGGTTAAACTCCACTTTGTAGTTATGCAGTCCAGGCACACACACGCGCGTGCACACACACACACACACACACACACACACACACACACACACACAGAGTCATACCCAAATTCAGGTGCAGATAGTTCACTGTTCTCTCATGGTCCGGACAGCCACAGAGGGTGCACATGAGATGTCATACCTATTCTCAACATGTGATGGTTCCATAGCAGGTAAATGTCTATATCTGGCTAAGCATCTTTGGCCACAATATTCCTACCTGTGCTTCCTGCTTAGCTGGAACTGTAGGTATGTACTACTGTACTGAGTCTACCAGTTAAGCAGATCTGTTTATCAGTGTGGTAATGCCCTATGGACTTCTTTTAAGATTTCTACAAATTTGGGCTGGGAAGGTGGCTCAGTGGTAGAGCGCTTGCCTTGCATGCCTGAGGCCCTGGGTTCGATTCCTCAGCACCACATAAGCAAAAAGAAAAAAGCCAGAAGTGGCGCTGTGGCTCAAGTGGTAGAGCGCCAGCCTTGAGCTGAAGAGCTGAGGGACAGCGCCCAGGCTCAGAGTTCAGGCCCCATGACCGGACCCCCCCCAAAAAAAAAGATTTGTACAAATTTATTTAGAATTACATTGTGTTTAATTATTAAACATAATATTTAACAATACAAGTAAAATAAAAATTTAGTAATTAATAAAAACAAAATAAAACTCATACTTAGTTATTATTTAAATATAGTAGGTATAAGTAATAGGTAATCATAAATAACAAATTTAAATCAAATTAAAATTTTGTTGATATTATAAGATGTGATATTTTTTTTACTAAGGACCGAATGCACAAATAGCAGCAGATTAAATAGCTAATTTCAAAGTTTTGATGAGTCTAACAGTTATTTCAACATATCTGCAATGAGGGTAATAGAATATGAAAGTAATTTATTTCTGTTGATGACAAAACCATAGGTACTTTTAGTCTACATTTATAAGTAAAAGAAATGTTAAATTTCAGTTAGAGATTACTGAATTTCTATACTATACAAATTCATAAATACTCTGGATTCCATCCAAAGTTAAGAATTCTAATTCAGACAATACGGCAAAAGAAGAAAAAGTTAAGTATAAGAAAAATAGACTGACAATAAAATTAAAAAAATAGAAAGCCTTATTTGTCAATGAGCAGAGCTGTTAATTATATTTCAAACCAATAGCTATAAACAGTGGTTAGCACTTTTTTGCATACAGTCATCTCTTAATAAATATCTATTGGGAGAAACTAACAAAAACATTGTTTTGCATTATAGTTCATCTGTTGACTTGTTTTTTCTTCTTCTGCTAGACAGTGAGCTCTTTGTGGTCAAATTAATGGCCCCATGACTCAAGAGCCCAACAAATACTATTGAACGGAAAAAATGATGTAATATACATCATACATTATAACATATGGACTAAGTCAGAACATCTTCAATGTGTCATCTGCATAAATTTGCAGTATTCTATTAGGAAAAAAGAGAGCTCTCATTAATTTCTGACAGTTCTATTCAATAGCCTTTATTTATTGAGAACTTATTTCATGTCAGAGATATACCACTCATAATAAGTTTGCACCATCCCTATTCAACAGTGTGATTCAAGTGTTGTTGGCGTGTTTGTGGCAGTAAGCCATAGCAGCCACTGTAGCATAGATGGGGGTGGGGGAAGATACACATGAGAAAGATAGTTTCTGCCTGTGGAGGGCATACAGTCCAGCAGGGTGGGAAGATCTTAAGCCTAATTATGAGACAAGGTAGCAGGGTAGCTTGAGGGATCCACATTACAAAAGGCACTGAGAACAGGGTGTTTTTCTCTGAAATGATGGGGAGGAAGAGTCACAGAATTGGGATGTAGTTTGAAGGAAGTGGTGATGTATTTTAACTATCTATATAGAAAATCTAAAACACCTAGCTCCATAATTAAGCTCCCAGCCTACCTTTCTTCAGCATTCTGTAAAAGGAACCTCTTAGCAAACCATAATGAATTTTGTTATTTTCAGAGTAAGTTTGACTCCTCTCCCCATCCCATCAGGCCATGCTGGATGTATAGCAGGAATAGAAGCATCTAAATGCCTTCTGTTGCTAGTCCAGCAATGCTGATTTAGAGCTCTGTTTTGCCATTCGAATCAGTGAAAATGTTCATTAACAACACATTGTAATTTGATCAGACTTTGTTCTCTTGGACCAGGCAAGTCAATTAAGGAGCAGGCATCTATGCCAAGCACTCAGACCAAAAGCACCCTGATTGATAAGGACGGCTGGCAGTTTAATGTTGTTAAACACATAATTTGTAAACTCTAATGACCAGAATGTTAGCCTAAGAGCAGTATAAATGGAGCTATTTCTGAGACTATTTGCTAGGTTGATGTTTCTGGATCACTTTGCATTGATCACTCTAGGAAAAATATTGCCTTGTGCACAGTTCACTAGATAATCTTAACAGTTGTATCTCCTGAAAAGGTTTCTCATAGACTCATCTGTCTATGTCATCTTTGGCCTTTTACTACATAGTGATGGAGTATTTGAATTGGAAGGGGCTTAAAAAGGTTTTCATGCTTTATTTTACAAACTAAGACTTAGACCTAAAGAAATGTAAAAAACTCTCCTAACATGAAATGACCTCTTTTTAGGATTGAATCCAGACTAGTATAGTTAGTCCACATTTAAGTAATTTTCAGGGCACTTGACTCGGTGTGTGCATGCCTGCATATATGTGTGTGTGTGTGTGTGTGTGTGTGTGTGTGTGTGTGTGTGTGTGTGTGTGTGTGTGTGTGTGTGTGTGTATGCTGGTACTGGGGACCAGGTCACTGTTCATTAGTTTTTTTTTTACACAGGTCTGGCACTCTTTGCTTTTGAGTTGCTACATCACTTCTGGCTTTTTCCTGGTTAAATGGAGATAAGAGTGCCATAGACTTTCCTGCCTTGGGTAGCTTTGAACAATGATCTTCACATCTCAGCCTCCTGAGTATCTAGGATTACAGGGTGGGCCAGTAGTATCTGGTCTGATTTTTGGGGGGACTTCTTTTAATGCTGTGTGATTGTGTGTGTGTGTGTGTGTGTGTGTGTGTGTGTGTGTGTCTGTCTGTCTGTCTGTCTTCAGGTTTGCAAATGCCATTTTGTATTTTACACTAAGTGGAGAATGACATTGGGCAAAGCATCTTTTTCTCTCCTCTGGCTTCTTGTCTTTCTTGTTGAACTAACTAACTGTGGTAGGCTGAATAGGGGCCCCCCTCCCTGCCAAGATATATCTGGGCATCCATGTCTTGAGCCCCAGCACCCATGAACATGATTTTATTTAGCACAAGGGCTTTTAAGGTATAATGAAGTTAAGGATTTCAAGATAAATCAGTTAGGGTGAACCATAAATCACATATCAGATGTCTTTTACAAGAGAGTACATTTGAGAAACAGAGACACTTAAGAGAAGATCATGTGAAGCAGACTAGAGTTATACAGTCACAAGCCAGGGAGCACAGAGGAAGGCTCACGGCTACCAGAAGTGAGAGCGAAGCAGGTACAGATTCGTCTTCAGAAACTCTAAAAGGAACTGACTCTGCCAGTACCTTGACGTCAGACATTCACAACTAGGAGAGAGTAAACAATTTGTGGCAATCTGTTACAGCAGCTTTAGGAAATATATATTTCCTGTGTCCTCTCTGAGGACCCGAAGTAGAGACTAAGAACGTTAGTGCATAGAGGAGCTGACTTGGGTTTATGTTCTTTCCCACAATGACTGGGTCCCACTCACAGTGTCCAGTATGATAAACAAAATTCAGCAGTCTTCCTTGATGAAGGGAGAATATATCCCTAGGCCTCCAATGGATCCTTGACACTGGATAGTATACAACTCTACAGAGACTATGATGTCTCCTATGCATATAATCTATGCTTAATTCATAAATAGCATAGCTTTAATTAACAACAGCAAAATAGAAAAATTGTAAGTTTAATAAAAGTTCTATAGATATTCCCCCCCTCAAAATAACTCCTTATTGGACTAGAGTAGTAATTTTTTGGAGCATGGTTGATCACTCATGATGAAACCATGGAAATCAAATGCACAGGTAAGTAGAGAGATCATAACACACGTACTAGGCCATTGCTGAGGGTCTGGAGCACACTGAATGCTACATCATGTGGACAGATCTTCTAATGAGCCCAACCGCTTTGGCTTGCCCCTTCGTTTATGCAAAGGAGACTCACATCCCTTCGGCTCCTAGTCAGATGAACAATGATGGGTATGTGGCAAGCTCAGAGTGTGGGGGGAAATAATCCTCTCTCACATGTGGGATTTCTAACTGCTTCTTACCATGCCAACTCACCTTCAAAGGTAGTCCTCAAAAATCACCTCTCCCTGTAATATCCAGGGTTGCAGTATCCGCTCTGGCTGCACACTGGAACTACCTGTAGAGGATTTGAGGTGCCAGTGCTCAGGCCCCACTCGATCCTTTTGGAAGTTGAACATATTTATGGGATTTTTGTTCTAAAAGACAGGCTCAATATCAAGAAGGACTTGATTCTGCCTTGAAGTACATAAGTATATTAGAGTTTCTAATCTAAAAATCTGCAGAGAGGGCAGGAAAGACAAATGAGAGAACAAGTTTTCAGATTATCTAAGGTAAACAATCAACTTACAAAACATGCCTACCCATATATCAGAGTCAGTGTTTGAATAAGAAAATAAAAAATGAAGAAGGAACATTCTACAAAATGCATCACCAGTATTCCTCATAAATGAATTAGTTTAAAAAGGGAAATTTAAGAGATTCACAGAATAAAGCTTCTAATTTTCAAAATCAGACAAAAGAGATATAAGTTATTTTGTCAAATTGCTAAAAAGAGGATAAACATATACTGAAGATTTGGCCTGAGAATTCCAATAGAGAGAAATGAAATGTAAACAGTCAGAACATCCCTAAACTAGGAACAATCCAAATGTCCATCTGCAAGTGAATGAATAAGCAAACTGGTATATCTAAGACAGTGAAGTATTATTTAGCAATACAAAGGAAGGGTTTGGGATTGTGCAGTATAGAGTACTTTGCCTAGCAAGTAGGAGAGCCTCATTCAGTCCCTAGCATAAAAACAACAACAACAACAACCAACCAACTAAAAAGCAAACAATAACTGATATACAGCTGGATAACTCAAGTATTTACATTAAATAGAGTACCCAGACTCCAAACAATTCACTCTTACAAGATCTATTTATCTGAAATTCTAGAAAAGGTAAAAGCACAGTGATGGGAAGCAAATCAATGACTCCTTCCTGTAGAGGAGCAGGAGGGAGTTTTATAGTGATAAATGTCCTATATTTTGACCATAAAATCAGACAACTTCACATTTCTTTGTATTCGTCAAATTTTACTAAATTGTGTACTTAAAATAGATGAATTGTATATAAATTATACTTTAAAACACGATGTTTTATTTGTATAAAACTTTCTATATCTGCATTATTTTTTGAAATTTTTATTGTTGTACGGCAAGAAAGTGGAGAAGTTGCATTTTGAAAGATTGAATTTTGGAGTCTTATTAAAAGGCTGGCAACTGCATGGTGGACTCCTGTCTCAAAGACCAGCAGCCAGCAAATACACTTAACACTGTTAGAAAACAGAGCCATGAAGGCTGGAGAGGAAAGAACAAAACCAGTACAAACAAACCAGTTCAGCTCCAATGGAGAACTGAAGTCGGACGCCAGGGCAACTGGAGAAGAGCCAAGAGACAGGACATGAACATGGAGACATGTAGCAAGGCCTTAGTGATGCCTGAGCTGGTCCCGGCCTAAATAGGGTTAGGTCAGGAGGCAGGGTCACAGGAAACTGAGTCCCAAGCATTGGACTGATAGTTTTAGTAACCTATCATCCAAGTCCCCGCCCCTGCCTCCAGGGATTCAGGCAGGCCCATCACCTGGGAGGCGGGACTTTACCTTCTCCCACCCTGAAGACAAGATGCCAGACCCTTCCATCCACCATGTGATCAAGATGGCGCCACCCAGGCCTGATCTCCCTATCACCTTTCCTTCCTCCATTTGTGTGCCCCTCCCAACGCCCCAAACATGTTTCTGCTTCCTGGTACTCATTTTGTTAAACTGTTCATAGGTTGCTTAGAGGAGTTACACCTTTCGATGCCTACCCTAAGCAAACTATTCTTTAGTCAGTTTATGTGTATTTGCAAAAACCCTGTATATGTTATCATATATGTTTGTATTTTAGCTCTAGCTTCCATATATGAGTGAAAACATACAGTTTCTCTCTCTGAGCCAGACTTAATCCACTTAATATGATAGTTTTCTATATCCACCCACTTCCCTGCAAATGACTTAATATTATTTCTGATAGATAAGTAAAATTTCATTGTATATATGTACCACATTGTCTTGACCCACTCATCTGCTGTAGTGCATGTGGGCTGCTTCCATAACTTGGTTATTGTGAATAGTACATCACTGAACGTGGATATGCAAGTGTCTTTGCTGTATCCTGACTTGTACTATAATGAGTAGATATCTGAGAGGGGTATTGCTGAATCGTATGGTAGTTCTATGTTTAGTTTTTTTGAAGAATCTACAAATGGCCCTCCAGATGTGCATTCTTAATTTCTGTACATACTGTTTCTGATGAACACTAAATAGTTTTGCACCCATCTGTGCAAGCTTGAGAAGCTTTGACTTCTCAAAGATGGGGCTTCAATGGGCTGATAACAATACCGTTGCTTTTCTCTTAGGAGGCTGTTATCAGGAATTTGGGAAGCAAACACCAAGTTAGTGGCTTGAAAAATCTTGAAGCACATAGGGAAAAGTTGGAGGGACAGAAGAATTTACCATTGACATAAAATTACAGAAAGTTAAAATATAGCCACAATATATAATAAGCAAAGGTTCTTCAAAGCACTTCAACCCCAGAGATGTATGATTGTTCTATATTTTGAATTTTATACATATACATAAATACAAGTACACAGTACTTTCTGTGTTCTGTAACTATAATCCATCGACCTCAAAGCAGAGATAGAGGGTGAGATTGAATCAGTGTAGCAGAAAAATATCCTCCATCCTCTTGCAATTTTCATTCCACCTTAATTATTTTGACTTTTACTTACTACATAGCATTGTGGTTGCTGGGAGCTAGAAAGCCATTTTAGTTTTAAGTGTTTTCTGGTGACATAATTTTCATTATTTTACTTTTAACATATGCCTTTATGTTTTAACTAGGGCTTTTTCTTTTCTCTTCTTTTTTAATACATATATTATTATTGTAAAGATACTGTACAGAGGGATTACAGTTACATGAGTAAGGTAATGAGTACACTTCCCATTGAGCATTGTTACTCTCTCCTTTGTTTTTCTCCTACCATCCCTTCCCTCCCCTTACCCCCTCCACAACTTCCCCCCTCTACAACTCCCCCCCCCCCCCCCCCCCAGCCAAGATGTAAGGTTTGTTTTCAACATAGTGTCTTGTATATCTCATTGTTACAATGGGTCAACCTATATCCTTATTTCAGTATTTTGTTATTTCCCTTCCACTCCCCAAATTAGAAAAATGTATATACAAGATCCAAGGCACCAGAATCAAATACAGTGAAAAAAAGGAGTTATACCATGGGGGAAGTACATTAAAAACAAGAGCAAGAAAGATAAAACCTTTTGTGTTCCTATCTTGGGGTTCATTTTACTCAGCATCATCTTATATGGTCATATGTACATAGCTTATGACCTCTTCTGCTTGTCCTAGATATACACTAGTTATTGTAAATAAGGGAATCCATGGGACCTATGTTTCTTTGGGCCTGGCTTATGTCATTTAATATGATTTTTTCCATGATTTACTAACAAATGGGGCAGTGTCATTCTTTCTGATAGAGGCATAGAATTCTATTGTGTGTGTGTGTGTGTGTGTGTGTGTGTGTGTGTGTGTGTATCACATTTTCTTGATCCATTCATCTACTGAGGGGCATCTGGGTTGGTTCCATATCTTAGCTGCGATAAACATAGTTGTGCTGGTAGCTTTAGTATGGCCTTGTTTGTGATCCTTTAGATAAATGAATTAGGGCTTTTTCAATAAGCAATACAAAATTGGTTCTTAATTATTTTAATGTAGTAAAACAATGTTTGCCTTTTAATTTGAATAGATTGCTAGTATTTGATGCAATTATCAGCTGTGTTTAGTATACATGGCATCTTTATTTTCTGTTCGAAACGAGATTTTATTTTTCTTTTTTTCATGTTTTCTTTTTCATTAACTGATATTTTTATGATTCTATTGTTAAAAATTTTGCTTTATTTTTTGAGGTTACTCTAGTGTTTACATTACAGACAGACACACACACACGCATACACACACACAGACACACACATACATATTGTTGCTGATCCTGAAGTTTGAACTTAGGGCATGGGTGCTATTCCTCAGCTGTTTTGCTTAAGACTAGTGCTCTACCACATGAGCCCTATCTCTACATCTGACTTTATGGTGGATAATTGGAGATAAGTGTCTCACAGGCTTTCCTGCCTGGCTTTGAGTTGTGATCCTCAGTTCTCAGACACACAAGTAGCTAGATTTATAGGCATGAGCCACAAATACCTGGTACAGTATATATTTTTAATACAGCAATTCTACCTTTAAATAATGTCATTTTACAAATAATGGGATATCTTAGAGACTTATAATGTCATTTTTTCCTCCTAATCTTTGTGCTAGTGTTGATATTCATCTCATTTCTATATATTATACAAACCCCATAAATACATTGCTCTTGTTGTCTTGGTAGTTATCTTTCAAAAAGATTAATAAAATGAGAAAATAACTTTATATTCACTTACATGCTTAGCATTTCTGTTATGCTCCATTCTTCTGGGTAATCCAGATTTCAGTCTAGTATGTTTTATTTCTACCCAAAGAACTTCCTCTTAGCATGTATTTTTTGTTCTTGTTGGTCATGGGGCTTGAACTCTATGAGTGGGTGCTATCCCTGCGCTCTTCAGCTCAAGGCGAGCACTCTACCGCTTGAGCCACAGCACCACTTCCGGTTTTCTAGTGGTTTATTGGAAATAAGAGTTTCATGGACTTTTCTGCCCGGGCTGGCTTTAACCGTGATCCTCAGATCTCAGCCTCCTCAGTAGCTAGGATTACAAGCGTGAGCCACCGGCTCCTGGCTCTTAGCATGTATTATAGTACAGGTCTGGTTGGTTTATCTGAGGAGTATTTATTTTACTGTCACTTTGAAAAAAACTTTTCAACACTAATGAATTCTAGAATTTTTTTCAGAACTTTAAAAATGGAATATTACTGACTTTTTTATATTCTCTGATGAAATATCAGTTATATCTTTGATCATTTGTATAGTCATAATTGTGATCCCTTGTAATAATGTGCCTTATTATGGTTTGTTTAAAGCATTTTCTCTTTATTACTAGTTTGTGGTTTTTTTTGTTTTTAAGCAATGCTGTGCCTTAGCTGGGTTTTTTTTTGGGGGGGGGGAGTCCGGTTGTGGGGCCTGAACTCTGGGCCTGGGCACTGTCCCTCAGCTCAAGGCCAGCACTCTACCACTTGAGCCACAGCTCCACTTCTGGCTTTTTTCTTTTTTCTTATGTGGTGCTGAGGAATCGAACCCAGGGTCTCATGCATGCAAAGCAAGCGCTTCTACCACTGAGCCACCTTCCCAGCCCAACCTTAGCTGTTTTTTTAAAAAAAGTATTGGTTCTTCTTGAGGTTAATTGAGATTTTATAAATTGTAGATTTAAATGTGAAACATAAAATCCAAAAGGCAAAGAAAATAAACAGAAGAAAATTTAAAAATTATCTCAAACAGTTGTGCAAGGGTTTTCAATTTCACATGCCTGCAAGTACTTTTTTTTATAATCCTAGAGATTCTGAAAGGGTGAATATTAGATTGGGATGCCATTTAAAAGAATGACTTACATGATTATAAAAATGCTTTCAGTTTTTTTGTAAAGTCCCACAAGCAGAAGTCATATGTATGTATACAATAAAGAAAAAACCAAAAGACAAATTAAGAACTGGGAAGAGGGCATAAACAGGCCGTTCACGGGAAAAGAAGTAAAATATATTATTGAAATATTGAAATAAATTATTGAAATATATTAAAAAGAAGCTCAGAATTTCTCATAGTCAGAGGAATGTGAGTAGAGCTGGCAAAAGTGAGTAAGTTGATTGTATGACTTAAATTATAACAAGGATAAAGTATGAGATAGTGCATGTGGTGGACATGAAGATGAAATTCAGCTTTGTATAGCTGGGAAGGGGAATGTGTGGAAGAAAAATTTACGCTAATAAATGTGTTAGAAACAATCACATGAAAGAAAAAAACATTTGAATATTGATCTTTGTGTTCATTTCCCTAACATCAACTTATCTGACCTTTTCTGCTTGACTCAGACATATACTAATTATTGAAAATAAGGGAAACCATGGGACCTATGTTTCTTTGGGCCTGGCTTACTTCCCTTAATATCATTTTTTCCAAGTCTTTCCATTTCCTAACAAATGGGGCAATGTCATTCTTTCTGATGGAGGCATAGAATTCCATTATGTATATATACCACATTTTCTTGATCCATTCATCTACTGAGGGGCATCTGGGTTGGTTCCATATCAGCTATGGTAAATAATGCTGTAATAAACATAGTAGTACTGGTAGCTTTAATGTGGTCTTGTTTGTGATCATTTGGGTAAATGCCCAAAAGTGGAATTGCTGGGTCATAGGGGAGCTCTATGTGGAGTCTTTTGAGGAAACTCCATACTGCTTTCCAAAGTGGTTGAACAAGTTTTCACTCCCACCAACAATGCAGTAGGGTTCCCTTCTGTCCACATCCCCTCCAGAATCTGTTGTTATTAGAGTTCTTGATTATAGCCATTCTAACTGGGGTGAGGTGGTATCTCAATGTTGTTTTAATTTGCATTTCTTTTATGGCTAGAGAGGTCTATTGGCCATCCTTCTTTCCTCTTCAGAGAAGTTTCTCTGTAAGTCTTTAGCCACTTATTTATTGGGCAGTTGTTTCTTTGAAGATTTGTTGTTGGGGGATTTAATTTTTTGAGTTCCAGGTATATTTTACATATGAGACCCTTGTCCATTGTATAGCTATGAAGATCTTCTCCCAATCTGTGGGCTTTCTATTGATCTTGCTAGCTATGTCCTTTGCCATGCAGAAGCTCTGCAATTTCATGCAATCCCATTTGTCCAACCTTTCTTTGATTTGTTGTGTTTATTATTTCTTTGTTGCTTGTATGTCCCTCCCCCCACAGTATAACCCTTGTTTTCACTGTAGTTGATGCTGGTATAATTTGTGGAGGGGAAGGGAAAAAACAAATTGTTTAACTAAGGATACAGGTGGACCCATTGCAACAATGAGATGTACAAGTTGTTATGTCGAAAATGAACTTTACAACTTTGGAGGGGGGGAGGAGGATTCAGTGGGGGGAAGATGGGGGGGCGTGGATGGGAAGGGATGGGAAGGGGAAACAAAGGAGGAGGCTACAATGCTTGATAAGAAATGTACTCATTATCTTGCCCATGTAATTGTAACCCCTCTGTACAATATTTTCACAATAAAAAATACCTCCCAGCTATTTTCAAAAAACAAAAATTTCTGCTAATAAATTTTAAGAGACAATGTATGTTTGGGATATAAAAATGATAGCTGAAGACAACTAAACCAGTGACAATCTTCTTTATCTTTATAAAATAAATCCTTGAGCATGATAATGGATTTTAAAACCATTTGTAAAAGCATTTTTCATTTTATTAAAGTTAGAAAATCAAACACACACTCATATAACCTTTGGTCTTTTTTTCTAATCAGGCAGGTACTAGGTATTCAGTTCAATATTCTTAAGAAAATGTATTCAATATAATATGACTTAACATGAAAATATTTTCCAGGCTTTATCTGGCAGGAGCAGTTTCAATTTTTATGTGTTAGTATTATGGCTAAAGAAAAAGACTTTTCTTATTATATATATTTTCAGTATATAGGACAGCAGGGTAGTTAAAAAAAGTGGGAGAAAATGTGGAAGGAGGTAACACTGTACAAAAAGAAATGTATTCATTACCTGACTTATGTAACTATATCCCCTCTGTACATCACCTTTACAATGAAACTTTAAAAAATTAAATTAAAAAATTAAGAGTAATCAAAAAATGTTTACTGCGTTCTCAATATATTTCAGGCAATATGCTTTCAAGGTAATTTCATTATATCTTGACAATGTCTGAAAATGATATAAATAATATTGGATAATGATACAATTTGTCAAAATTCACATCTATGTACTTTTCAAAATAACATCTTTGTTCAGTGCCAAAAAAGAATTGGACAAATTGTCTTGTCAGTTTTGGTGACTAATTTAGAATCTCTGAGATAATTGTATGTGTTTCTTCAAATTAGCCATAAAATCATTATCTAAGGAAAGGGGCATGGTGTTAGTGTGAGAAATACTAAAAGTGTATGTGTGTTTACAAAAACCTTATGTAACTATTAATTTTATATTCATAAATGCAAGAATGATAAGTGGCAAAGATCTTTCATCTTAGGTATAGAGGTAAAATTTTTTTTTGCCTGGTAGATAAATTGACAGTATTTTAGTCTACAGAAGACAGATTATTTATATAATTCTTAGATATAAAAAGTCTTAATTTTTCTTTATAGTTATATTGATCTGCTCTAGGCTTCTATAAATGTCTGGGGTGAATTTGCACTTAGTTTGTTTTGTATGTAATCTCCACTTGTCCTGAGAGAAGGTCACATGATAATCTTGAGGTCTTCAAGAGGTCTAGAACACTGGGGAAGGCCCACTTGTCCTCAGTTATTTCTTTCCTTCTTTCCTTCTTTTTTTTTCTTTTGGTGCCTGTCTTAGGTCTTGGACTCAGAGCACAGGCGCTGTCCCTGAGCTTTTGTGCTCAAGGCTAGTGCTCTGCCAGTTGAGCTATAGCTCCACTTCTGGCTGTTTGGTGTTTAATTGGAGAAAAGAATTGCATAGACTTCTCTTCTCTGGGTTGGATTTCTGTTGTGGTTCTCAGATCTCAGACTTCTGAGTGGCTATGATTACAAGCATGAAACACTGGCACCCAGCCTACTGGTCACTTTTTTTTTTTTTGGTCTGGTCGTGGGGCCTGAACTCTGGCCTGGGCGCTGTCCCTCAGCTCTTCAGCTCAAGGCTAGCGCTCTACCACTTAAGCCACAGTGCCACTTCCGGCTTTTTTCTTTTTGCTTATGTGGTGCTGAAGAATCGAACCCAGGGCCTCAGGCATGCAAGGCAAGCGCTCTACCACTGAGCCACCTTCCCAGCCCCCTGGTCACTTCTTAAAAGCTCTCTACATATGGCTATGTGCCTTAAACTTTACTCTGGACCCATTCAGCTTTGTAGCAGTGATAAACAGAATGACAGGTTCCTGACTGGTAGTGGATTGAGCTTGGGACAGAATATGCTAGTGCTAGTGGCTGACAGGAGGAACAGAAGATGCTCTTTCTGGGAGAAGCCTCAGGCAGAGATCTACCATCTGGACAGGAGGGATAGTATTCAGACAAGACAGGTTTTCATCCACAGCCATAAAGCCCTCAGATCATACTTTTTCCAAATTTCCCTACTTTTTAGACCCTAAAGCTACAGCTTTATCTGCTCCTGGCTCTGAATTGCCTTCCTGTGTTTGATTATATAATTGATAATTGACTGAAATAAAATGGCCATGACTATGAATTTACTGTTGCAAATGTGTAAATTATGACTATGGATCCAGCTAATTGTTGAGAGATAGCAAAAAAAAAAAGCCAACAAAATTAGTCTCATTGAACAAATACAGTTTGCTCACCATCTAGTTTGCCCCTTTGTGAGTCAGTCAACCCCAAAGAATCTGAGAACAACATGTAACCACAACGATCCAGAACCCACAAGCTGCTGTTCACTCAGCTTGCTTCTCATTGGTGCTTGACAAATATTCTTTCCATTTCTACTTGGAAACTTCCCAAATGGCCTGCTTTAAACCATTTCTTCTCTGTAGCCTCCAGTCCCCACCTGTTAAGAGTCAAGAAAGTTAAATGTGTCAGAACATGGGTGTGGGTATCAGACAGAGCTCTTTATTCACCAGCTGCAAGGCTTTGGCTCAGTTTCCCAATTGCATCTGGAAAATGACAATACTAATATATATATATATATATATATATATATATATATATATTTTAACATTTAGTAGCTCATGAGCCTAAAAAGAAGATAAATGTGCCTGGAAAGAACATATTTCACCAGAGAAGAGCTCTGGGCACGTCAGCTGTGACTGTGGCCATACTTGAACACATGAACGACTTGGTCCTCATTTACTTGGGAAGTGAAGTGTCCCCTGTGTATTCTCCAACTACTTGGCATTCATTTCCTCATACAATTTTTTCTATTTAATCACATTTTATCATTGTACCTCTAAAGATGCATTCTTCTCTCACCACATGGTCTTATTTACTAGTCAGCGAGTAGTGAACTTTTGTCTTTTTTTTTTTTCTTCCCTGCCTTTGTATTTATTTCTAAGTTTTTGGAAACCCTTTTTTTGGGTTACAGCTTTAACCTGTACCATGGTCTAAATGTGTAACATCTGCTCCCACTTTCCCCTTCTCCCCCACCCACCATACACACACACACAAATGCTTGTGACTTAGTTGCCAATGTGATAGTACCAAGAGGTGGGTTTTGGGGAAATGATTATGTCACAGGTTTGTGCTCTCATAAAAGAAGTTAAAGGCCAAGCACCGGTGGTTCATGCCTGTAATCCTAGCTACTCAGGAGGCTGAGGTCTGAGGATCATGGTTCAAAGCCAGCCTGGGCAGGAAAATCCGAGATTCTTATCTCCAGTAAACTACTAGGAAACCAGAAGTGGCGCTGTGGCTCAAGCGGTAGAGTGCTTGCCTTGAGCTGAAGAGCGCAGGGACAGCACCCAGGCCCAGAGTTCAAGCCCCATGACTGACCAAAAAAAAAAAAAGAAGTTAAAGGTAATACCTTAGTCTTGCCTCTACGGTGTAAAGATGTAGCAAGAAGGCTATTACTTACCACCCTCCAAATGCTGCTGCATTGATCTTTACTTCCTGGCCTCCATGAGAAATTCTATACTTTGCAGATTACCCAGTCTTGGGTATTGTGTTATAGCAGCATGAACAGGATCAAGCAATCAACCTCTCATTATGGAAACCAAAAATAACTATGATCTTGCTTGTAGCTGAGACAGAGACATGGATCCATCCCAGGCTTGGCCAGTCTGCCTTTCACCTGGAATCAAGCACTAGAGATAGATTTGGGGATGGTGGGGCATCCATTCTGATGGTAGATGAGCCACAGTAACAGCCACTCTGGCTCTCAGAACAGTATCTGTGTCCAGTGACAGGCAGTGGAACCAGTACAAGGCTTGGCTGCACTGTGCTCAGCAAGAGGATCTCAGTGGGTTGGTTTTTGGCTTGATTTTTGCCTGCAGTCAGATTCTACCTCATCTCCTAGATCTACCTGCTTCCCAAGCTTGGTTCTTCAGCTTTCCCAGTAATTGTTTCCACATTCAGTTTCTCAGGTTTCAACTAAGAATCCTGCTAGATATAGTCAGCTTAGCAGTTTTATTTTCTTTTTCTCCCCTCCCCCCACTATAACTTTCCATATTCTTAAAAAAGTATTAGCATCAATTAGTTGTACAACGTGATTTTAATTTGACATGTCCAGATATGCATACATTTACCTTGATAAGATTTACCTCTTCCATCATTCTTATTCATTCCCTTCCCCATTTCTCAAACCAATCTCAACAAGCTTCATTGTTACATTTTCACACATTTATGTAGTGTTTTGACCATATTCATCTCCCTTTATCCTCTGTTCCCTCTTTTACTTCTCTTTTGTTACCTACTCCCCAGACAGGACCTGTTTTACATTCCCATCGTTCCTTTTTTAAAGCGTATGCAGTTGTTCAAAGGGATTTCACTGTGGTGTTTTATTTATGCATATACAGTACTTTAATCAGATTGATTCCTCTCACTTTCATCATTTCACTTGCCCCATATTATTCAACAGAGAGTTTTATTTTGCTCACAAATATAATGTATTTCAATATTGTTCCCCCTCTAACATTCTTTTCCTTTCCTCCCCCTTTCTCTTCAGCTCCCACAATTACAGATACATTCTGTGTATATATTTATGCTCATAAATATATAGTTATACATACATACATACACATACATTTATATATTTCTGAACGATTTTATGTATATGTTTTATCTTTTAAGTATAGCATTCAATATGAGGAGAAAACATATGATCTTTATTCTTCTGAAACTGACTTTCTTTGCTTAATATGTTGTCCTCCAGTTTCAATACATTTCCCTGCAAAAAACATACTCTGATTCTTCTTTGTGGTTGAATAATAATACTCCATTGTGTATATATACCAAATTCTCTTGATCCATTCATCAGTTTTAGGGTCTCTGGATTGTTTCCATAGCTTGACTGTAGTGAATAATGCTGCAGTGAATATAAGTAAGCAGGTGTCTCTAAACTTAAATTTAAGATATATGCCTAAGAGTGGTAGTGCTAGGTTATGTGGTAGTTCTTTTAGTTTTTTTGAGGAACCATCATACTGACTTCCATAGTGGTTATACTAGGTTAAAGTCCCACCAGTAACATATTAGAATTCCTTTGTTCCTTACCTTTGCACCAGTATTTGCTGCTTTTTGTGTTCTTGATGATAGCTATTTCTGACTAGAGTCAGATAAAATTTCAGAGTTTTGATTTATATTTCTTTATGACCAGAATGTTGAACATTTTTCATGTATTTATTAGGTGTTGGTACTTCTTATGAGAATTTTCTGTTCAGCTTATTTGCCCATTTATTAATCACATTGTTGATTCTTTGGGAATTTAGTTTTGTGAGTTCACTTTGTGTATTTTGGTTAATTATTCCTTATCAGGTGAATAATTGGCAATTTTTTTCTTATTCTGCAGTCTGTCTTTTCAGTCTAGTGGCTGTTTTGCTGCGCAGAAGCTCTTTAGTTTGGTGCAATCCCATTTGTCCATCAGCAGGATGATTTCTATCTCAAAGGGTTGCCAGGATCTTCAGATACTATAAGTTCTTCAGATACTATAAGCATGCATTTATTCAGTGACTGCTTTGTGCAGTCACTACCTCATTATTTCCTCATATCTTAGTGACATAGATAAAAGGGAGCGTACTTAAACCCAGGTTCACATTAGTGCACTCCCAGGTAGATCTCTGTGGCCTTTTCACCTTTGCTGTTGCCACATCTTGCCCCTTATTGACTGGATGAAAAATTTCATTCTCTCCTTCCCTCCATTCTTGTCCTTCCTTCAGTTGTCCTGTGCATCATTGCACAGCTTTTTGTCTTCTCTGTTTTTGGTACTTGATTAGATTGAACCCAGGACATTGCACTTATTAGGCAAATGCTTTGCCATTGAACTACATCCTAACCCTGCCAGGGTTCTTTATAAAAGTCTTTTCTTCCTTTCTTTCTTCCCTCCTTCCTTTCCTTCCTTCCTTCCTTCCTTCCTTCCTTCCTTCCTTCCTTCTTTCTTTCTTTCTTTCTTTCTTTCTTTCTTTCTTTCTTTCTTTCTTCCTTCCTTCCTTCCTTTCTTTCTTTCTTTCTTTTTTTGTTGGTCATGGGGCTTGAACTCTGGGCCTGGGTGCTATCTCTCAGCTCTTCAGCTCAAGGCTAGTGTTCTACCACTTAAGCCACAGCACCACTTCCGGTTTTCTGGTGGTTTATCTCCATAAGAGTTTCACAGCTTTTCCTGCCCGGACTGGCTTTGAACCTAGATCCTCAGATCTCAGCCTCCTGAGTAGCAATGATTATAGGCATGAGCCACTGGCACCAGGCTATAAAAGTATTTCTGATTCCTTTTACAAGAGTTCACAACTACTTCCTGTCAGACCTCGGGTAAGCATTTACTGCTGAAGTTCAGTGTGTCCTTCCTCTTTAGCCATGTCTCTTTCTAATTCTAAACAAGCCTCTCACATGCTGCAAGGTTAAACACTGTTTTCTTATAGCCTGGCTTGATTTACTCCAGACAGTAGCTTCTCAGTCAATATCCTTTATCTAAATACAAACAGAAGACAAAATACTGAGTTCACTCTTCATGTTCCTATTGTAAACTCCAAATTCCGTGGCAACAATGATTGGGAGAATAATAAAATAAACATCAAGCATTATATGTCAAAATGTATTGAATGCAGGATCTTTGGCAGGAAATCATTACAGAGTGGAAAATGTTTGCTAAATATAAACACTGTAGAAACATGTGCACCATCCAGGCTTTATTATTAGATTCCTGGGGATTTTTATTTAGAAGCTAAAGAATTTGTGAGGCTACACAATTCCTGGAATGGAATTTTGGTTTACTTTCTGGACTCAATTCGGGCAAGCCTTCTTGCCCATGAGCATTCTTAGAAAGACTTTGAACATCTATTCTTACTTCAACTGGTGGCACCAAGAATGAAAATGAAATCACCATGAGGTTTTGCTTGCTTCTTGCTTTAGTTGTACTGTCCATTTTCCAAGGAAAACTCACTTTATACCTTCTTCCTTGCCTCTCCTTATTGCCAAAATTGGACAGTTGAAGCTATGCTCAGGGCAGGAGCTGAGAGATGGTGTGAGAATCAAGAAGGCGGAGTGTGAAAGTATAGAGGGCTGGACCATATTTGTCAAGGATAGATCTAGAAAACCGGGGTAAGTATGGAAGGCTAGTCAAAGTAGTTACTTGAAAGGGACTAAGCAGAGTTATGACTAGCCCTCTCATCCTTCTATTTGCAGGAGGATGGATAGATCTTGACCATATGCAGGAGCAATCAAAGAGATTCCAGATTCTGGGACACTAAAATTCCTTTATTGGTATATCTGGCCCTAACTTTGAGTTCCAGGGTGACACTCTGTTATAGTATTGTGTTACATTTTCCTTGTAAGCCTCTTCTCTCTGAATGCTTCCTGCCATCTCCGTGTGACCCTCACAAGATGGCTGTCACACCATGCTTGCTGCGATGAGCTTTAAGCCCAGTGGGTGACTTTCCTAGATGCTGCTTGACCACCTGTCCCACTGCCTATTGTTAAGGTCCTCGCTTTCCATCAGTGCTATCCTTTGCCATTTGTCAACTAGAACCTATGCTGTCCAGGAGGCTATCAGAAGCCCAGCCACGGGCCAATGCCTTCAAAGCATGAACAAGTAAATGGTCAAAAGCCTAGACTGATAGCAGAAATCAGAGAAAGCACCAAGACTCAGGACTCCATTAGCTCATAGGTGTTTTTGTACTGAAGAAAAAAATACATTCCCTTTGAATGGACAAGTTTCAAAGAAGTTTTCTCTTTCTCCAAAAGTAGTGGTTTACATGATGACTCCAAAAGCTATGGGCAAATCCTAAGCTCCAGTACCTATGAATGTGGTCTTAACTTGGTAAAAGGATCTTTGTAGATGTAATTAAGCATGTTAAAGTGAGATCATCATGGATTACCCAAGTGGGCCCTGAAATACAATGAATGAAGCACAGAAGAGAGCAGAGATGGAAACAGAGACAGGAATGATAGTATTACATCCTAAGGAATGCTGAGTCTTGCCAGCAGTGATCAAAAGGTAGGGCTGAGGCATGGTTCAGTTGGTTGTTCAGAGCCAAACTTGCTAACACCTTTGTTTAGGACTATATAGGCTTATAGAATGGTAAGGATGAATTTCTGTTGGTCTAGGTCACTTTATAGTAATTTTCCACAGCAGACTTGGGAAGCTAATATGTAGCCCACAAAAGAGGCACGACTTCCTGTGTAGAACACAAGCTAGCTTTCACCCTCTTTATGTCCCTCAGTCTTGTTTCTTTGTGCAAGACAGAATTTGCAATCATTCACCAAGGTTCTGATGAATACTGAGGAACAAGAGTCCAATCTGCATGAAGACTTAAGAATTAAAGAGAGTAAGCATACAGTGGTAGCAAAAAAAATGGCCTTTGAAGGCAGATAGAAGCCTAGGATTCTGATACTTTCAAAAGTTAATGAGACTATACATTTGTCAAGTGAAAGGTGGCACAAGGGAAGAAAATAGCACTTAGTGATCATCTGCTGACAAATTTATTCCTCTGACTTTACTGGATGGCTGGCAGAATTGGGTGATAAGGTACAGTGCTTAGTGTCCCATCTGTCCTTAGTGGATATTTATTTTCTATCCTCGCTTCACCTTGGGTAACTGGTATCACTACTGCAGGAGCAAAATAGCCATCTGGGCCTAGGATATAAGTTTGCTTCAGTCAGGAATGTTAATGGACTCTTGAGTATTTGCAGTGGCTCTTTGGGTCTTGCAGAAGAATGAAATGGATACAACTTTTGGAGACAAGAGGGAAGAGATGGAACAAAAATGATAGTTTGTGTCTTGGAATTCATTTTGCTAGTAATAAAATAAAATGATAGTTTGTAGTCTTTGTCTCCCTAACAGGGCCACAATGTGAAATCTACTCTGTATATTTACTTTGTATATAGCACTAAGTACATACAAAACTGGCTTAAGATAATTTCCTTGGTGAGCTCAAATATTATAACTGCCACATAGATCTTTGGTAGGAATTCAAGTGAAAAGAGGATTCTTTATTCAAATTTGTCCATATTTGGATGTTATTGTCTTTGCCAGGAAAGAGGGAATGAATTAATTTTCATATAAGAAAAAAAAGGAAATTGGCTGTGGTTGCCTGGAGTGAAAAGAGAATGAATTCACCAAGTGGAATCTGTCTGGTCAGTCTGAGGTTTAGGGACATTCTGTAGCTTCTGAACCTGAACAGAAGAGTGTATCAGAATAACAATATTAATATGCACTATTAAGTGGATTTCAGTAGTTCATAAAAACCTTTTGACTCATGTTATGAGAAAGAGTTAATGCCAAGTTTTTCACAGACCAAATGATAAGATGCATAAAATTTGTACATTTTTAATTTGAACATATTTAGATGTTTTGTTATAGATAATTTGATAGATAATATGAATCAAAGTCTATTTTCACGAACATATGCCAATATTACTTTAGAGGGTCATAGTTTGTGTGTCTGAGCTAGAGGATTACAAGGGTCCCAAGGCTGACCTGAGTGCCCTAGTTATAAAACTGCTCAGGTATATTCCATGACAAATCAGTGAGCCCAAAATTGTCTGGATAGAGGCATGGCTACATGTTGTATTCCATGAAAGCTGCCTTTTGAAAGCTTATATGCTGCTTAAGGTAGAGTCAGAGGTGGCTGAGGAGCGAGCTAAGCTGACATTGGCTTTTCCCTCTAGGGAAGTCTCTACAGGGCTCTGCATGTGTTTGTTTTTCATTCATCAGGACCCTACATGCAGCTATCCACTGTCTGGGGCCTTGCGGTCCCTTCAGAATGGAAAATCCTGGCTTTTGTTAACTTTATATATGTAATTACTAGTGAAGACTTATTCCAAATGGGTGGTGCTTTACAGAGCTGCCCCTGTGGCATGTGCCTGCCACATGTGCATGCATGAATGTGTGTGATGTATGTGAGTAGCTCATATAAAAAGTAGACTCTGAAGGATTCAGTTCTGCCTTTTGAACTGACCCATATGTGTCCTTTGGAAGTGTGAACTTGATCATCCAATGAAGCAGTGATATAAATACATCTTTTATATCTCATATTCCATGTCAGCATTATTTATAGAAACTTGCAGGCAGAAGTCTATTGTTTTAAGGGTAGTTAAATAAAGATGCTTAAGGAGCCAGTGGTAATACCTACTGACAAAAGAGAATATTAATCTCAGAGCCTTTGACTAAACAGCATGGCAACACTCAAATCACATTTCAACATATTCCTTTGAAGGGAAGCTATTTTATCTTTATCCAAGGTGGTATTGATAGACTTATGGACTGAGTTTTCCTGGTCTCCAGAAGCTTGTCAGTGTTCCAGTGACATGGTTTCTTCAACTAATGCAACTAGTAAAGTCCATGTGGAAATGGTTTTGATACCTCCTGTCTGTCTTTCATGTGAACCCTTTTCAAGGCTGCAGAAAGAATATGGCTTGCAGAAAATTGAGGGTGTCCCAAAGTAGTATTAAATGCCCTGATGACATCTAAACAAGTCAGTGGATTCTTTGGAAAGGTAGATATTACCAAACATCGGAGAGGCTTGGAGTTATACCATATTTGGTTCAGGGGGTTTGTTAGGTCTCATTCTTACCTCCCATTTGGGAAGTCATATTGTCTGTGGCTTCTAGTCCAGGTGATATTCATACTCACAGCAAAAGAATCTTATCGCTGAACAAGGCAGTCTGTTTCCAAAGAAAGTCTTTGTTGAGTTGAAATACACTTACGTAACATTTGGTTAGAGTTTTGCTTTCTAGTCTGAACAAATGGAGAGGGGTAGCAGGTTCGACTTGATTCCATCAATTAAGAATCCCTTAGCAGTTTGGCTTATTGATCTCTAAGATGAAGATGAGAATCCTTATCACCTAGACTATGGTATATTTTGTTCATTCATCATCCTGCTTGACACATGATGGCATTTATTGAATGTTCTCTTCCTCCTCCTTCTTGGCAGCTCTTCAAACACTCGGAGACAGCAAGTCTGTTTCCTTTTGTATTTTCTTTTTTCTGGCTACTATGGCTTAGATCAAAGGGGTAGAGCTGAAAGTGGAGGCTGGGAAAAACCCATGTCAGTGTCTTCTAAAGTGTAGCCATCCTCAGGTAAGAAAGACTAGTTTTAGACAGTACATGGATGACCATTTTGCAATTAAATTCAAATCTACCTCAATAAGCTATTTCATAGTAACTTTCTATTGTTGCAGGTGGATTTAATTATTTTTCTCGTTGTTGTGACAAAATTCCTGGCAGAAGCAAGTTAAAGGAGGCAGGATTTATTTCAGAGATTTCCGTCTATAGTCTTTGGCTCCATTGGTTCTAGGCTCATAATGAGGCAGAACCCTCTTGACAGGGGGAGCGAGGAGAGGTTGAGGCTGCTTGCCTCATTCTGGACGGGAAGCAGAGTGAAGCCGAAAGGCACCAGACATCAGGCATAGCATTCAAAAGCATGACCCCAGTGACCTTCTCCCACCAGGCCCCATCTTCTAAAGATTCCACCATCTCCCAAAATAGTGCCATCAGCTGGGGACCAAGCATTCAACACATGAGTCTGTAGGGAACATTCATGGTCAAACCAAAACACGGGATACTCTTTTTCCATCTATGATAGAGATATAAAGTCTGCTTTAAATATAAGTTTTGTAAGGGTAGAGGTGAATCAAGTACAAAGGAAAGAGCTCTTGTTACTTAGTTTAAAATCAAGTCAGTTTCAAGCAAGTCGAACTCAATTTCAAAATTTTGTTAGCAAGCCAAATTGAAAAGACTGCCTACTACATGATTCCAACTGAATGACATTTTAGAAAGGGCAAAAGTATAGAGGCGGTAAAAAGATCAGTGGGTTCCAGGGGTTGAGGAGGAGAGAGAGGACCAATCTGTGGAATACAAATGGTTTCTAGGGTAATGAAACTACTCGGATACTGAGACACAAGCACACACATATATACATATATTATACACTGTAATAGGTATCATATATAAATACATATAAAATATGTAAATATATAAGGTATCTGACATTACAGTATCAATGTATAGGTATATACATAATCTTTCAAAATGCACAAAAATGTACACGGCAGAATGGATCCTGTGTTATACTATACAAGCTATGGACCTGAATTATTAACATACTGATATTGGCTCACCAGTTGTAACAAATTACCCTACTAATGCAAGATATTAATAGCAGAAACTAGGGGAGGGGAATTTGGAAACCTTCTGTACTTTCAGCTCAATATTTTAATAGGCCTAAAACTTAAAGCAAAGCTTATTAATTTAAAAATCTTATTAATAACTAAAGCATCTTACCAGTCTAAGTATTTATCTGCTATCATTTTTCCATCTGCCTGGAGGAGAACTAATGTCTAAAAATAAATGAATCACATTTCTCCACAAAATGGTATCTATTTATTCTAGTTGCCAACTTTCTGAGATACTCAGGCCCTCAGTTCTTAGGGATTATAGTTCTCTTCCTCTCTAATTTACCAGTTTCTGTTCATTATTAAATTCTGATATTCCTCTACTTCTCCTTTTGCTGTCTGTGGTATCTCAGGATTCTTCAATTTATTCACTTAATTTGTGTATTGACAGTCTCTTGGATGGTCTTCTTTAATATACTCCTTGTTCCAAAGTAATATGCTAAGATTTGATACAATTGTGTGTGGATATCAATTCCATTTCATTCTTTCTTAGAGAATTTACAAACCTCTATTTCCAATCATCAAATGGCTCAAATGATCAAAGACCTAAATATTAGATGCTTAAGTCGTAGATGAAGATCTACCACTAGTTGAACAAAAGATAATAAAAATAACTGTAATCTCTTATTAAGTACCATAGATCCATGATGTTTGTTCAGACCAAGACTTTCATACTCCCACTGCTATAATACGAGGATTTGTTTTCCAGAAGTAATGTGCTAGAAACTTAACTCCCAAATTCATGTTAATAGTATTTGGAGGTGGAGTCTATGGGAGTTAATTGAGATTCCATGAGGTGCTGAGGATGTTTATACATACTATGAAGCCCCTGGTTGTATTAATGGCTTAATGGGATGGAGAAGAGAGACATGAGCTAGCATGCTTGCTCTATCTCACTGGATAATGCTCTATGCCATTTTATGATACAGGAAGAAGGCCTTTACCAGGAGCTGATTCAAAGCTCTTGGACGTTTTGACCTTTACAACCTTGATCCAAATAAATTAATGTCTATTTTTTTTATTAATTACCAAGTTTGTGGTATTGTGTTATAGCAACAGAAAATGGACTAACATAACCATTCACTGCCTGGAGTGTTAATGGCTAGAAGCTCTCACATAAATTCCTTTTTTAGGAGTTGCCCTTACTTGAGTCTTCAAGTCACTTTCTATGGCTAACTCACACCTGACACCTTGAGGATGTAAGAGTATAAGCCTTGAAGGTGACATATTGGAAGGGTCATTGAGTGCATGAGCTCCTATGGGCTTGGCTGCCCATTGTGATGCCTCAGAATTCAGCTTCTCTGCCATTTCCATCAGCTTTTATTACTTAATGTTGCTTCCAGTAATCCTTTTGCATGGGAGCCTCTGTCTTGGCATTTGCTTCTTAAAGAAGAAAATCTTTTATTATTTTTTAATGTTTTTTATTGTGAAAATACCGTACAGAGGGGTTACAATTACATGAGCAAGGTAATAAATACATTTCTTATCAAGCATTGTTGCCTCCTCCTTTGTTTTTCCCCTACCATCCCTGCCCTTCCCCACCTCCCCCTTTTTCGACCTTCTTTTTCGACATAGCATCTTGCACATCTCATTGTTGCAAATTGATCCACCTGTATCCCTCTTTAAACAATTTTTTTTCACTTCCCTGCCCCAAATTATACCAACATCAAATACAGTGAAAACAGGGGTTATACTGTGGGGGAGAGACATACAAAGCAACAAAACAATCACCTTATAAATACGTTAGAAACAATAGCAAGGAAGAAAAAAACCACTTGTGTCCTTATCTTGAGTTCATTTCACTTAACATCATCTTATCTGACCTTTTCTGCTTGTCTCAGACATATACTAGTTATTACAAATAAGGGAAACCATGGGACCTATGTTTCTTTGGACCTGGCTAACTTCACTTAATATAATTTTTTCAAGTCTTTCCATTGACTAACAAATGGGGCAGTGTCATTCTTTCTGATGGAGGCATAGAATTCCATTGTGTATATATACCACATTTTCTTGATCCATTCATCTACTGAGGGGCATCAGGGTTGGTTCTATATCTTACCTATGGTAAATAATGATGCAATAAGCATAGCTGTACTGGTAGCTTTAGTATGGTCTTGCTTGTGATCATTCGGATAAATGCCCAAAAGTGGGATTGCTGGGTCATAGGGGAGCTCTATGTAGAGTCTACTTTCCAAAGTGATTGAACAAGTTTACACTCCCACCAACAATGCAGTAAGGTTTCCTTCTGTCCACATCCCCTCCAGCATCTGTTGTTATTAGAGTTCTTGATTATAGTCAACAGCATCTGAGGTCAACTGGATTCTTAAGTCTCTCATTCAAGGTCCATCATCTCCAAGTCATCTTTCCTCTAGGATTCAGGTCCATTTTCACAGGTATACACTATTTTTATAATAATGATAGTAATAGTAATAATAGTCATCTGTTGTTAAATACTTTCCAGGTTCCAGTTCCTCTGCTAGGATATTTTATTTATGAGCTCTGATCTTTCTAATCCTTTATGACAGAGGCCTGCTCACCAGATGAGACCATAAGGATCTGGAAATGATCAGAAGTGGTCCAGTCACACAGGTGTTTGGACTTATGGAAGTGCAGTCAGTAGCCTCAGGGAAGTTTGGAACATAAATGCTTTGCAACTGAATTACTTACTTCAGCTCATTTACTTTTCCATGAACAGGGACATAGTTGATGCCAAGAGATGGAGGCTAAATGAGATGAGGCAGGCTAGCAGTCATCCCATTCAACCTGCTCATCACTGATTCTTTTCTCAGAGATGTATCCTCACTTACTCTTATACTTATAGGAGAGTCAGTTGCTCTGCTTCCCCTCTCCTAAATGTAGCCAAGCCCCACACCAGACTTTTGTTTGTGACTTGGTTTGTCTTTACAAATAGTCACTCTTCAGCCTTATTCTATCCATTCTTCAGTTTGGTCAAAAAACAATCTTTTTCAGAAATATTTTCCTATTGCTACCCCAGATAAAGAATTTACCTCCGGAATACTTGAACACTCAGTGTGGTTCAACTTAATATATCCTCTTGACTCATATCTCATAGAGCTTATCTTAAAATTTGGAGGGCTTTTCATGAAGCTGAAGTTTTGGTTGTTTGATGACTCTAATATCACATGAATTTGAATCCATTGGAAAAGGCACAAGAAACTAAATTTGTTATGGCAAAATCCAAAGTTTCTGGATAATGGCTTAGAGGAGGTAATTCTGCCCTGTTATTCATTCATCCATGTCTGAATCCTGGGATTTGATGTGGATTACCAACAGAGAATGCAAATAGAACAAGAGACAGGCCCAGTTTGAATTCTGGAAAATCCAAAAGAGAGCAAATAGTTAGACTGAGTTCAATTTTACCCGGTGGCAGGTAGGAAGGAAATGGAGCCAGGAGAGGAGGGAGTCTGAACTGTTCCTTTAGTATTATATCTTCTTTGGGGAAGAGAGAGGCATCCTCTCTGCTTTAAGGAAATAAATGGAATGGGGTGAAATGCCCTCCCTGCCCCCTTCCATGTGATTCTGAGAGATGATCCAGAGCATAAGCTCCTGGTAGGCAGCTTGTCTCATCTCTACTTCTTCTGAGCGCTCATTTGTTGCCCAGCCTAGAAGGTTGGAAGTTTCCCAAGAATGACATCATTTTATGTCACTTTGATACAGTGCCAACTCTTAGAATACTAGAGCCCAGAATTCTAGTTTTAACTTATCCTGTTAAAAGCAAATGTTTCCTTCTCTTCATTCATTACCCCATCCTATGATGAGTTCTAAGGGTTTGTTTTTTTTTTTTTGAATACTGTTAGACCAGGACTGCTCTGCCAGGTTGACTAGAATAGGCAGAACATTTTAGTATCTGCAGTTGGGAAGTCATGGAAGAACTGTTAGCATATTTTCCTATGTGAGCAAGTCTTATGTCAGCCTTAGCAAAAATAAGACTTTTAAATAAACCCAAACTATTCCATGATGTGATTCTAGGAGTGATAATTGTATAAAAATGTGAAAAAGGAAATTTTTTTGTGGTAATTTGGCAGAACCCTCTCCCCTTTATGTCTTATCACTCCCAAGGAAGTCCGAATATGCCTTTTGTATTTTGTTTAATTTGTTTTGTTATTGTAAGGATGATGTACAGGGGTTACAGTTACATAACTTAGTCAAGCAGTATGTTTCTTTCCGGGTGTTAGTGGGTCATGCAGCTACTCAGGAGGCTGAGATCTGAGGATCAGAGTTCAAAGGTAACCCAGGCAAAAAGTTCCTCTTATCATGAATTAACCACTTAAAAACCAGAAGTAGAGCTGTGGCTCAAAGAGGTAGAGTATTGACCTTGAGCAAAAGAGCTTCTGGACAGTGCCTAGGCCCTGAGTTCAAGCCCCATACCAGACCAAAAAAGGTTACAATGCCAGGCACTGGTGGCTCACACCTGTAATCCTAGCTACTTAGGAGATTGAGATCTGAGGATCATAGTTCAAAGCCAGCCCGTGAAACTCTTATCTCCAGTAAGCCACCACAAAACTGGAAGTGGCACTGTGGCTCAAGTGGTAGAACATGAGCCTTGAGCTGAAGAGCTGAGGGACAGTGCTCAGGCCCAGAGTGCAATCCCCATGACCCCCCCCAAAAAGTGTATTTCTTTCTTTCTTTCTTCTTTTTCTAATGTGGCTTTCCAATGTCTGGGCATCTATTTTTTAAAATACATTTTTTATTGTAAAAATATTGTACAGAGGGGTTACAGTTACATGAGTAAGGTAATGAGTACATTTCTTCTCAAGCATTGTTACTTCCTCCTTTGTTTTTCCCCTACCCTCCCTTCCCTCCCACCTCCACAACTACAGTTTGCCCCCCTCACCCCCCTGCCTAAATTGTAAAGTTCATTTTTTTCTTTTTTTGTATTTTTATTGTGAAAATACCATACAGAAGGTTTACAATTACATGAGCAAGGTAATTAGTACATTTCCTGCCAAGCATTGTTGCCTCCTCCTTTGTTTCCCCTTCCCATCCCTTCCCATCTCTCCCCCCCAAAGTAAAGTTCATTTTTGACATAACGTCTTGTACATCTCATTATTGCAGTGGGTCCACCTGTATCCCTATTTAAACAATTTGTTTTTTCCCTTCCCTTCCCAATTATACCAACATCAAATACAGTGAATGATGAATGGATCAAGAAAATGTATATATACACAATGGAATTCTGTGCCTCCATCAGAAAGAATGACATTGCCCCATTTGTTAGGAAATGGAAAGCACACAGAATTCTTAACTCTTGTGTATGACAATGATTTTTTCTGCTTGTATATTTTCACAAGAAAAAAAGAATTAAAATAGCTCAATATTCTGCCTCTTCCAGGGTAATATGCATGTGAATGTCACCAAAACTTTTATGAATCCATACTATTAATTGTAGTAGAAGTAATTGAGCTGGTAAAGTTCATTTTTTAACATAGTGTCTTGTATATCACATTGTTACAATGGGTCAACCTGTATCCCTATTTAAGCATTTTGTTTTTTCCCTTCCCCTCCCCAAGCTAGAGAAGTGTATATACAAGATGCAGGGCATTGACATCAAATACAGCAAAAATAGGGGTTATACCATGGGAGAAGAACATACAAAGAAACAACCCAGATGCCCCTCAGTAGATGAATGGATCAAGAAAATATGATATATAAATGTATATATATATATATACACACACACATATATATATATATATATATATATATATATATATAATAGAATTCTATGCCTCCATCAGAAAGAATGACATCACCCCATTTGTTAGGAAATGGAAAGACTTGGAAAAAAATTATATTAAGTGAAGTAAGCCAGGCCCAAAGCAACATAGATCCTGTGGTACATTTCTTTTTGAACTGTATCACCCCTTCTCTTGCCCTTTCCCAGTTTTTCCCTCCCATCCCTGCCCACCAGTTGTATGGTTCATTTTCAACATAGTGTCTGGTGAATGAATATCACCGCTGCTTTGTTTACCCTTTGTCCAACCATTTCTGTGTCTCCCACACACACACTTATCCTCCAAAACAATAGAGAAATGAACAAAGAAGACAAAAGGAAAAGAAAACAAAACAGCAACGGGGGGGGGAACCCTCCTCCTTTCATTTCTTGAAGTTCATTTCAATAAATATTATTTTAGATGATCAGATGCATATAGCTATTGTGCCTTTTTGATACTCTCCTAAGAATATCCTCCTTTGGTCTCATTCTATGTGAATGCCTAGAGTCCTGTATAATTCATTGTTTTTTTCTTTTACCATCTTGTATGTTTACTTGTAGACTTATAGGTATATTCTAGTTACCACAAATGAGGGAAACCATGAAACCTATGTTTCTTTGGGTCTGGCTTACTTTGCTTAAAATACTTTTTCCAAGTCTTTCCATTTCCTTACAAATGGTACAATGTCATTCCTTCTGATGGATGAGTAGAACTCCATTGTATGTAAATATACACACAATATGTATATGTATACATATGTATACATTGTATATATTGTATACATATGTATGCAATATATACATTTTGTATACATACAATATGTATATACACACAATACGTATATACATACATATGTATGTATGTATATATCACATTTTCTTGATTCCTGGGTTGATTTTATGTTTTTTCTATGGTAAACAATGCTACAATAAACATGATTGTGCTGGTAACTTTAGTGTGGCCTTGTTTGCGTTCTGTTGGATAAATGCCCAGGAGTTTAATAGCTGGGTCATAGGGAAGCTCTATGTTTATTACCCTGCACCATAATCAATTCAAAATGAATCAAAGACCTCAATGTAAGGCCAAATACCATGAACATATTACAAGAAGGGATAAGGGAAACACTAGGGTTCCTAGACACAGGTTGGCACTTCCTAAGATCCAGAATCACAACAAATCTCAAAGAACAACTGGATAAATTGGACTGCATCAGACTGAAGAGTTTCTTCATGGCAAGAACATAGCTAAGAAGATAAATAGAAAGCCCACAGAATAGAAGAAGATTTTTTTTTACCATCTGTGCATCAAAGATCTCATATCTCAAATATACTTAGAACTCAAAAAATTAACCCCTTAAAAGTAAACCCTCAAAAAATAATGACCCAATTAATAAATGGGCTAAAGACTTTAATGAGACTTCTCAGCAGAAGTGAAAATGGCCAATAAACACATGAAATGTCCAACATCTCTGGCCATAAAAGAAATACAAATCAAAACAACACTGAGATTCCAGCTCACCCCAGTTAGAATGGCCATTATCAAAAAAAATCATAACTCATGCTGGCAGTTGGCTAGAAGGGGACACTACTACACTCTTGGGAATGTAAGCTTGTTCAACCACTCTGGAAAGCAGCATGGAGGTTCCTCAAAAGAATTTGTCTTTTTCATATCTATAATATTATTGAGGATAAAATATCTGAAGCCAATTATAGATGTTCATGGATTCTGTCAGCCATTCAGTCTCTGTTTGACAGATGAATTTGATGACCAGTACAGAGGAGAATATCTTTGTCATTGATTGGATCCCTCTCATTAGGAGAGACAGAATTCTCAGCGATAGCTTAATTGCAAAAAATAAAACTTATAGGAAACAAAGTATTTTTCATCTGAAATTCATCTCTCACTGGACATTCTAGTTCTACCTACTAAATATGATGACCAGTGTAGGCTGCAAGAACTGAGAAGGACTCTTCACTCCAAGGAGAAAACCATAAGGTTTTTCAGTGAAGCCTTCAGTCAGGGAAACAAGAAAACTTAGATTGTGAGATGTTTTGTGGGTACACGTGTGTGTGTGTGTGTGTGTGTGTGTGTATGAGAGGGGGGGGGACGGGAGAGAGAGAAAGAATGGGAGAACAAGAGGGAAGGAGAGAGAGAAAGAGAGGAAGAGAAAGAGAGGGAAGGTGGGAGGGAGGGAGAGAAGAGAGAGTACTGGGTCTTGAAGTCAGGGCTGTTTGCTCTTGCTTGACTTTTTCATTCAAGGCTTGCTACCATTTCAGCCATGCCTGTACTTCCAACTTTTTGCTGGTTATTTGAAAATAAAAGTCTCTGTGATTTGTCTGTCCAGGCTGACATCAAACCATAACCCTCAAATCTCAGCCTCCTCAGATTTATAGGCATTTACAGGCATGAGCTCCCAGCTCCCAGATTACTGTGCTTGAAGTAATATCCAAGAAGGTCAAAGTAATGCATGTTGACCATTAAAATCCTTAATTAAAGAAATAACCAATAGTCTGTGAAAGGTGGCCCCTATGTGTCATCAGGCATGTCAGCTGGCAGTATGCTAGGGAAAGAATATAATGTGAGAACCTTGGGCTTGCTTGTCAGGTTCCTGGTGGGATGTTGGTTGTTTAGTCTCTAGTATTCACGTCTTAGGAAAACTTGATATCCAGTCTACCTGCCCAGTTATGAAGG
Source organism: Dipodomys ordii (assembly GCF_000151885.1). Classification (NCBI taxonomy): domain Eukaryota; kingdom Metazoa; phylum Chordata; class Mammalia; order Rodentia; family Heteromyidae; genus Dipodomys; species Dipodomys ordii. The sequence goes on along the minus strand of NW_012267283.1, from coordinate 2,377,877 downwards.
TCTGGTTCTGGAGGGGAGAAGGTGTGCTAGAATTAGGATTAGAATTAGACTCTTGACCCAGTAGGGTTCTGGAGAACATGGCAGGTAACAGTAAAAGAAACTGAAGTGGTAAGAAGGGAGTTCATGAAATCACTAGTTTGAGGCTCTTGGGCACCTGGGACCGTAGGCTTTTCTTACCACTAGCATCTTGGCTGGCTAGCTTTTGATTGTGTCTAGCCCAGAGGAAGATCTGAGGCAGCTAAGTCCTGACTGCTTTGGCCATGCTAGCTGAGGGTCTAGGAGCTTGTTAGTCTGTGAGATCAATAGAAGAGCCAAGATTTTTTTTTTTGAGTAAGGTAATGAGTATATTTCTTCTTATTTTTTGTTGGTCATGGCCTTGAACTCTAGGCTTGGGCGCTATTCCTCAGCTAGAAGAGCCAAGATTTGAGTGACTCAAGCGAAGATGGAATATCAGCCTCCAGACTTCCTTTATTGGTGTCAGGAAGATATAAAGGAGTAAGGCTGTATATAAGACACTATATGGAAAAAAAATCATAAAAACAACTGGAGAGGCAGACAAGACTAAAACAGACAGGTGAGTCACCATATAAAGATAGCACTAGATGTACAGGAGGTCTTCTACCTTTGGAAAACAGAAACAATGGTTTTTTTTTTTAAGAAAGAAAGGGGGCTCAGGCTTCTGTAGATTGTGTGTGATCTCTGCCTGGGCTCATAGCCCAGCAGGAAACTGTCCTAGAAAAGCTGCCCTGGAGGGAGCTTACAGGCTGAACAGTCCCTGTCCTCAACAGAAAAGCACGTTTCTATTAGGTCTACAGCCTCTGCTGATAGGTGGTTGACAGAGTCATAGGAAGAAATTTGGATGCACTGTAGGCACTAAAACTAGCAAGAAGAGGGCTTGGGTAGGGTGAAAGAAAGTAAAGGAGATAAAAGGAGAAACGTGGTAAGCGAGAAAGAGGCCAGACAAATATGCTGACAGAGTACTTTGCCATAGTTCCTCTGATTTAGGTGTTTTAACTGAAAATTCTGAACATGAGTGTTTGCTAGGCCTTTTGTGACTTTGCTTTTCAGTTTTTAAGTTAGGTTTTATATAAAAAGTGTGTAAGATAATTTTCTAAGACATTTCTTACATTACTTTCTACTAAGCTGATTTAGGTTAAAATATTGAAACTTTTACCATCTGGTTACCAAAAGGGCTGACCTTGCCTACTTTTGAATACCTTTAACTTAAATGGTTACATTTGCAGAGCGGGAGAAATGATGGCCTGGGTTTATGTTCAATGTTTTCCCAGCTCTGAAAGCCTGTACTTACCCACCTGTGGCTCTGGTATCAATGTGTGGTCTCTGTTCAAACTGTTTTCCTTTCACTTATTGGATTTTTGTGTTTACTACATCTCCATTTACACTCTCAGATGTAAAATAAACTATTTTAAAGTGATTTTCACACTTCGAGAGTTGAAACTAAGGTAAAAAAAATGTATTGTTTTAGCAAGAAAAAATATACTTACCAGGGTGAAATAAAAATGCTCACTTTTTCAACCCAAGGCCCAACTCTGGAATTTAATCATCTCTTGGAAAAATAAACCATTTTTAAAATTATTTAATTCGTCACTGATTCAGAATGGGAATTAGATACCAAGAAGCAAAGACAATAAGGTTCTTGTTGGTTAGCACAGAAAGGCCAAAACATATTAATCTGAGTAAAGGTTACTAGACAATTGTTTTGTGCCCACTCTACATAAAAGCTCAGTTTTCAGGGTGAACTCTAGTGAATGTGGAAGCAAAATGAAGTGCCATGAACTTGAGGCCTTGGGCTGGGAGCCTGATTCCTGCTTTCCCAGCTGATCTGTCACGAATGCCATACATCAGCTAAAGCAGGAGATTTAACCTCGAGTCTTGATCTGCAAATGAGAGACAGAAATAAAGAAGTGACCAAGATTCTTCCCAAATTCTAGACTCTGATCCCACACTATGGACAATCAAATTCCCTCAACCCTGAGGAGTTGACTTGAGTGTCATTTGATCATTCACTTGGCAGTTAGGAGCTTGTTGTGGATAAGAGTCATGAACATGAATGTTGATTTTGGTAGTGAGGTGATGTGTTTAGGAGAATTAGTACTTTTGAACCTTCTTCATGCTGTGGCACACATGGAAACTGGGAAAGTACATTTGGATGTGCAAACCTCAGGCACTGATTCTTTTATCTGAATTCCTCAGACTCTTCTCAAATGCCTCCAGGTAAGAGCATTGATTTCTTGAACAGAAACCTATTACCTAGTCCTAGTAGTCATAGTATCTACTGGTACAACAGGAATCTCTGAACTAAAAAATAGAATTTATTCAAGAAAGGAGAAATGGAGAACAATATTTTACACACACACACACACACACACACACACACACTACCACCACCACCACCACCACTTCCACCACCAAAAATTAAAGTTAACTACTAAGGATAATACTCCTTTATATTTTTATTCTTTATTTATTTTCTTTTTTGGTGATACTGGGGTTTGACTTAGGACCTTACATTGATTAAGCAGGAACTCTTCCACCTGAGCCACGCCCACAGACCTTTGGGCTTCAGTTACTATTTAGATAGGGTGTTGCATTTTTGCTCAGACTGGCCTGGATTGTGACCCTCCTGTTTATGCCTCTTAGGTGAGGCTATGCATGTCACTAAACCCAACTTATTGATTTTCATGGCATCTTGCTAACTTTTGGCCTAGGTGGCTTTGAACTCTGATCTTCTTGATCTCTACCTTCCAAGATGGTAAGACTGAAGGCATAAGCCACCACACCTAGCTATTTTGTGTTTATTATTTTAAGAGAAAATCCATAATTAAGTCCAAGCTTGGAGCCTATACTCTAGCTACTAGGAAGGTAGAGAGTAGGAGGACCTCAGTTTGAAGCCAGTCCTGGGAAGAAGTTAGTGAAGGATACACTACCCCCCTCCATTTAAATATAATAAGGCAGGAATGGTGGTAGATGAAAAAGAATAGATAAGAAAGGAGAGAACAGTTGATAATACTTTGATTCTGAGTCACCTCTAAAACATTCAGATGCAGATATTTAAATGATGGGTAGAAACTCAGTCTGGAATTTATTAAGCAATTCTGGGATGGAGACAGTTGGGAAGTCATTACTTAGGCTATGGAATGACAATTGAAGCCATAGATGCCACATATTTCTCAACTTCCTCAGAGAGGGAAAGTAATAGAGAGTAAAGAAGAGAGAAGGAGAAGGAGAGGCAGAAGGAGAGGAAGAAAGAGAACAAAGAAGGTGCTCAAGAAAACACTTTATTTTAGGATTGGCAAAGAGATAAAACTAGTAAAATCTATAGAGCTCATTTGGAGTTATTTACAAAGTAGCTAAAGTCATTTCATAAGCAAAAAGAAGACACAATGGTTTGATTGTGTCATTTAATTATGTATATATAGGCATTCTCCATGGATTCATTCATTCTTGGAACCAGTGCCTATTGAATACCTACTATGTTCCTGGCATTCTGCTTACCATTGAAGTTACAACAGAGGGAAAAGGAGGTCAAGTCCCTTCTGTAATACACATACACCCATACGTTAGAGCCTGCTTTCCCAGAGGTAAAACAAAAGGTAGACAGCCATGTATTTTTGCAGAGAAAAACCCTCTTCTTATTCTAAAAGGTTGCCTATATGAGCACCAACACATAGCTTTGTTGTATTTGTTTCTTGTCTGTTGTATTTGTTGTTGTATTTAGTTAAAATGTTAACTGGATGGTTGAGTTACAGGTTTCTAGCCAGAGCATGTTCCCCTTAAAGGAATTCCCAGTTAGTCAGTGATGGAGCTGAGCTGGCATCTGTCTTGCATTACTCAATAACTGGGCATCTGCAGGCTGACCTCATACTGTGGAGGCCTCAGCAGGGCCCTGTTCTTCCTTCACACTGTCATTGCTGGAAGATTGGGAGCAGCACAGGTCATGGTTCAAATCTGAGATGGCAGGTCAAAGGATAAGCCTGCAGGGATCTCTTTTAATTGAAGTACTTTTCATTTAATCTACTGACATCAGAAAATTCTAGTTTCAGGTCTTTGAACTCCAGAGGAACTAAAGGCAAGTCTTTCTTCCATTTTGTTTCCCTAGATTGATATTTTTGTTGAAGTTTTCTTAGGTATCTAGTTTCAGCCTTCTGCATGTGGTTATCCAGTTTCAAGAACCATTTGTTGAAGAGGCTGTCTTTCGCCAATATACATTGGTCTTCAAAAATCAGTTGCCTCCAAAATGTGGTGGATTCACTTCGGGATCTTCTAATCTGTTCTGTAGTTCTTTATGTTTGTTTTTTCCACCTATACAATGCTGTTTTTGTTACTTTGGCACTGTAACATAGTTTCAAGTCTAGTATTGTGATAAGTCTAGCACTGTTGTTTTTTCTCTCTCAAGATTGCTTTGGATACTTGGGGTCTTTTATACTTCCCTATGAATTTTAGGATTTTCTCTATCTCTGGAAAGAATGACCTTGAGATTTTGGTTGGTATTGCACTGAACTTGAAGGTCACCTTTGGCTGTATGGTCATTATCATAATATTAATTCTACTAATCCACAGGTGTGGGAGGTCTTTTCATCTCTGGTGTCTTCATCACTTTCCTTCTTCAAGGTTTCATAATTGTGTAGTTTGTATTATGGAGGTCTCTTACTTCTTGGTTAAACTTATTCCTAGGTATTTTAATTTGGGGCAGCTATTATGAATGGAATTGTTCCATTGTTCTCCTGATTCTTCAGACTGTTCAATGTGGAACAATTGATTTTTGTGTGTGTTGCTAAAGGTGTTTATCAGATCTGGGAGTTTTGAGGATGTCAACCAAGCCTATTCACTCAGCCATGGCTATTGCCATCTCTGAGTACAAATAGATCTGGTGGTGATAGTACACACTAGGCTTAGACCTGTCCTTGTTTGGCCATTTACCTTGAAATGTTATTTTGCAATTATGTGCCTAGCTATCAACTCAGTAATACAGCCTTCAACAAATACTATTTATTGAGCACTATATTGCTACCACATCACAAGGGAGCACAAAGATGATTAAGAGAGTCAAAATATTCCCACCTTCAAGGAACTCATGGCCTAATAAAGGAATACATAATTGTAAGAGGTTATTGCTGAGACCTGGACATGGATGGGGACTACTGAACTCTGCATGGAGATCAGAGAGAGCTGTTAAGAGAATACTGTTCTTGACACAAGTCTTAACAACATACAAGGAGTTTTCTGGGGGACCAGTGCAAAATGAACAAAGGAACAAGGACATCCAACAAGAAGGTACTTCAGGAGAATTGCAGCTAGTTCCATGTAACTGAAGTACAGCAGTGTCTACAAATAGGCCAAGGTAATAGGGGTGGATACATAGGGTGAGTGAAAACAAGAAAATTCCTCCTGGAAGAAGGCTCTTTTGTAGACAGGATTATTGTATGTTTGTTCGTAGGTCTCTGATGTTCCCATGTCTGGCATAGAAGAGGTGCTAGCTATATATTTATAGGAAAAGTACAATTGTTATGTTGGAGACAGTTAAATGCAAGTTGGATGCAGCCAAAACTTTGGACTATATCTTAGCTGTGTTTTGAAATAAATGGAAGTAAATCAAGATGGGTCAGGTGTTTATTTTGGATAAGCAACAACTGCAAAGCAAATAAAAGTCATTGAAAGGCCCAATATGAAAGTTAGAACAAAACATGCAAGGGCCATCTGTCTATATATGTATATGTAATTATGGTTATAAAACAGCAATAAAATATAAAATTTTAGGTAAAATAAGAATATGTAAGATACTATATTAAAAAACTATAAAACTTGATAGAAAACAGAACAGAGTGACTCCATGTTCAGGGGCAGGAAAACTCATATTGTAAAGATATCATACTTTCCTAAAATAATATATAAATTTAATACAGTTTTAATTAAAATCCCAATGGGTTTTTGTGGTCCTTGACAAATACCCTTTAAAATTAATTTGTATGTATAAGTGAATGAGAATGCCAAGAAAATTTTGAAAAACCAAGAAAAATGAGAAGGGAGCTTGCTTAACCAGATCAAAAGACACTGTATAAATCTATGGTAATTAAAGCAGTATGGTACCAGTACAAGAATAGAAAAATGGAAAAGAGTAACCCAAGCAGAATAGCATATCTCAAGCCAGACTTACATATGCATCGTTAACATATGATGCAAGCTAACATTTTTTGAATGCTTACGGGTTCCTGGTGCTGTTTTAAGCATTTCTGATTTACTCATTTAATTCTCAAAAGACCTTCTGAAGCAGTTTCTATTACTGTTCCAATTTTGGGGGCAGAGAAGTACATATAATTTAGTGTGCAGGCCTATGATTATAGAACTAGTGGATGACATTAAATTCTTTGACTCCAAAGTTTATTCTCAATTACAAGTGAAATCATGTTTCTATGTGTAAGTAAAAGAACGCATGTAAATGAACGCATTTGGCTATATAACAACTAAAGCATCTGTCCTGAAAAAGAATCAATGTTAAATGGAAAGTGAAAAATTAGAAAAAGATTTACAAAACAAATGATAGCAAAGGATTATGCTTTAATATTCAGTGAATTCTTACAGGTTAATAAAATATGAACCCTCCATAGGAAAGACAGGCAGTCAAAATGAACAAGCCAATTCATAGATGAGGAGATGCCAGTAAACATATGAGATGTTCCATTTTAGTAATTATCAAATAATGAACTTTGGATCGCAAGTCATTTTCCTTCCTCTACAATGTTAAAAAGTGGAAAGATGTATAAATAGCTGGGACTGACAAGAATTTATTGCTAGGAACAGCAGCAGTTAGAACTTGAGGTTTAAGTAAATGCCATTATTTAACCACCAGATGTTTTTATATTAACTTTGATGTAAAAATATTTCATTTTTAAATATTTTTAAATATCTGACTTGATTACTGAAGATTTTGGTGCTTGTTTTCTGGTGCCCAGACAGAGTGTCTCAGTTCACCTCATCTATATCCCAGTCTTGGCTAGAAAAATAATTTATTACCACCTTTGAGGATAGTCTGTAAATACTCATTAAAATGTCAGAAATGCTTAAGCACTCGTACCACAACTGTTTTTTAGTGGTGATACTGGGGCTTGAACTCGGAGCATTGTGTTTACTAAGCAGATATTCTACTACTTGAGTCACACAGCTCTTTTTCTTTTCTTTTTTATTTTTCAAATAGGGATTCAATTTTTGCCTGGGCCAGCCTGGACCTTGATCCTCTTATTTATTCTCATGTAGCTGGGATCATAGGCTCATGAACCACCACACCCAGTTTTTTATTGGTTGAGATGGGGATCTCATGAACTTTTTTTTTTGTACCATAGCTTCATACTTCAATCCTTCTGATCTTAGCTTTGTGAGTAGTTGGGATTACTGATATGAACTACCACACTTGGTTTACAATATTTCTTTGTGTAGGAATTTTGCCTAAAGGAACAACAAGGTGAGTATATAGAATGCTATACAGGGATGCTTATTTGTGAGAGAAAAAAACCATGAACAATCGAATTGGTCATTTGTAAGAATTAAATAAAGCATGGTTCATAGTTTAGAAAAGCATAAGTTGAAAGCATGACACATGGTTAACTAAAGCATGTTACATTAATACAATGGATGACTATGCTTGCTATACAGTATTGTACAGGTATTTAAAAGGATAGCATAGAGATGTGTGTGTTTAAAGGAAAATATTAATCACAACATGTGAGAGACTAAGGAGTCCAAGTTTAGTCTAGTCTGTATAGAGCAACTTTGTCTCCCTACCCTGTAAATGGAAAAGACATCCAGTGTGTATTAAAGCAAAGTAAAAAGCTAAAGTATATAGAGCTGCACTGTTCAATAATTCCAGTCACACAACACACACGTGCGCGCACACACACACACACACACACACACACACACACACACACATACACGCGAGCCTCAAAAAAACAACACAATTCTTCCTTGAAGTGAAATGAAAAAGGAAGTATCACCTTGCACAAAATTCACTCATCATGGTAGCTGTCATATTTTCTCTTGCAAAAATTCCTTTTGCTAACGTACCTCCACCTAATGTATAGTGCATTCTATTTCCCTCATGGTAGTAGATGAATAGCGCTCTTCTATCAACAAAGTTAATCTCCCCATCCACCTTCCCAGCTCCTCATGTCTTCAATTCTGTAACTTGACTCATAATCCAGGATACCTAATACATTTAACACATTAGCTTTCATCCCTAGAAGGTAGTTATAATGGACATTTAATTTGCTTGGGAACCCTTTAGCTTACAACTCTGCCTCTCTTTATAGAAGCCAGATTCCTGTTATTTCCACCTCCCTTTTGACTGTGGCACAGTTGTGCCCTGGGCTCAGCTTATCAGCTTCCTTGCCTTGCCCAGACTTGGAACCAGTAGCTGACAACTCAAAGCAGCAGGTACCACACAGTATCTAATCTGGCCATGGTGACAGCAGATCCATCAGTTTCTAGAAGCAGTAATTGCAGGATTCTTGGGACAGTGCTTAGTACGCAGCCTGTATGGGGTCAGAGAGCAGACTTCCTTCCCTAATCCAGTAGTGGGGCTGTGAAGTGTCTTCAGGCCAGCTCTGCAGTTTGGAGAAGGATGGCCACTCAGCCTTGAAGCTGGATTTACTTAGAGCCTGGAGATTCAATGAATGATCTAATATTCAATAAATCTCTCTTCTGCTTCCATTAGCTCAATTAGCTTTCCTTTGTTTGTTACTAAGAATCATAATTGATGCATATTTAATTTTGGCATTTTAGTTTGTGGAGAAATCTTATTTCATCATTCATTATTGTGCAATCCTCAAAACAAAGAGAAACTTGTAGGTCAAGTCAAGTTGATCGGTTTGGGGTAGCTCTACTCTGGAACAGTATAGTCTAATATGGTCAGTAATTGCATGAATGGTACTTAAATCCAAGTGAATTATAAATAATTGAATATATAAGTCAGTTATATTATAAGTGTTCAGTAGCCACATTTAGCTAGTAAGTACCAGAGTGAACATTATTATTTAGAACATCCTGATATAATATTTCTGCAATTCCCATATTATAGGAAGTTCTGGTGTATAGTACAATCTAGAAAGATCTGGAGGTCTCACCAGCCCAACTCACTGAAACAGCACAGCTGCTCTGAGGTATATTCATTGTACTATCTGACTATATGACAAAATTTTTATATTAACAGGTGAGTTATCTTGCACACTGTATCCAGGGTATTTCACTTCATTATTTAAGTTGTTCTTGCTTTCTTGCTCTCTGCCTTCCAAACCTCTCATTCTTCCTCCTTAATTACTATATGGGGTGAATTCATTTGAGTTATTTGGACATATGTTCTAACTTTTCCTGTCTTGTCAACTTAATGGGTTTGCTATAAGTGTAGAAATACAATTCAGGATGGAGTTCATATTTATGATTGGTCTGGAATGAGCCTTGAGATTTTATAACTCTGTGTCATCCCAACTTTGAGCAAATCACTCAACCTTTCTGTGTTCCAGTTCCCTCACCAACCAGTTGAAGAAGTTGAATGAGGTAATTTGCAAGTTCTTCTGAATTCCTGAATAGGAAGCCCTTCTTACATCATTAACTTTCAGAAGTTCGGTGAACACATTTGTAATACTGATGACTATACTGAAAATCTGTCCAGGGAAGTAGAGAAGAAGGTTGTACAATGATTCCAGAGGTAGAGGTCTAGTAACCAAGGAGTTCTCATTGAAGATTCGATGGGCCAGAGTCGATCTTCCTAGTAGTAAAACTGAGGCTATGAAAGGCAGAATAACAAAATGAAGAGTTAACACGACAGCTCCTTTTCTCGAAATCACTTCATAGCAGTATTTTTCTTGTCTGATCGCTAATGTTCAAATGTTAAGAAGCAGCTCACAACCAAGGTAAGTTTTAAAATACGCACTCTTTTTGGGTGGCCCAGCATCAAGCTTGTCAACTCGCTGCTTGCTATGGGAACACAGTCTACTTAAAAAGATTAAATTGTTCCAAACCACTCCCTGTCTGTTCTTGTAAAAATTCAAATGCAATCACATTTCAAAGTTACCACTTTAGATCAGCTACCTGAAAGAAACACTTTAGAAGCCTCTGAGAAGGGCTTCCTATTCAGGAATTCAAATACCTGCCACAGTGCCAATACACCTCTCTGTTCCATTTATTGCCCTAACAGTTTCTTTGCCAGATTGAAATGCTAGTCCAAAACTTCTTGAGAAACAAGGCTATTAGTGTGAGACTGTTAAACTCATGCAGATTTATAGCTTAGATTTTTTTTAGAACTTTCTATCCAGAAAACAGATATCCTTTCTTCTCAGTAAAGAATTATGTTATGATCTGGTATATATGATACAGTTAGCATTAGCAGTAACATGCTCAGCAATAACACTCATTACGCATTTTCTATGTGATAAGCTGTATGTATGCATTAGAGCAGTTGGCCACTATCTACTCGATTTTATAGAGGTGGAAACAGGGCTCTGAGGCAGCTTGCCTTGTCTTGCATTTCAGAGTTAATTTACTGTGTAAAGTTGAGAGGATTTGAAGCCCAGAGCTGCTATAAACATCTTGCCACCACATGCAGAGGGAAAATGATCACAACACACAGAAGAAAGAAGTTTAGTGAGCTGAGAAAAGTTTTGTGCTGATGGTGGCCACTGATCTCTAATATTAGTTGTGCCTGAAGCCCGCTCTGTCTCCACATGTTGAAGCTTTGAAATGCTGTAGAGTTCTTCAAGTCCTTTCTAACTTAAGCTCTTTGGTCTACTGTTCATTTACACATTCCTAGACTCATTTTAATTAATGTTACCAATTCTAAGATACATAACCTTATCTAAGGGATAAATTTTAATGCAGGCAAGTGAAGACATTTTTTTTTGTTATTTACCCCTGGTTTAAGGTCAGCGAAAACCGTATCACTCTCAATATGGTTGGACACCACTGAAACTAAATGTTCGTATGTCAGATTCACCCATTTCCTTATTATGGAACCTAAGCCCCGAATTTCATTGAAAAAGTAAGTGATTTAATGTGGCATTTTGTTGAAACATCCTGCAGATATTTTAGGTATTTGCACAGGGAATTTTTTGACCTTTGAATAATATATGTGCTGAGAAAGGTCTTGGGATATTTTAACATGTTAAACTGAGATAGTCCTGAAAGGATTTATTTTGGTCTCTGCTGGCTACTACTTTTTTTTTCAGATCTTGTTGGATTTTTGGTTTTTACGAGGACCTTTTCAAATATATATTCAAATATATATATATATATATATATATATATATATATATATATATATAGCTGCTGCCTCTGTGTGTGTGTGTGTGTGTGTGTGTGTGTGTGTGTTTGTGTGTGTGTGTGTGTGCGCATGCTGGTCTTAGGGCTTGAATTCAGAGCCTGGACACTGTCCCTGGGCTTTTGTGCTCATGGATTTGTGAATTCTTTCCTTTTTTTAAATTTTATTTTATTGTGATGCTGTACAGAGAGAAGGGTTACAGTTACATAAGTAAGGTAATGAGTCATTTCTAGCATTGTTACCCCCTACTTAGTTTTTCTCCTACTATCCCTTCCCTTCCCTACCTCCCCCACTTCTCCCACCCCCCACACCACCCCCGCCCTGCCCCAGTGGACACACAGATTGCTAGGAGGCACATCAGCATGTTCTCAAGTGGATGTTGAGTGCTTAAAATGGATTTATGTTTTGTCAATATTTAAAACCTCTGTTTAACCCTTTGAAACCATAACTACAAGGAATTACAGGTATTGGTAGGCTAGTATACCAAAAGCCCCAAGAGGACTAGATCCCTTCCACAGGTACTTTATGGCTGAGGAATGAATATGATCAAACCTACCTTGTCAGCTCTTTAGTTTGGAGAGCAGATGTTGTGCTGTCAGTTCAGAATAATAGACTACAGCTTAAACTGAGAATTAATTAAAAGGGCATGCATTAAGAGTGTTGTGCTCACAACAGGAGTAAACTGATTCTTCCAAAAATATAAGATTGTTCCTAGGCAGGATTTGGCATCTTTGGAGACTGTGTTAGCCTTTTTATGCAGTTTGATTATCAGGAAATACATCTGCTCCAGAGGACCTTTGATTCCTTGAAAGAATAGAAAAGAACGTGCATTTGGAAGGTTATTTGCATAGATTCAATGAGTTGGTCTTAAATTATATTGGGCTTGTTTTTTTTCTTTTAGATTAATAAAAGACTGTGCTTTTCTTGCTCATTGCTGTGTTTCTTAGAATCTGCGCATTGATGGGTTTCTTAGAATTTCTTCTAATGAGTACATTCAGGAGATATCCAATGATTCTCTCTTACACTTACTTTCTGTCCCATCTTTCCTCTGTTTCCTCTCTTCCCTCTTTTTTTTGAATTCAAGACCCTGTACTTACTTTACTTTCTTCCTCACAGCTGGTGCACTACCACTTGAGCCATACCTCCATCCCCACTTTCGGAGATGGAATCACTTAGACTTTTCTGCCTGAGCTATCCTTGAACTGAGATCCTCTGAATCTCAGCCTCCTGAGTACTAAAATGATAGCAGGAGCTTCCAGCTATATCCAGTAATTATTTCTTGAATGAAAAAAAAATGGAAATGTTGTTCAAATTCCTTGAAGAGACAGAGACTACTTTCCAGAGGAGACTTTTGGAATTGGTGTTAAAAAACAAGGAAGCTCTTTGAAGAAAGGAGAGAGGAGAGTAAGAAGAAAAATAATTGCAATCACAGGAAAGAGAAAGCACAAAGGAACAGAGACATAGATTTTGAAGGTCACATCATTAATGGCAGGAATCCATGAGTCTAATCTTGCACCAGGTAGTAAACAACAGACCTTCACAATAAAAATGCAAATAAAATCTTCCATTTATAAGGTCCTGCTGTGAACACTGGCCATAAGTTGGAATTTGGATAAAATACAAATGGTAGGTTAATTGTTGGAGGTGATGGGCCATTACTAGAAGGTGTCAGGCTCTTCCCTATTGTTTATAGGGCTAGTGTATAATGTTGACTTAGTGTTGCCTGGGGCTGCATCATTAGAAGTATTAACTTAAGGATTTATCAGAAAAATGCATGAACACTCAGCATTTGATAGTGGGAAATTCTATAGTAGGTCTTTAGCTAACTTTTGTGCTTTTACCAATAGTGGACTCCTGAGACTTTTGGTTTGGCTTAAGAAATCTAAGACAATTATCAGTAACACTGTATTTTGATCTTTTTAAATATATTTATCTCCTTTTATTCCTTTTATAGAGTTAGTATATGCATACAAGGAATTCTTAAAGGAATTATACCATTCTTTTCTCTGCCCAGTGGTATACTTTACAAAAGGAAATCATTCTTAAAGGTGTTAGGTTAATGGACTCACCAGATTACATGTCCTATACTTGTAAGTGTAGAAATGTCTGCAATCTTTTTAACCAACAACTGATCACAAAGAGCATTCACTTGCCAACAAAAACAGGAATGTAACATAATGTCCCTTATACTAATTATCAAACCATCTGGTACAGATTTAGATAGCTATTCTTGAAATGCTTGCCTCTACCTTCCAATTAGGGACCATCAAAGACTAACTAAATGTTCTGAAGAATGGGTTCAGTATTAGGCTGTGCAGATGCGAACCAATTACCCTAAGACAGTATATTGTCATTAAGTTGTAATATACAAACATAGACTCTATGGTAAATTACTATGTTAAAATTGTGACTTAACTCTTGATTCCCTCCCCCAACAGACCATCTCTACCTATCTTGCCATTGATAATAATGTATTTATAAGGCTACATGAATGCACCAACTCATGCTGAACATTTTTCCTCTCCTTTTTGTGTCATACTAATAGTTTTCAACCATCTTGGAATATATTAAAATTATGTAAAAAATGAATGTTTAAAGTAAAATTACAAATTAGAATATACTTTTCTTTGTATAACCTGATTGCCTAATTGTCCATTGTCCCATTGGACCACAAATGGAGTTATATTATATTGATTTTATTACCAATGGTAAAGAAACACTAAAGACCATGAAAATTTATGATAAAGACCGTAATAGATAGATTATACATGCAATGTCCCTCTGCATATTCTCAGATGAGGAAAAGATACAGTTAACAGCCATAGTGGAAGTCAGTATCTGTAGTTTTGATATGTGAATGTTAAGGGAGAAGAGAGTATAATATCACAGACTGCTTTTGTCCTGAGATGCTAGGGTATGAGTGATGTTAGCTTTGATGCCCTCTCCACTCCCAAATCTGAATGGGGACTGGTATAAACGGTGTTATAAATGGCAGCCTACCTAGAACTCCCATTGGTCAGTGATTTGGGAAGCCCAGTACCCTAGTACCTTTAGTGGGAGCCACTTAGGCAGAAAGGACAGTGAAATAGGAATATTCCCAATAAGACTAATGTTCCTTAAAGCAACTTCAAGTTCCTTGCCTTTTTGGAGGAAATGACTAGAAATTGTATAGATGAATGGAAATAAGAAATGGAAAGCATAGGGATTATAACCTTTCCGTCTGTACCGTGTTCCATAGAAGACTGGTAGGGTGGGGTGATCTGATGGAAATAGTCCTTTTTTGGGAAAGTTGATTCAGGTGTATGTTCCTGAGCAGCTCTGCCCCAGAGAGTATTCATTCTGTCGCCATATGATCAGTATATTTAATAGTATTTCCATGACAAGTTTCTATGATGACTAATGAGGAACCTTTCAAGGGAAAACTGAACTCTTATTTATCATTCATTGCTGTCTCCTTAGGTGGAGGATAGTAGTTGGAGGACTTTTTTTTTCTTATCAGATTGATGGGTAGTGAATTGGGAAAAGTTAGGACAGATTTGGGTTGCTTCCACTGATTGATCCAGCATATTTTGGCTATGTATTAGCAAGGCAGACAAAGAATCTGATCATATGGGGTTTGCCATAATAGTTGAGGCAGGCAGATAACAAATAAATACTTAAATAGAAAAAATAGTGTAGGTATTGATGAGTGCTAGGGAGACAATGAAACTCCACAAGCATTAGAGTGACTGGCATAGTGCTGAGAGAAGGCCTTTCTATGGATTGGAAGGGCCGATCATGCAAAACTCAGCATGGAAGAGTGTTCCAGTCAGGGGACAAAGAGGTGCAAAGACCATGAAGTGGGAAGGAGCTGGATGTATTTGATAAGTTGGATAACTACAGCCTGGCAGTTGAATGAATGGTATATATTAGGATGTGAAGTCTGAGGATATGCCAGACCAGATATGTGAAGTAAGTGGATGAGTGGATCCAAAAATATGGTATACTCAATGGAATTTTACAGAGCCATTAGAAAGAGTAATATGTCACTTGCAGGGAAATAGAGAGACCTAGAACAAATCATGTTAAATGAGGTAAGCCAAGCTCGGAGAGACAAACAGTGCATGTTTTCTCGCCTAGATTTAATATACACTGGAACATGATAAATTATACAGGACTCTATGCTTTCACACACAGTGAGACCAAAGGAGGCTACTCCTTGTCTATGTGCATCTTATCATATAAAATTATATTTATCGAAATTAACTCCAGGAAATGGAAATGAGGTTTTTTACTTTGTTGCTATTTTTTGGTCTTGTTTGTTTATCTGTCTTTGGGAAAGTAAGGAGGCAATTGAGAGGAGTAATTGAGAGCAAATGGGTGAACAAATGCAGCAGTGATAGTCACAAGACATAATGTTAAAAATGAACCATACAACTTGTGAGTGGGGAAGGGAGGGAAAACCTGCGGGAGCACAAAGGAAGGGATGACAGTTGTCTAAAAAGAAATGTACTCATTAACTGACTTGTGTAACTGTAACCCCTGCATATCACCTTTATAATAACAATAGAAATCTTTTTTTTAAAAAAAGATAAAGATCACAGAAAAAAAGATGGAGAAGAAATATAGCCCCTACCTTATCTTCCCACTGGCTTGACTAAAGACAATCACTAAGGAAAAGAGAAATGGGCCATGAAGTGGTTAGTCAGTTCAAAGTGTGGTGTATGGTGAGACCTCTTCATGTCCATCTCTCCTATTGAAGCTTCAGGAAATACCACCATACTCTAGGTTGAATAGTTCCTGCATGGTGAGCAGGGAATAGTGAAAAAAAAGATAGGACACATGTGGAAAATTCCCAGTGTAGTACAAAGTGGAAAGTCATGGGATGTGCCTTTCTTTTCCTTCCCTTGTTCTTGCTTTATATTTAATTAGTGTGTTGGGCTATTTCCTCATTGGTGGAGTAACATTGAACCAGCCCAAGCCCCTTTCAAGGCTGACTATTTATGACTGTGTGGCTTTTATCTCCAGAGAAGGGAATTCACTATTTAAAAATTTCCCTTAATTTTAATCAGAGCATTTAGCAGTCATTTGGGAGATTAATCTGGAAGCTATCAGAGGTTCTTTTTTCTTTTTTACTGCTGCCACAGAGAGTGATTGTGCCATGGAATGGGGGAATGATTTTTGTTTTTGATGTTGCAATAGCAGGAAATGGAAAGTTGCTGTCAGTTAGTTGATCAGAGTCACAATTTGTTTTATACCACCAAAGAAAGCTTGTAGGAGACTTGAATATGATTCTGGGTAGCCCAACTATACATCCAGTAATGAATCTGTGTTTCATAGGGGAGGTGCAGTCGTGTTTGAGTAATTTAAAGAACAACTAAATCAGATTCTAGATGACTTAACCTTGGCTTAAAGTAAGCCCAAAGGGGAGACCATAATTATGACTAATTTCCCTTTCTCTTGGCAAGGTCTAGACTCTATTTTGTTTTCATTTCACTTAGGGTACCCCTGCTATTCAATTATCTCTTTTTCTATAAATAATCATCTTTTTTTCCTGTGGTAGCTCTAAATGTTTTAAGAATTGTATAGTCACGTTTCCTTTCCACTATATCCTGAGCAATCAAACCTAGTAGGAATAAGCAATGCATCATAAAGGATATCTTAAAGTCACTAAAAAGAGAACAGATTAGTAAAATAGAACTGTACTAACAGTCATTCAGCATATATATTTACTTAAATTAATTACCATCAAATAACATTAAAATTTATTTCCTCTTCATACTATAAACATTTCAGGTGTTCAAAAAACACCTACAGTTCACATCTATCACATTGATAGATTAGATATAAAATATTTTCCTCTTTACTGATAAGTCTATTTGACATCATGATCTAGGAATTTTAATCGAGTCAAGAGTTCTTTACACTGTATGAGGCAAGAGTTCTTTACACTGTATGAGGCAAGAGGGTCGTGTCATGCAACCTTCATGACATTTTAATTTCATACATTTTAGTCACTGACATCTTCATCAGTGGACCCATGATTTGGAATCTGTTCATTTAACTCCATAGTAAGAAAGGTAAAGCTAACTTTTCTAGTTTCCAAAGTGTTAGTTCCTAGATCTTAGGTTATTTTGCAATGTGGCCAAAAGCAAAAATCCAAAGCATTTGCAACCGGTAGAGTCTCATCTGCCTGGTCACCACAAGGCTCTATTGCAAGGAACTTGGCCATCCCAACCCCAGAAGTAGACTGAAACCTCTTTATTTCCATCTTGTCAAACTAGTTCACATTGTTCAACTTACATGGGAAGAAAACAGCTTTCTAATGATGAGAGTCTGGTGGGTCAAACTGTTTTTCAAAGAGCATAGAGAAGTGATAACCAACTTGTCTTCTCAAATAATACCTTGAATAAGATAAGGCAAATGATAACCTTGTTCTTCATAGTTGAAAGTGTGTTTTTCTCTTGACTCTGGCTACAACTCCTCTCAGGGCTTGGATATTGCCTTTCACACACTAAATCCATGAGCCTTTTTCTGAAGCTCTTGGGTGACTTAGGCTGACCTTACTCAACAGCAACTCAAACTCTACTATCGTTGTGTTATCCTTTATTATGTCTTAGCTCCAGGGGAAAGATTCACTGTGTGTGTATATGTGTGTATGTGCGTACATTTGCATGCTTAGATCTGCTCTCTGAATGGTGTGAGAGACCATGTTTCAAAGGCTTTCTGCATTTGCTGAGTCTCAATTGAAAGCATCTTCATGTAATAAAATCCCAATTGAAAGTGTGTCCTATAAGGAACTGTGAGACTGGAATCTACCAATTGGACTCAGGACCTGGACACTGTCTCTGTACTTTTTGGTCATGGTTGGCACTGAACCACTTGAGCCACAGCTCCACATCTGGATTTTTTGTGAGTAATTGCCAATAAGAGACTCATGACCTTTCCTGCCTAGGCTAGCTTCAAACAGTGATCCTCAGATCTCAGCCTCCTGACTAGCTAGGATTACAGTTAGGAACCACCAGTGTCCAGCCTGATTTCTATTTTAAAGCTATAAAATTGGGTTTGGCAAGGCTAAGTGAAATGTCCTCAGCTGCACAGTGATTTAGTTATGGAATCCTGAATTGATTTCTAAAACTGAATTTCCTGTCACATGTTAAGAAGTATTTTTCTTTTTGCTCTTCACTACTCCGATGGTTCTTTGTGTACTTACGGGAAAGGGAAAATGGTTTTGAAGATGATATACACATAAGGTTTTCCTTGGTGGTATTTTTTAAGTTTGTTCAAAGCATAGGTCGTGAGCCTGCCTTCATGCACTTTCTCATTGTGTTTATATAAGAAGCAGAAAAAGAATCATTCTCTGTTTGCTTCATAGTACTGTAGCTTGGATTTGCTTTCTGTTTGTATGGAACAGCTTAGAAAGACAGGTCATCCTTGTGGTTCTCAAATGTTAAGTAAGGACTGGGGCCAAATGTGAAGAAGAAAGCCAAGTAGACATTTCTCCCACAGTGGTTATCTTTAGTCTGTGCTGAGCTCATCGCCTGCTCATGGGCTATCAGCCAAATTCACACTGGATCTTAGAATCTGGAAAATCACCAACCATCCCAACATCCAGGATCAGACTTCTTCACCGATGTAAACAGGGTTAAAATCCCTATGTTTTTTGTTTGCCTTTGTGTATCTATTTGGAAAATAGGACCCAGGGGACCTATCATTTATGAATGATCATAAATACATATACCTTTGTGAGTTTATGTATGAATAAACACATTAGTCTCTTCTGTTATAGTGACATCAAACCTGAGAAAAACATTTAAATTTATATTGATTTAGTTGATAATTTATTGAAAGGTGTACTTAAAGAATTGTGAAGATATAATGACAGTTATTCATCTTCGTAGCAGAAAAGAAATCAAATCTCCATTTAGTTGCCCTGGCCAAATGATAATTTAAGCAAGATATGTTACCTTTCTTTCAGAAGATGTGACAGCCACTTTTACTTCATAACTGAACAGATTTGGTCCCCATTTTCTGTTGGCTAGAGGAAGCATTTCCTCCTTTGACCATAGCTAAAATATTAGCCTGAATGTATAACCCATGAGTGGTCTATAGGAGGGTTAAATAGCCTTAATGATCAGAATCATTGCCCACTGTAGTCATACCACAAAATTCTTTTATCTCTGGGAAAGTCTTGCCAAGACACATTCTTTCTCATTTTAAATCTGCGGAAATACAAGAAGGTCACAAAGTCAGAGGTGACTGTTCTGAAACAAAACCAAAGAGATCCTTGGAGCTATATGATTAGGGTAGCACTTAGAGATACAGGAGGGAAAAAATCTTAAGGATCGGCAGTGATCAGTGAATGGGGGAGCCTGTGATTACATCACAGATGGAAAGCGGTGACCAGTGGATCCATCTGTTCTCTGACAACTAGGACTCTCCTTTCAAATCTTGAGGAAGTGATTAACGGACTCACTGACTCCATGGCCATGTGGTCAAGGGTAAGGTCTGTCTTGATTGCACTGAGAAGTGTCACTTACTCTGCTGAGAGTGTATTTGAAAAGAGACAGAGACAAAGGAAACAGACAGCAGAAGCAGCCACTGTAAACTGAAATGAAGCATGCCAAGAGACTTGCCACAAAGAAGTAACCCAGACCCGCAGAATGGAAGGCTAAAGGAAAGCAGGATTCTACTAAGATAGGGGCTGTGAAATTTTAGCTAGACGCACTTACTGACCTCATTGTAAAAATAACTAACAACCCAACTAGAATAATATCTGGCTAACAGACAGTGTAATTAGTTCATTTGGGCTCCACACTGTTTTACAAATCTGTAGTATAAATTCACCCATTGGATTCCAAAGTTTGCATGTCCAGATATCCAAATGACAAAGTCCTGCTTAAATAAGATTTTTATTTATATTAAATTGTACAGTCTCCATCCTCCTTGAGGGATTTATCCCAGCTGTGTTCCCAAACTGTTATAACATTTAGGTTTGGGGATTTAAAAAAAAACCAAAACTCCATCAATGGGCACCAACCTGTCCCAGAATGGCTTTGATACCTTGATGTGAAAAATCTTGCATGAGTCTTGCAAGATGACAAGAGACATTGACAAACATTTTAAAATGAAATAAATGTCCCCAGTACCAATATCATCAATATAAATTATGCTCACATACTGTGCACCATCTGAATATAAGCTATTATATTTGCTATACACCTCTATATTTACATGATCTTATGCCTTCCTTACAAAAGAAACTTATTGGCCAGGCACTGGTGGCTCATGTCTGTAATGCTAGCTACCCAGAAGGCTGAGATCTGAGGATCAGGGTTAGAAGCTAGCCCAGGTACGATAGTCTATGAGACTTATCTCCAGTTAGCCAGCAAAAAGCCAGAAGTGAGGTATTGCTCAAGTAGTAAAGCATCAGCCTTGAGTTTTAAAAAAAAGCCAAGCAAGAGTGAGGAGTGATGTAAGCTATCCAATGGGACCTTCTATTTTATTTTTCTCACAATGGCCCATAGCCTACTGTTGAGAATGTAGAGTTTGTAGAACTGAAAGTTGCTACCACAGACTTACTGATCTTTTCACTCTTTAAAAAAAAAGGATAGCTCTCTGTTCCTCTCTGCTCTCACTCTGTTCTTTTCTAGCTCTCTCTGCTCTCTCTGTTCTTTTCTAGTTCTTTCTTTTCTCTTTCCCAGCTCTCTCTCTCTCATTCCCAGGCTCTTCCCAGCCGTGTGGAGTGCCAACCTTGCCTGGTCCAGCAGGTCTACTGAATAAACCTACCCCTTACCTGAATACCATGTGTGTGCTGGTGCTGTTCTTACTCGGTTACCTCTTTTTAAAAACCTAACATAAATGGTGCCGTGACTCGGATAAAGGGCTTAAAGTCAGGATAGCTGGGATTCCTCTCTGTTTTGTTTCCTCTTTTTCTGTTTGTTTTTCCCTTTTTACTCTGAGGAATACCTACAGTTCTGAAGGCCTTTTGCGAACCAGTCTGTCTGCGGCAGAAACAGCGCATTGATACCATTGCTGCCTTCACATCCACGTCCACACCACTTCTCTACTCTGGTGAGTGAAACTACTCTACGGTTCTCTGTTGCTCTCTCTAAAGGACTCTGGGGGAAGTTGGAATGCCGCTTCTGCCTGGTCAGCTCTCCTTCACTCACCAGACTGACTCTCATACTCATTTAATGGGGTACTGCGAATCATGCCTGAGCCATGAAACCCCTTTGAAATGCCTCCTGCGCTCCCTGGAAAGCCAGAGAGCCTAATTTTATGCCATTCTCAGATGTACACAGTTTTTGCTACTGCAATGGTAAATGGTCAAAAGTTTAATTTCAGGCTCTCTTTGCTCTCTCTTTGCCATTCATGTCCAACTTTCTATCCTTTTTGGCTTGTGCCTTGAAGAGTGCGACGCAGGCTGGGTCCCATGGACCCCCCCTCTAGGTTCCCTCTCAAAGGCTAGCCAATGTAGGCTTGATCTTCTATTTGTTCAGGGTTTCTTTGCATTTTTTCAGAAATTCGCCATCTTGAATTCGCCATCTTGGCCACGTGGTGGGTTAAGGGTTTGGCCCCATCTGACCCTTAACCTTCCACCAAGCTTACTACTCCATCCATCTATTGTCTAAGGTGCCTTGCTAACAAGTTGCTCTTTTCACAGGCCCTGGTAACTGAGGCCCAACCATCTGATGTGCTTTGTTAGCAAAGATGTCTAAATGTTGTCAAAATTTTAGGTTTTGAGTTTTGCCTTTTTTGTTTTGTGTTGTGTATTCTACTACTAACTACATGGTTCTAAAATACTGGGCATATATTCTCATCACATCTAATGAGTTTTGTCATTGCAGAATATTTGTTGGTCAGTTCTTGATAGGAGCAGGTAAGCTCTACTTATTCTACTTGATCTCCTTGTTGCTTTAATTGGAAATAATAAAGGGCTTTTGTGGCAAAGATTTCAGTTCAAAGCCAGCCCAGGCTGAAAAATCCCTAAGACTACATCTCCCAACTAACCTGCAAAGAGCCAGGCTGGAAGCATGGCTCAAGACTCTTAACTCCAACCAGCCAAACACTGGAAGTGGTACTATTACTCAAAGTGGTTCAGTGCTAGCCTTGAGCAGAAGTGCTCAGGGACAGTACCCAGGCCTTGAGTTCAAACCTTGAATACCAACTGGGACAAGCCATCAGCAACAAGCACCTAGACTCAGCCAGTCTGGGGAACAAGGGAACATGGAGAGGAGTAAGAGGAGATGTCACATCAGCTACTTTGTGCCTGCCCTTTCAAAATTAACCAGAGCCGAGAGGTCAGTGGAAGTAAGAAACCTGCCCATCCAATGTCTATACCTGTCTACCTATTAACTGAACAGGAATTTATATTCTTGTTTTTGTCACCTGACTTCTCTACCTAGTAGCCAGATGTCAGAAGTAGCTAGGGACATTTCTACCAACATTTTCAGCCCCAAGTCCTTCCTCTTGCCATTTATTTGCTCTCTAGTATTTTTTTTTCCAGCCCCTCAATGCTCATGAGACTTCTCCAGACTTCATCTAAGGACTCACGCCACCAAGGGACAGCTGCTGCTCCGTGCCTTCTCTGGGAGGGCACCAAATTCCAGCCTTTTACCCCTATTGTTGAAGCCCCTTGTCAGCAGGAAGTAGCCAGAGAGAATCCATGCCCTATTTCATGATTATTAAAAGGCTGGAATGTAAGGTCCTCTCCTGGATGGCTAGCAGACTCCACCCTCCCTGCAGCAAAGTCTCCACCCAGTACCTGCGTTACCTAGGCAACTGGGACACCTGGAAGAGGTCACATCTGCATCTGCTGAGGTCACATCTGAATTTGATGTGGCCACACCTTTTTCTGCCCATACCCTAGATAAGGGCTAGCCCAGGCCCAGGCTCTCGCTCTGTTCTTTTCTAGCTCTCTCTGCTCTTTCTGCTCTTTTCTAGTTCTTTCCTCTCTCTTTTCCAGCTATCTCTCTCATTCCCAGGCCTTTCCCAGCCACGTGGAGTGCCAACCTTGCCTGGTCCAGCAGGTCTACTGAATAAACCTACCCCTTACCTGGAAAAAAAAAGGATAGAAATAAATAGCTCATAGAAAATGATAATAAAACTGTCTTTATTCACAGAGTAAATGATTATGTAGAATATTAAAAAATCTAAAAGGTTCTAAGAACTAATACATCAAATTAGCAAAAGTCTTAGGATAAAAAGTCATATGCAAGCATCTATTATACTTCTACAGACTAGCAATAAACAAATAAAATGGCATTTTAAAATGTTCTACTTATAAAAACAGAGTTCCTGAAAAGTACTAGGATCTGAAGTATTAATTATTGAAGGAGTCTTCTCTCTGGAAGAAAAGGAGGATCAACAGAAAATAGTTAACAGAAGAAAAAAAGTGGTTGCCATTTTATTTCTAATATATTTAATACCATCAGGCAAGCCCTTTACACAAGACCAGAAACATTAAATAGCTTGCCCAAAACCATACAGTGAACAAATCCCAGGTCTGGGGTTTGAATTCTGGTTTCTTTAATTTAGAAAGCTATTATTGTCCCAATAACACCTCTGCCAGTTATCTAAGTTCTCTCCCTGTGTTGTGTGGATGATGGGACATATGTAGATATTCTCTTTGAAATTCCTAAAAGTTCAAAAGTTCTTCCTGATCCTAGCAGTTACATAGGGCTTTTGGTTGACCATCAAAATCCAATAAAATACAAATACTATTTCATATTTTCACAATATATTTTATTAAACATTCCCATGTATGTTATCTCATTGAATTCCTACAATAGCTTGGGAGCAAGGAAAAAACTTAACGTATTATCTCAATTTTACTGCTAATATACAGCTCGACTCAATGGGTTTCAACCAAGGCCCCTGTGCTTTTAAGTGGCAAAACTAGGAATTAAAGGAAAATCTACTTCAAAAACATGGATTTATGACAAGCACCAGACTTAACTTGCCTGTATGAAATTTCATTAATTCAAGTAGTCCAATTGTTGACTTGAATGATGTCTGAGCATTGGACCATAGTTAAGGAAATTCAAGTTGTTAAATATGCCTAGTATAGCAATGCTATGACAGAGAAAGGGAGATTATATTTCCTGATTTAGAGAATGCCATCAATTGTCAAGAAATGGCATTAGCGTAAAGTCTTTGCTTATAAAAAATTGAACTCCTCCTTGGTTTATACATGTATACTTCATGGAATAAAAAACCTTAAGCATGAGAAAATGGCATTCTAGTTGACCCCCTTTTTTCCTAGTACAGAGAGTGGAAACTCTAATATAGCTGATTGCTTTGAGGGTCACCTCCTATTTAATAGCAGAATTGGTTTTAGAACCCAGAACCAATCCCAGACCAATTCTGTGATACCACATCCAGAGATTTAGAACCTTCATCTTTGTTTTTAGTTTGTACTAAACTAATAACTTTCAGGTCTCCAGTTCTGAATGTCTGTGTGTTTGGAATGCTAATGACTACCACCTACCACCTCTGCGGTTGACCCTCTGCAGAGTCCCAAGGGAAGGGCTGCATAATTTGGTGACTCCCAGGGGCCTCTGAGTCCCTGGAACTTCCATCCCAAACACAAAAGACAGTGTCATGTATCATCCTGCTATACAACTTCTCATCTTAAAAGGTTTGTCAAAGCTGCTATACAGGCTCTTGAAAATATCATAGTGCTCTTTGAAGTTGATTGTTTATTTTTCCTGAAACACATCTGCTATTCATTTTATTTGGATTTCAAAATGCAAGTGTCAGGCCGGCTATTTGAAAGAAAAGTTTTAATTTTTCAAAAGCCCAAAGTGCTGGTTTCTAATCTGATCTACCATGTCATTCTATTCATTGTTCCTTTAGTCACTCAACAACTACGTAGTGGGCATTTACTCTATGCTGGGAGCTGATCTAGCTGCTCTGGAAATAGTATTAAGTAAAGTTAGTGCTGTCAGGATTGCTCATAGGGGGTAGAGACTGACCATAAACCCAGATGTGATGCATCTATATATTAGGTGCTGAGTGCTGTGACAAATATGCAGAGTGAGGGAGCAGAGAGAGAGGTGTGAAGAGTGGTGAGTGGGACATTACATTGGACACTTAAGAAAGTCTTCTTTGCTGGGGTGGCCATTGGTGTGTACCTGATGGAGAAATAACTGTAGAGCCATCAGGGGAAGAGCTTTCTTTATTATTATCTTTAAGTAATTTTATTTTTGTAATATTTTTAAGATTTATACAAAAGTGTTTCAATTCAACATGACAGTTTATGAGCACTTTGATCAGTGTTAGCCCTTCCATCCTTCTCCTCCATCTCTCCCAACCTCTCAAGTTATCTGGTTCCATTGTCACACAGGTACATTGAGTATTATGACTATATTCACTCACCCTTCCTCTCGCCATTGACCTGCCCTCTCTCCTCTTGACTGCTCCCACCACAACATGTTTCAGCTTCCAGTATTCATTTTGTTCATCTCAAAGGTAGTTGTTTAAAGAAGTTACACCATTGGAATCCTCCCTAAGTATACCATACTTTCATCAATATGATATACATATGACCGTGTGTATTTTTTCATTTATGTTTGAAATTTTGACCTAAAACTTTTGGGGAAGAACTTTCTAGAAAGAGGTGAAGCGAGACTAGGAGTTGTCTTGAATTAGGAGACAATTGATCCTGTTTAAGACACAGAAAAAAAGGCCTGCACGACTGGACTGGAGTGGAGTGAGATGAAGCCGGGGGGGGGGGTTGGGGGGGTGATAGACAATGAGAGTGGGAAGGTAGCAGCACCTGTGTCATGTAGGACCTTATAAGATAATGTTAGGAGCTGGGTACGGGTGGCTCACACCTGTAAGGAGGCGGAGATCTGAGGATTATAGTTTAAAGCCAGCCAGGGGAAGGAAAGTCTGTAAGACTTATCTCTAATAAACTACTCAGAAAAAGCCAGACGTAGTTCAAATGCTAGTGTGTTAGCCTTGAGGAAAAAGAGTCTATGAGTTCAAGCCTCAAGACAGGCACTAAATAAATAAACAAAATAAAATAACATAAGGACCTTGGTTTTGTAAATGTTTAAAATTGGGATAAGATAAAAATATATAGATCTCATTCATTCTGTAGTGTTTTGACAATTATATGCTTTATATAATACCTGTCACTTAGTGTGCAAAATTGGATAAAAAACATTTCCATTACCTCAGGAAGCTCCTGTGTGACCTGTTTTTAGTGAGTTCTCCCACCCTAGAGAAAGCCAGTGTTCTGATTTCTGGGACTGTATAAAAAATGGAATCATGTATGCTTTTGAGTGGGGAATTCTCATTCAATGTGATGTTTTAGAGATGCAGCCATGTTAAGCCAGCAGTCCATTGCTACATGCTGTCCCATTGTTGTATAGCAGAGTTCATTTACCCAATTGCCTGGAAGTAGGTAGTTAGGATGTTTCTTGTTTAGGGCCATTATGAATACAGCTGCCATGAATAACCTTCATAAATATCCTTTTTATGCATATGTTTCCTGTTCTCCTGGGAACATGCCTACAAGTAGAAGTAGCTGGATCAATGGGTGACAGTTGGTTAACTTTTATGAAACTCCCAGGCAGTTTTCCCAAGCGATGGGACCTTTAAATGTCCCTCCAGAAGTGTGAGGGTTCTGAGATTCCAATACATCTGTATTGTCTTCTGGGTTTATTTTGTTCGGATCATTCTAGGCACTTTGAAGTACACTTAATTGCAGGATAGATTTTAAACTTGTATTGGGATTTGAACTCAGGGCTTCATGCCTTCTCCTCTTGCTTGCTTAGCAGGCACTCTATCACTTGAGCCATTCCCCCAGCAAAGGTTGGGGAGTAGCGCAGTGGTAGAACATCTACCCGGAATGTATGAACCCCTGACTTTGATCTTTAGAATAGATGTTTAAGTTATATTTTTATTATCTTAAAGTAGATGTACAAAGGAGTTACCATTCAACAAATCAGTTTATGAGTTCAGTGCATCCTGATCAGTGTACCTCTTTCATCATTCTCCCCTTCACCAGTCCCTCCCCGCAGGTTTTTAATTTCATAAGATATGCATTGAATATGATGACCACACTCTCCCCTTACTCTCTTCATTTCTCTACTGCCCTTTCCTTGACCCTTTCACCTCACGTTCCGAGTACTCGTTTCCTGATATCCATTTTGTTGAGTTAAATTTTTCTAACTAATTACACTGTTTAAATTCTCCCTACAAATACAATATTTCAGCTAATATACTTGTATATACTTACATCCAACCCCATATGTGTTTACTTGTAACTTCCATGTATGAGAGAAAACATGTGTCCCTTGTCCCTTTGGGCCTGACTTCTTTCACTTAACATAATTTTTTCCAGGCCCATCTATTTCTTTGCAAATGATGTAATAATATTTTTCCCAATAGATGAGTAAAATTTCATTGTCTATATATGCCACATTTTCTTGATCCATTTGTCCATTGAGGGGCAGCCAATCTTTCTATACCTTGGCTATGGTGCATGGGACAGCAACAAACATGATTGTACAGTTGTCTTTACTGTGTCCTGATTTGTAATCTTTCAATGAAATGAATTTTTTTTAACTTTTACACTAAGAAAAAAGAAAGCCACTGTAGAGTTTTAAGACTTTCTCAAGGCAATGAACACATTCTGCTTTTGCATAGTAGTTGTTCACATTCACTTGTAATCCACATAGACACCACATCTATGTGATTTGAGAGCGGGGTACTTCAGAATCTAGTTTAAGGCTTATCACACCACAGATATTGAAAGCAAGCAAGAAAGGAGAGAAAGCAGGAAGGAAGAAAGTGCAAAATCAGCATTTTTTCTATAGCATATGGATGTACACATTTGTCTTGATTCTATATGATTGTTATTCTTGAACTTGCAGGGCATTTATAATGTGTTCCTTTGACCTATCCCACATAAACATGTGCTGGTCCCTCACATGGTTAACTCAGCATCTATTCTTGATTTTCTGTTCCTTGCATAGTTGAGATTAGAAGAGATGAAAAAGTGTATGAGGGCAGCAGGGAATGGCATCTGGAGAGCAGCCATGATGCTGCTCTCCCAACTTCCCTCAAAATTGTCTTGAAAGACTCAGAAGAGGAAAGGCTCAAATCTGATTGCTAGATTGCTGGAGGTCACGATTCAAGAGTGGTCTCTCCAAGGGAACAGCAGAGGTGGCAGTGTCTGAGAGGCTTGTTTGTCTCTTCCAGTCAGAAAGTGGGTAGCCCCCCCTCCTACTTCCAGGGAGCTGCTTCCTTTTTAGGCAGCCAAAAATGCTGTTTTCCAGTCCAGTTGCTCCTCCCCCTCCCCCACTTCTTTCTTTCTTCATTCACCCAACCCCAGTGATTCCCTACACCAATAGGATGAAAGAAGGGAGAGATCTTGTTTCCTCCTATGAAACATGTGATGCATAATTGCATCCTGGGAAGTGTAGTTTCCTAAGTGGGCTTCAAGAAATATGATCTGTGGCAGAAATACTCTCCACGCTGTAGTTGTGGTTTTTGCCATGTAGGTTGAGTGGAAGTCTCAGAGTCAGAGCTACAGGAGACTCTGAGGTCTGTCTTCCAGCTGCAGCTGTCACTATTCAAGTGAAAGGTGGGCACTGGCTGACAAGGCCAACTTCACCTAGAAGAGCTTGCCTTATTTAAACAATTATACTGAAAAATCAAATTATGTAAAAGACATGTGCTTGAAATCAGTGAACAATCTCTGTCTCAAAGAAATTCTTATTAGATATAGTCAAGAACTAAACTGAATCAGTAGATCGAGTCATCATTCTAGAAGATAAATGAAATTTCTGCAGACCCTATGAAAAGGAATATCAATCTTAAATGTTTAGAGGACAATAGAACCTTGAAAATTGCCTACTGCAAGAACCAGAAGAGAACTTTTTAAACATTATTTTGCATTTGCAATATCTTTTTAGGTGTAGAAATTTCTTATGCCAGGCAGTACTTTCTACTTTGTGTCATAATTGTTAATATGTATTCCTTAATAAAAACATACAGACACATCTGCAATACACTTTGATAACAGGAAATGAATCTTGTTAGTATTTCTGCCCCCAATATCAGCATAGGTCTTGTCATAAGCACTCAATGGAAAAATAATGAATGAATTGCAGCAAATGACAAACTTTGTTCTTATAGGCTTTAGTATGTGGATATACAATTTATGTTCTACTTAGTCTTTAAAACAGCAGAAGTAGAAGCCCACAAGGTCACAGTGGTGGGAGGGAGGAAATGAAGTGAAAGTAGAAATGCAAAATGAAC
The DNA here is from genome assembly GCF_000151885.1 of Dipodomys ordii. NCBI lineage: Eukaryota > Metazoa > Chordata > Mammalia > Rodentia > Heteromyidae > Dipodomys > Dipodomys ordii. The sequence goes on along the minus strand of NW_012267283.1, from coordinate 2,348,293 downwards.
AAAATAGAAACCAGGAATGGAACTAAAATTCTAATTAGAACTAGGTGTGGTGCTTTGGAAAGCACTATGGAGGTCCCTCAAAAAACTCCACATAGAGCTCCCCTATATCCAGTAATCCCACTTTTAGGCATTTACTCAAATGATCACAAACAAGACCAAACTAAAGCTGTCAGCACAACTATGTTTATGGCAGCATTATTCACCATAGCTAAGATATGAAACCAACCCAGATACCCCTCAGTAGATGAATAGATCAAGAAAATGTGATACACACACACACACACACACACACTCACACACACACACACACACACACACACACACACACTGGAATTCTAGGCCTCCACCAAAAAGAATGACACTGCCCCATTTGATAGGAAATGGAAAGACTTGGAAAAAAATTATATTAAGTAGAGAAAGCCAAACTCAAAGAAACATAGGTCCCATGGTTTCCCTTATCTGCAATAACTAGTATATGTCTAGGACAAGCAGAAGAGGTCAAAAGCTATGTACATATGAACATATACCTGATGCTAAGTGAAATGAACCCCAAGATAGAGACACAAGAGGTTTTATCTTTGTTGCTGTTCTTCTTAATGTACTTATAATGTACTATGTGATTTTTTTTTCTTTTGTATGTTCTTCCCCCATAGTGCAATCCCTGTTGTCACTGTATTTGATTCTGGTGACCTGAATCTTGTATATACATTTTTCTAATTTGGGGAGGGGAAGGGAAATAACAAAATGCTGAATTAAGGATACAGGATGACACATTGTAACAATGAGATGTACAAGACAGTATGCTGAAAACAAACTTTACAACATTTGGGGGGTGGGGGGAGGGGTGGGAGGAGTTGGGGAGGTGGGTAGGAAAGGGATGGTAGGGGAAATATAAAGGAGGGTGTAACAATGCTTGATAGGAAATGGACTCATTTCCTTGCTCATGTAACTGTAACCCCTCTGTAGGTATCTTTACAATAAAAATATATATTAAAAAAGAACTAGGTGTGGTGGTACACACCTGTAACCTCAGCACTTTGTGAGATCGAGGAGGAATTCTAGATTGTGGGCTCAAGGCCAGTCTAGACTACATAGATAGACCTTGTCTCAAAAAGAAATTCACGTGTTAATAACTGAACTGAAACAATGGAAGAAAACAAACCATCATTGGAGAAAACAGATTTAAATTTTCCCTCAAAATGCTTTTTTAAAAAAAAAGTAGAAATAACAGGAGAGGTACTATTAGGTAATTAGGGCGTAGAAATGATAAGTTTGTAAGAATTACTGGAATCAGAATCATATAAAGACTTAGAAGAAACACTTTTCTGTATTAAAACACAGACTACGGTTGTCACACACTCCAGGTAAACTGAATGACAGTATTTCTCGATTAAGATAATGACAATATCTTGAAATTCTCAGCCGATTCTATCTAGCCTCATCACCTAGGGCATTGTCTAAACCTCAGTTTCTTTTCTTTAAAGGAGAAAGTTGTCAGAGGGTTACTGTTTGTTTCATCAATATTTTAAGGGTAGAGAGGCTATGACAGCAGTTGGCTATTATAACATCTCATTTAACATAAATCAAACAATAGTTTTAAGTCCCTCTCAATAAAATTCTATTTCCCTTTACATTTGCTCCAGTGCATTAAAGGATTCCAGAAATGTTCTAAGCATGCCAAATATTCTCCTGGTAACATTAATACCCCGTGGCCTCTGGCAACACTACTGTTCTGATTCTTGGTGAGCAGAAACCAGCTGGCCCTGGTGATAGCAGCTGAGTCCACCATTTAACACTTTAGACACTGCAATCACCCCACCTCCAAGCTCCCATCAAAGACTCCCGGTCAACTTCTATTTTGGTTCTTTTCTTTCAGAAGACTACAGGCTCATCTTCCTGAGCCCCTCCTTCCTTCTGGGCTCTGCCCCTCAGCGTTTTCCTTTCGTCCTGGGCACCAAGCAACTGCCCTGGTAGTTTATTCCACATTTAAATCAAGCCTCCACAGTGATTACTGGTTTTCTTATTGCTTATTTTCAGAGCCCAACAGATATAGAGAATGTCAGGTCCAAATCATTTTGGACTTTTGCTGTGACCAGTGATAGGTAGGGGATCCATTTAAAAATTGGACTTTCGGGGCTGGGAATGTGGTTTAGTGGTAGAGTGTTTGCCCAGCATGCATGAAGCCTTGGGTTTGATTCCATAGTACCACATAAACAGAAAAGGCTGGATGTGGCACTGTGGCTCAATTGGTATAGTGCTAGCTTTGAGAAAAAGGAGTTCAGGGACAGTGCCTAGGCTCTGAGTTCAAGCCCCAGGACTGGCAAAAACAATTACAAATGGAACTTATGGTTTCTGATGCTCATTCCCTTTGAAATCTGACTTCTTGCTTGTATGGAATTTTGCCTCACTTCCCTTCTTCCCAGGTCTCTTGAATCAATTCTGGTACTGCAGGTAGTAGTGGTGTGTGTGTGTGTGTGTGTGTGTGTGTGTGTGTGTGTGTATTTGTGAGTGTGAAAAAGAGAGAGAGGGATAAAGAGAAATGGAGACATGCCAAGACATACTTGGCTTCAAGAATAAACAGACACAAATGGCAGAAGGTATATTCACACCTTCTCCTATCTTACCAGGTCACAATCTAGATTGTTATTCAGCTGCCAGATTTAAAAAAAATAAAAACAAACAGAAATCAACTTTATGGGAGACAAAAAAAAAACACACACACACAGAAAAAAAAAGTGGTAGACAGTGAAAACCTCTGGGAAGGGTTTCAAAGAGTCTTTTCCTCTCCTAGTACGTGAGGTGCAGCTGCCAGGCCCCTGGTTTACATACTTGATTTACACAATGGTCTGGGTTGCCCCAGTTGTGACTACCCAGCTTGGCTCTCACCTTCATGAATCAGAACTCAGAATATGGTTTATTTATATTGTGACTCCATCCAAAGCAGCACAGGGAAGCCAACTTGCCCTTATCCCATTAAAAAAGGGCATAATGCGTATTTTTTACTAGCCCGTGGAGCTAGACGTGCAGAGGTAACAATACGTGCTTTGTTACTGCACAAGTTGGCTATGAAGTGTGCTGGAATTTTTGCCAGGAGTGGGCTGTGCCTGCCCAAGAGGATTTGCAGCCCCAGAACACTTCAAGCTGCTTAACAGCCTGTTTGGCCTTTCCTTATATGGAAGTTTCCCTTTGGTACAAGGGAATGACAACCATGAGGAGTATCAGCCAGCAGGAAAGAAATGACAGTTACAAATGTCCCCTGCTCTTAGTCCCAGGATAGCCTATCTGCCTTCACCTCTTGCTCCTTGGGCCCCACTCTCTGATAATGAATTTGGGAAGGCCAACAGGTTTGAAGGGAGATGGCAGTTACTTAGAGGCGCTAGTGAGAAAATTCCACACAAGAAAGCAGGGAGGAGTATCTTCTCCCATTCTGGTAAGTTAGTTAATGAGGACAGGATACAACAAATTGCAGGGGAAATAGGGCACAATATAAGCTGCAATACAGGTGCTTAATTGTGTACATTAAAAATGCATCATCATTTAGTTCAATTTTTACATAATATTTGATAGAAATGGATATTAATACTGACGATTTTATTAGAATCATATTGAAGTGTCCCCACACTATAGTCTAGTCTAGTCTAGTCTAGTGTGCTAGCCCAAATAGGAAGAGATGCAATGGCTATCCTCAGGAGGATGGAGGAGGGTGGTGTGAATCAGCTCCCTGTTTTAGCTCTAGTAACTCATTTCATCATCACAGAATCCTATGAGGTCATATTTTTATTCCCACTTTTAAGGTGACAAAAACAAGGCACAGAGAAGCTAAAAAAAACTTGCCCAAAGCCATGCAGCTAGTTTGGGAGCAGCCTAGAAGCTCAAATCCAGGTAGCCTAGCTTGGTGAGGATTTTATCAACTAGAGTGGAAAGGGGACTGTAATCATGACAAAGATAGCAGAAAAACATGAATAAAGGCAGGTAGCATGGAAAGAGGACCTTTCTAGTCCAACTGGAGCATTTAGCCAAGTTGATGGGATATAACATCAGGAGCTTTGAATGCTGATATAAGTGTATCATAGTAATGATCATTGCTATCAATAAAAATGAATCGTTTTTTATTTTTATTGTTTATAGTATCTGTAGTAGTTTACATTTGCTTTTGCATGTGCCCAAAGGGCTACTGGCTAACAGATTCATCAACCTCTTTCTCTTTGCTGTTTGTTACAAGTGCTTAATGTCAAGCCACCCCCCCATATGACTACCTGATTCTGTTTGTCTCTACTTAAACTTGTGTCTTTTATTATAAATGCTTGTTAAATGGGTGCTTTGCTCCAGAAATGCTTTCAAACATATATTCTATTTCATTTCTAGTAAATGCTAACAAATTCATCTGGGTAACAGTATTGAGGGTCATGCAAAATTTGATAATAAAAATCATACACAGTGATGCAGACTCAGAAGAGGAACCAAAAAATCAAAACAATTCACCTTGCCAGTTATTGGCATAAAATAATACATCATTTCTAAGTAAAAAGTATATTCAGATGTATTTCTCTAAACATTGCATTAATATTACGAATGAGTTAAAAATGATGAATCAAAAAGTTAGTGCTCTTCTCATTTTTAAAATACTATAACTCAGTAATTTTAAACATCACGGGCTGCCAAATTATTCTTTTGAGCAGTGTCACAGACCAAATATTTACCAACTAAAAGTAATCTTTATGCTGTTAGAAGTTGGTATCCATCTTCAAATTTACATGTTTAATTTATTCTGGGGAACTAATTTGATTACTCACTGGAATGAAGTAGGATTTTTTTTTTCACCTTAACCAAGTGACCAGGTGCTGGAGGAAATGAGGATCTGAGCTATGATGAGTGTGCCTAGCTCTGTGCTTTTCCCATTGGGAAGGGAGCACATTAATACTTCTGCTTCTCCCCCTCAATAAGGCACTAATGTCTGCAGACAATGAAGCTTTAAAGAAGAGCATGGGAAAAAAATAGGGAAAAGAACCTATACAATGGCAAGCACAGGTTACCTTGGCCTCTTCTACCTTGATGAAATCATGTCTAGTGCTGACACCATTGTATTAGAAACAGGTCCAAGGAGCTTTAAGTTAAAGGTGGCATGTATTGGTGGGTGTCGTTTCTGTCAGGACGCTGACAGCTACTCATTTATGCTCTGGAATTTGGGATATGCAGTGTGATATGAGGGTGGAGTGTTATGTGGTTGGCTAGGGCTGTCATAATGAAGTGTCAAAGACTGGGTGGTTTGTACAACAGAAACTTATTTTCCCATAATTCTGGAGGAAGCTATTGAAAGCTAAGCTCAAAGTGTTAGCAGGATGGGTTTCTTCTGTGGCCTTTCTCCTTGGTGTGTAGATGACTGCTTTCTTCCTGCATTCTCACACAGCTTTCTCTATATGCATGCTGGTGTTCTAATCTCTTCCTATGGAGATACCAGTCATGTTAAAAAGGAACCCCCTTGAATTACTTCATTTTAACTTAATTACCTCTTTCAAGATCCCATCTCCAAATTCAGTCAAATTCTGATATTGGGGATTAGATTTTCCATATATGAACTTTTCTTGGCCACCAAGACAATTGGCACATCAGCAGTTGATAACAGCAGCTTGTGTATTTCCACCTTTATCTTTTTGGCTTGCCAATTATTCTTCCTATAGGGCATCTCCCTGTTATTTACAGTGTACAAAATGTGTGTAATGCATCTCCAGGTGACTCCAACATACTGTAGAAATTGATAGTGTGCCTGTCATATTAGAAGAGCAAGTCCCTGGGGCTGGAAAATATCACTGGACCAAGGATCAAGAGATACGCTTTAGTTCATGTCCAGGCTTCCACCAGCCTGCTTTTAGAAAAATCTTGTTCTTGTCTGGGACTTGTTGCCTCACCTAGGAAATTATGAGCTTTATGATTTCTGAGATTTGCTATATATGAATTGCATTTTCATAGGTTTAAAAAACAAAATTTCCAAAAATTGGGAGTTTTAACACTTTCAATTTTATAAACTAGTTTCATTAAAAAGCTAAAATATTAGGTAAACTCGAAGAAAATTGCAGGACTATTTACTGTCATCTAGAATTCAACATGTGATCTCCATCTTCTTAGTTTGATTGACATCTGGTAGGAGCTAAGGTCCTGTGAGGATTCCTGCAGAGCACTACAAGTAGAACATGGGACATGAGAAGCCAAGAAGTCTTGGTTCCCTGTTCCCAAGGAGCTGTTCCTCTTTGGTTATTTAGGAGCAATGACTTGTGTCAAAGGTTGTTGGAGTCTACAGGCTTTAATTTCTGCTATCTTTTGCCATGAAAATCCTAAAAGGCTTCATCCAGGCTGGTAGACAACACTGACAGGAATTTATTGTTTTCACAAAGGAAACTGCACTATATTCTTTAATCAGCATGAATTCAGGAGTTGTTATTTCAGCGTAGCCAACATTAAAGTAGCTAGAAATTGAAATAGTAAATAAACCACTAGGGAATTGTATTTAAAAACAGAAAGAGAGGAGAGCTAGAGGAACTTCATGAAATAGGAAATTCTATGCAAAGAGCTATAGCTTCCCTTGCTTAAGACAAAGACTATTCACAAAACACCTCTAATTCTGACATGTTTGGATTAAAAAAGGAAAAGATGAAAAGGAAATAAAGAAGAGGTAGAGGAAGGAGAATAAGGACTAAGAGAAGAATATATTAGGAATACACATACATGTATATATATATATATAGACCTGAGATATATTCTTCTCCTTCTACATATATGTATATATGTATATATAGCATTCATAATCCTACAAAAATAATGTAAGGAAAATATAAAATTCAGCCATGTTCAAAAGAAAAAAAAAACTACCCAGTAGCAAATAGATTACCTTAATGAGAATGACCCAAGGTTGCAAGTCAGGAAAGTCAAAACTCATTTCTTTCTTGCCCTTGGAGCTCTATCCTTAAATATGTGCTTGCATGTGGCAGAAAGCTAGCCGGAATTTGTGACATATGCTACATGCAAGGGAGTATTTGAGACTGGGTCAGACTGCAATGTGTGTCTTTTCTAAGGGGATGATAACTACCCAGATCCAGCCAACTGTTGCCATGCAGACATTTTTTAAATGTTAGCAGCTAATTTAAGACATAATGTGTCCCAGCCCTTTAGCCAAATGCAATGGCTCGGCTACTAACTTGCAGTCTCTGTTATAGAGTCATTTGGCTCTTTGAAGTTTACACTGAGAATCTGAAGTAACAAGTGCAATCCAATACAAGCTTCCCAACCAGGAAACTCCAGGCAGGAACCATCACATCCTGAATCCTCATCCTCATTTCTGGTTTTCAAAACAAGTATATAGTTTACTTCATGTGCAATGTTCATGTGTTACACATTTCAAAATATACCTGAATCCAGCCAGGAAGCCCTGGATTTTTTTTTAGACAGTTCTACTTCTTTTGCTTTCAAGTGTTTTCATTTCTGTCTTCTACTCAGAAAATGTCTAAATGGAATGGCGGTTTTAAGTTGAGCTGGGTATATGCTAGGATATACTTGCTCTGTATCTTTCCCAAGTACCCATGGGGGAAAACCCACTTTAATAATAAATTATTCAAATGTGTATTCATTCTTGAAACATTTTAAGGATGTTTACATTGAAACCAGATGCCTGGTCTACAGACAGGCCCCCATTTCTGTTGATTTTACAGCTTTTACTGCTTCTTGAGTTTTCTCAGTAGGGTCTTTGTTTCTGTCATGAGTAGAAAGAATGTTTCTTTTGTTTGCTTTCCTTTGCCATCAGGGCTGGCCAGCCGCTGCAGGCAACTCCTGCCATGCTGTGATTTGGCCAGCATCCTTTCCCTTTCGCTCCTGAAAATCACATGTGTGCACAATGGGAGATGGTTTCTGAGAGGCCACGTGCCTAGGCTTTGCCGCACTCTTATGCCTTCGTGTGGTTGGGATTGTGAATCTAGTCCAAGCAACAGTTAGCTAATGGTCCCAAATAGAGGAATTAAGTAAGTTAATGAAAACCAGCAAGATGAAGGTAGTATTCTTAGGGGATGTTAGGCCCTTCAAAAATATTATGTGAATCCCAAGCTTTTATTTCTATGCTGAACTGAGTCCATAGCCAAGTACAGAGCTGGAAGATTTGTTTGTTTAAATTCTTGCAGCTATTGACTCGAGCGAATATGAGACTAGCTAGTCTCAAAGACAGCTCTTGATCTTAGTGGTTGGCAGACATATAGCAAGAACCAAAAGAGGAGAACCACCTACTACCAAGCAAAAGGCAAAGATAATTAAGTGAAACTTTTCTTCTTACACTTGAATTTGGACTGGTGACTCCATTTATTCATGAGAAGTTTGTTGAATATCTAATATGCAGTGTTAGGCTTTATACTAGCTGAATGATACCGTAGTGTATTTCTCCTGGAAAGCATGATAGAAGGGTTCAGAATGGGTTTAACATGGTATATAAGGTAGAAAGAAACATATGTGAGAGGGAGATTAGATAAAGACATTAAATAGAAATGAGGAAGAATAGTAGAATGAAAAAACACTTCAGAATGGATGTAGAACTTGAAATAATCATGAGAAGGAATTAGATAGACCATAGCTTCTTGAGCTTCTAAATACCTAAGAATCACTTGGGAGCCTTGTTGGTTGATGATCCTGGTCTAGGAGGTTAAGAGTAGCCCTGGCAGTTCTACATTTCTAAGGTTCTACCTTCTGGTTAATACTAATGAGATTTGGAGTAGAAAGGAGGTAACAAGCAGCTTGATGTGGGAAGAGGGAAAGGGGCATTGAGAAAAACATTCCAGTCAGAAGCAATGCTCTGTTGAAAAACCTGAAAATGTAGTTGTACTTAGAATATTTATTGCAAAGAATGATGGAATCAACAGAAGAGGCTCTTTGATGCTAGAAGTAGAGACCTTAATTCTAAGAGCATGGGCTTTTCCTCAGAGCAAGAGGAAATGCATGAAGAGGTTTAAGTTTAGGAATGACAAGAAGCATTTCATTTTTGAAGGCTTCTCCTGACTACAGTGTGGCAAATGGACAGTTCCAAATTAGAGGTAGAAGAGCAGTTGCAGAACACTTTCATATAACTTGAAGGTGTGGGCGGGGCTGGGAAAGAGGGGGAGAACAATGGGAAAGGTGACATTGACCAAGATGCCTTGTACTCACAATTTGTTGAATTGAAGCCCCCTTGGTGCAAGTACTTGAAGATAGTAATATATATATATATATATATATATATATATATATATATATATATATATATATATGGAAAAGGTCAAGTGACATATTCAAGATCATACCAGTTTTATGTTATATACATTTTATCTCCATTGAAATTAATTTATATAAGTGAAAATACAGGGGAAGCTATATCCTATTATTTTCAGACTGTTGGGGACAAAACCTGACTTTCTGCCTGTTTGGACTTTCTATGAATTTATCTGATGGGTCTTTATCCGATGGTGTGGCTGAAACAAACCAAATCTTCAGCTTCTGATGTGTCTCAGACAGCTTTGTAAATGTATGTGTGTGAACTTTTTAGAATCATCTTGGAAACTTCAGTAATGGACAGGGACTTTGATCTACATACCTTTGAGTCATTTAAAGGTAACTCATGAAGGCAGGTAGTAGTCTTTTCCATTGTTTGTTAGATGACAGAAAAGATTAACTACAATTAAACGTCACTGAGCTCATGAGATACTGGATTTATGAAAAAAATCTAAAAACCAAAAGTGCCATTTTTTTTCCTGATTTCAAAAGTAATACAGGTTTATAATGGAAAATCTAAAAAGAAGTAAAGACATATGAAAGAAAAAGAGCAATCATAATCTTGCTGCTACCAAACTACTACCAACACATTGGCATGCTTCCTTCTCATCTTTTGATCACATATGTATATATACTTATTTGTTAGTGACTGATCAAATTCTGCATACTGCATCTTCACTTACTCTGTACAACAAGTTTTCTCTCAATCCTTTACTAGAGTATCAAATACAAAACACATGGGACATGATACAAAAAGGGTACTTTCCAAGAGATGCAATATAGCTTGGACTTTAACTTACACAAGGAAGGCCAGTTAAGTTACTTACTGAGCAAGGCTACAACCCAGGTCTTTGTATTAATCCATTTTTTAAAAACAATTACAACAAATACCTAAAACAAGAAGCTTATTGCGCTTGTAATTCATGATGTTGGCTCTGATTAGCCCCCTGCCTTGGCTGGTTACCCTCATGGTGGATGACAATGGTGGAGCTTATTATATAAGAGGAAAAGATCACATCTTGAAATGGAGCCAGAGAGAGCTGGAGATCCCACACATCTACCAATGGCGTGTCTCTAGTTGCCTGCCAACCTTCCGATAAACACTAGCTCTTAGAGGTTTCACCTCCCAGTGTCATCACACTGCAGATGAAGCTCCCACACATGAACTTTTGGGAAACAAGCAATATCCAAACCATACTGTATTTTTTATAACAGCACTCAGGCTTGAACTCTGAACCTGACTGCTATTCTTTAGCTTTTTCGTTGCTCAAGACTGGTGCTCTCCCATTTGAACCACAACTCCACTTTTAGTTTTTTGTGGTTAATTAGAGAAAAGAGTCTCATGAGTTGCTTGAGGTGGCTTAGAACCACGATCTTCAGGTCGTAGCCTCCTGAATAGCTAGTATTACAGGCACACACCTCTGATGCCCAGCCATATCAGTATTCTTATATTAAGTCCAAGAACAACAGAGAGAATAACTAGATACAACAGTATCCAGAAACTAAGAACTGGACAAGATTTACAAATTATCAAATCATACCAATCCATTCCCTTTCTCTTTCTTATTATTATAAAAACACTTAACATGCAGTCTGCCTTCTTAACAGCTTTTCAGGTATGTGACACCATATACAATGTTGTATAGGAGGTCTCTAGAATGTATTTATCTTGCAGTTTGTCACTGACTCTCTCCTTCCCATCTATTTATTTAGTTAGGGTTGCCATTACAAATTGCCATAGACTAGGTTGCTTTATAATTGGAAATTATACAGAGGGTGAAGACCTAGATTACAGTACCAGTTTGATGGGGTTCTGGTAAGAGCTTCTTCCTAGATGACAAGATGGTTGCCTTCTTGCTGTGTTCTCACATACAGATTGTAGACAGAGAGGAAACAAACTCTCGAGTATATTTTCTTTTTAAAGACACTCATCCTACCATGAAGGGATGTCCTAAATGCCTCCTAAATACTTATCCTCAAATACTATCCTATTTACAATTAGAGTTTCACCATGAGAATTCACGAGGGATATCAGCATTCCACCCATAGCACTGTCTTAATAGATGACACCACCATCAGGCCTCATACCCAAGCATCACTCCTGTCTTATCCTTCTTGCCCCATTGCAAGTCCTATTGTCTCTACTGTTAAGGCCATTGGCCCCAGGATACTCACAGCTCTACCACCCACATCTATGCCACTATTCCCCCCTTGGCTGCAAAAATCCATTATAGCCTTTTAAACTGATCTTCCTGCTGCTTCTCTCACTCACCAAGCTCCACTTGACCCACATAGCAGCTTTAAAACATAAGCTGGAAGTTCAACTTTCCTCTCCAATGGCTTCTCATCCAAAGAAAATCCACATTCCTTATGACTAACAAATCTCTTATAATGGGCTCTGCCCATGTTTATCCCTTCAACTCCTACTGTAGCCCTTCATTTACGATGCTCTGGCCATCGTGCTCTTCATCCTCTTCTTTCATTATAGCAAGCTGGTTGCCATCCCAGACATAGACACCTGCTCCAACAACCCTGCTGCAAGTGGCATCCAGAGTGTCTATCTCCACTTTTCTGTGTCCCCTTACCCTGCTTTCTGTAAAGCACTCATGACTACCTGACACCAAATATTCCATATTTGTTATCTGTGAAGAGTGCTTCAGATCAATATAAACTTGATGAATGTGTGACATGTACTTTACAGAATAAATGAAAAAATGACAGCATCATTGTTTACCGCATGAATGCAGTGTGATGAACATTCAGGTTGACTTGGATTTTTCACTATCACAGACAATCCCTGATAAGTCTTCTAATATAAATCCTGTACCCGTCTCTAATTAGTGTCAGTATCTGTATTTCTATACCAAAAAATCACATTTGCACATTTTTGGTTGCTATGACCAAATCCAAAAAACTTGTACTAATTTACATCCACATTGATACCAACAGAATCTGAGACTATTCTTAAGTTTTCACTAATGGAAAATGTCTTGAAATCTGCTCCATTTAGATAGTCAAAATAGCAACAGCATACTTTATGTTTCTTTGAGTACCTATGAAACAAACATTTTTGTCATGTCTGCTTCTTATCTATGGGTATATGTGCATTTATTTATTTTGGTGCTGAGAATTGAACCCAGGGTCTCACATGTGCTAAGGCAACTATATGGATTTTTTAATGTGAATTTGTGATGAGAGCCTTCATTTACTTTTAATCTTCATGTTTTGTGAATGATTTGTAAGGATTTGAGCTGTTGATCTGTTAAATAAAAATGCTTCAGAGATAGGACCTAGTGGCTCACACTTGTAATCCTAGCCACTCAGGAGGCTGAGATGTGAGATTATGGTTCAAAGCCAGCTCAGATAGACAAATCTGAGAGACTCTTCTCTCCAATTAACCATTAAAAAGCCTGAAGTGGAGTGTAGCTCAAGTGGTAGAGATTCAGCCTTAAACAAAAAGCTAAGGCACAAAAAAAGCCCAGGCCCTGAGTTGAAGCACCAGTACCAACACATACACAAAGATGCTGCAAATATATTTACCCTAATTTGTTCATTGCTCTTCTACCCAGTACTGGGGCTTTAACTTAATGCCTCAAACACTTCATCCGTTTTTTCCCTTAGAGTTGGTGCTCTACCACTTGAACCATGCCTCCATATCTAGCTTTTTGCTGGTTATTTTGCAGATAAAGTCTCCTGGATTTGTCTGCCTGGGCTAACTCCAAACCACAATTTACATAAGCAGGAGACAGGAGTGCCCAGCCTTTTTGTTGTTTATTTGTTTTAGGCACAGGTTCTCACTATGTGGTCTAGAATGGTTTTAAGTTTGTCATCTTCCTGCCTCAGTCTCCCTCAAGCCTAGCTGTTATTTGCTTTCTGAATTTGATTGTGATAATGTTTTCTTTTACAGACAGTTTATTTGGAGCCAGGTATACATGTCTATTCTAGGACAGATGATTTTTTTTTTCTTCAGGTGATATGATGGATTGAAGTCAGGGCCTTGAGCTATACTTTCAGCCCCTCTTTGCATGGTTATTTTTGAGGTAGGGTCTCACTTTATACCCAGACAAGTGTGGGCTACAGTCCTCCTAATTTGTGCTTCCTGTGTAGCTTAAGATGAAAAGTCCATGCCTCTCTACCAACCATTGGATGAAATAGAGTTTCATGAACTTTTATGCCCAGGCCAGGCTTGAACCACTACTGTTTAATCTCTGTCTCCAACGTAGCTAGGATTACAGGTGTAAGCCACTACACTCAACTAATCCTGCACTCAGCATATATATATTATATATATACTATACATACATATATATATTATATACACTATATATATATATATATATATATATATATATATATATATATATATATATATATATATACTTGAAATCTCTCCCAAGGCTGAAATCAGTTATTTATCCTTTTGCTTAGCTCTTTAATTCTTATGGAGTTTATCTGAGTGTCAACTGTGGGCTATGGATTTTAACTGTAGTTAACTTTGTCTCAAAAGTTAAAAGTTGAAGTCGGGTGCTGGTGGCTCGTACCTGTAATCCTAGATACTCAGGAGACTGAGATCTGAGGAGCCCAGTTCAAAGCCAGCCCGGGCAGGAAAGTCTGTGAGACTCTTATCTCCAATAAACCATTCAAAAAACTGGAAGTGGCACTGTGGCTCTAACCTTGAGCTGAAGAGCTGAGGAACCGCACCCAGGCCCAGAGTTCAAGCCCTGCAACCAAAAAAAAAAAAAAAGTTAAAAGTTGAAGTTGGCCATAAATTTGAATTTCAACTTTATCACACACTGATTATTTTAATCATCCTGAAATTATTTTAAACGTGCTTAATGTTTAGTAATTTTGAACAAGTTTAATTTTTTAGTCATCTAAAATGGATAAAGAATGCAATATAATAAATTCATGCATCTGTATCTTTCTTTTCTGATAAGTTCATGTTTAATAGTAACCTTATTTAAAATAAAAAGGGTTTGATAACTGATTTCTTGGCCACATACATCACTAGTTGTCTCTTATAATCACGAAGTTCCTCATGAAATCTAAAGACAAAGAGGGAGGCAGTATGGCCCCATACAGAAGTTCTGACTGTGTGTTGTACAACACCAAGAAGGATGTATCACCTTGGGACTTAGCTACATGAGCCCCTAAGTTTCAGAGTGAGCTACATGTTGTGATCCTAAAGAGAGAACCCCCTATAGTCATCCACATGTAGCTGTCAACAAAACAAACAAAATAAACTGAACAAAACCCAGGCCATGAATCTTCTAGAGCTTACTAGGTCTTAGAGGTCAACCATATCATTTTACAAAAAAGCATGGCAAAGCCTGTAAAGAAAGAGTGAACTTGTAGGTGCTGATGGCTTATTCCTGTAATCCTAGCTACTCAAGAGGCTAAGATTTGAGGATCACAGTTCAAAGCCAGCCCAGGCAGGAAAGGCCATGAGACCTTTATCACCAGTCAACTGTCTCCTCCTCCCCAGGACCAGCACACACACAAAGAATGAAAGGAATAAAAAATGAAAGGAATAAAAGGAAGGAAGGAAGGGAGGAGTGACTTTGTCTTTGCCCATAATAATTAGTGGTAGAGCCAGGTGCCGGTGGCTCATGCCTGTAATCCTAGCTACAGTAGCGCTGTGGCTCCAGTGGTAGAGCTCTCGCCTTGAGCTGAAGAGTGCAGACAGCACCCAAGCCCAGAGTTCAAGCCTCACGACTGACCAAAAAAAAAAAAAAAATAGTGATAGATCCAGAAAAAAAAATCTTAGATTTCTCTTTTTCATGATGTAGTTATTTTTTATTCATTTAAATTTTTATTTATTTTTAAGTAAATAATGTATTCAAAATTCATAAGAGAAAAAAGATAACACACTCGAAAAAAGTCTTCCACCTATCCTTTCCTCTTCTCCCCTGACATTCCCTATACCTAACCCCAATACTGGTTGCTGATATCCTTCCCAGAAACGGTCCATGTATATTAAGGAAATCCAGACATATATACTCCAACCTCCTCATCTTTAACCTAAATGCTAGCACACTGATCTGCGTTTTGATTTCCACTGTATCTTGATTGTGCCTCATCAGCATGTGGAGAGCTTTCTTGAGCTCTTACAATGAGTGTATTTTATAGACTGACATAAGCAACTCACTAAACTCTAGAGGTATATTAATTTGCTATTATAGATAGTATTATAGCCAATGATGTATTCCTGTCATTTGTAAGGTAAAAGTTGTGCAAGTGGGACTGCTGGTCAAATGCATTTTTCCTTTGTGAGCCTAACATCTCCAAATGGTCTCCAAAAGGTCATCCCAGCAGTAGCTGATTTTCCTATGCTCTCATTAATGTACTGCTAAAAGGCCCGGGGAATGTAAGATGGTGCCATTTCCAATTGCCTTTCTCTTAGTACAGGTGAATGCAAGCATTTTTTCTTATGCTTCAAGACTACTTATATTTTTGTTCTACATTCTGTCTACTCTCCTTTGCCTATCTTTTTAACTAATTGTTAGTCTTTCATTGATTCATAGAGAGAAGTAACCCTCAGTAATCATATTCAAAGTGAGCATCTTTTTACATATCTAAGAGTCACTGCATCTCCTCGTCTGAGCTGTCTCTTATCTTGTTTGGAGAGAAGCTATTGATCTTTTTGTTATTGACTGTGGGACTCACCTATGAAATACAGATTTTTAGAGTGAGTGTGGTGTGTGTGTGTGTGTGTGTGTGTGTGTGTGTGTGTGTATACTGGTGCTGGTACTGGGCACTGGGCCTGGGCACTGTCCCTTAGCTTTTTTCTGCTCAAGACTGGCAACCTACCACTTGAGTCATAGTTCTATTTCTGGCTTTTTGGTGGTTAATCGGAGGTAAGAGTCTCATGGACCTTCCTACCTAGGCTGGCTTCAAGCTATGATTGTTAGATCTCAGCCTCCTGACTGAGATTACAGGCATGAGTCACCAGTGCCTGGCACTAGATCCTAGATTTTTGAGCTCCCATTCCCAACATCTTACACTTAAGCATGTTATGTAATCTAATGACCTTATTTCATAGATAGGATCAAAATTTCATAAGTGTAGAGTTCAAAAATAAATTTCTTAATATCACAAATTCAGAAAACATCTCAATACTGGATCATGTGAGTCACTTCATGTCTGGCAAAAATATCGTTATATGAGAACTTTCAGAAAAATGATCAAACATGCAACAAATTCTGCAAGCAATATATACACAATGGAGTCTAATAGATTTGCTTATCGTTGTAAAGAAGAAAAAACAGTGATCAATTGCAGTCCGTCAGGCCTCATTTAAATTTATCCTTCTTTGTGAGATATTTCTTGATTTCCCTTGATGAATGTTTCTCTTGCCTCTGAATTTCCAGAGGACTTTGTACCCCTCTTAGGGAAAGTTTCAGTGTCTGTCTTTTATAATAGTTACTTACATGCACAAGTATCTTCAGGAGCACTAATTTCTATACTGATCATAGATTTTTTTCAAAAGGGAAGCAAGCCTCAAAGACTCTGAACCATATAGAATTCCTTTTTTTTTTTTTTTTGTCGGTCGTGGGGCCTGAACTCTGGACCTGGGCGCTGTCCCTCAGCTCTTCAGCTCAAGGCTAGCGCTCTACCACCTAGAGCCACAGTGGCACTTCCGACTTTTTCTGCTTATGTGATGCTGAGGAATCGAACCCAGGGCCTCATGCATGCAAGGCAAGCACTCTACCACTGAGCCACCTTCCCAGCTCCAACAAACAAGTTTTCTGTTTGTTTGTTTGTTTTGGTTGGTCATGGGGTTTGAACTCTGGGTTTGGGCGCTGTTCTTGTGCTCTTCAGCTCAAGGCGAGCGCTCTATTGCTTGAGCCACAGCACCACTTCTGGTTTTCGAGTGGTTTATTGGAGATAAGAGTGTCATGAACTTAACTGCCCAGGCTGGCTTTGAACCATGATCCTCAGCCTCCTGAGTAGCTAGTATTATAGGCGTGAGCCACCAGTAACAGGTCTTTTTTAAAGTAAGATTTACTGAGGTCTAATTTAAATACAGTACAATTTGCATCTGTCAAGTGCACAGTCCAGTGAGTTCTGAAAATATGTCCAGTGTGTGGTCACTGCCCAAATGAAAATGAAGAATGTTTCCATTATCACATCATATTTTATTGAGCCTTTGTTGTCATCCCCATCTCTACCCTCACTATCAGTCGTAAGTTTGATTTCTGTCTCCATAGTTTAGCCTCTTCCAGAATGTCTTATAACAAGAGTAATACATTCTGTAGCTTTTTTTTTTTTAAGTCCAGTCATGGGGCCTGAACTCTGGGCCTGGTCGTTGTCCCTCAGCTCTTCAGCTCAAGGCTAGCGCTCTACCACTTGAGCCACAGCGCCACTTCCGGCTTTTTTCTTTTTGCTTATGTGGTGCTGAGGAATCGAACCCAGGGCCTCATACATGCAAGGCAAGTGCTCTACCACTGAGCCACCTTCCCAGCCCCTGTGTAGCTGTTTTGTATCTGACTATTTGTACTCTAAGATACAGTACTATGCAATTAAACCCCATGGAAATAATTTCCTCCAGATTGTGGAATTTAGGCTGAGTAGACCTGCTCACCCAAACCCTGCCAGTGGTCAACAGCTGAAACGGGAAGAGTGAGGAGGAAGGGGGAGAGAGAAAAGAACTTTAGACAGAGGCAAAAGCAAAGCTTAATTGTTATTTTTATTATCTTTAAGAAGTTGAACAAAGGAATTACCATTTAGCAAAGCAGTTTATGAATCAAATATATCGTCACCACTTTTAACATTCTCACCTGTCCCTGCTCTACCCACTCTTCTTAATTTTGGAGAATATACCTTGGGTTCTTGACTGCATTCTTCTTCTCTTTTCCTCTTCCTTTGTCCACCCCTTTCCCTTTGACCCCACCCTTTCCAAGTACCCAAGAAGAAAGTTTAATATTTATTGCAATAGGCTTTCTTTTTGAGAAATTATATTCTATTGAGCACATCCAAAATACCCAGAGCATTGCGGAATCCCATAGCAACCTTCCAGTTGCTAGCATTCTCATTGTGCAGGCGAGGATGCTGAGGTCTGGGTTGTTAAGCAGAACAAGGTCTAACCTGAAGGATTTTGTTCCATGGGCTCATTTAGGCTCACCATTCTGCAGTATCTAGTGAGGCAGATTAGGGAGAACAGCTAAGCAACTGAAAGAAGAGGGTCTCCCATTCATATGCCCTAGAAAACCTCAAAACAAAAGTCCTGCCTGTTGTGTAGGAGGTGCTCATTAAATCTTGTTAAATGAACCAGCCAAAGGGGTGTCCACCTTCCAGAGCAATGCCATTAATTTTCCTCCCAATAGATCCCTGGAAACTTTTCAATCGTCACATTGTTCTTATTTTTCTAGATTTCCTTTTGTACTTAAAGTAAAACACAAATTACCTTTGGATCCCTGTGATTTTTGTGTCAGAATACATTTTCCTACATGTCATGAAAGAGTGTGAGTTCTACCCACCTCATTTTGGATAGTTTGTCATTTGAAGGAAGAAAATGGATTCTGTTCATTAAAGACCATGCCAGAGGCAATACTCAGTTAATCATTTTTACTATGCTCTCTCTCTCTGGACCACCAGGAGTAAGGATCAACATTAAATAAACTGAACTAACTGTGAATGCCTAAAATCAACTCTAATAGATATTTTGTGTCTTGGATATATTTGAGTATGAAAATAAGCTATGCATCAAATAGTACTTAAATAATAGAAACAATCTTATGGCATTGTAAGATGTTGACGAATCAGTAGCCAATTTCTTCCCATATAATGTTATTGCTTTTCTAAAAACAATCTGTATGCTTGAAAGCAGGTGACTATGTCAGGAATGATAACATGCCATAATTTTGTAGGATGTTGTGAAATGATGTCTAAGAACAAGATAAAAATGCAGTTAAAATATTATCTAAGCCCATGTACTTCCAAGCGGTGTTTCCAAAGTGTTGGAGACTGAGATAAATTCTGCTCTTAGAATTTCTCATTATTTCTTTGCATAATGATGGTTCCAAAGTACATCTTCTTTTAATAATGAACTTTGGTCCATGAAGCAAAGAGGTGTCTTGATTGAAGGTCTTAAGTTTCTAATCTTTTACTGTAAACCACTGATATCTTCAGCTTCTTTTCTTTTCTTTTTGGAGGTATTAGGGCCTCGAACTTAGGAGGCAAGTACTTTACCACTTGATCCATGCCTTCTTACCTTCTTAATTTAAAGTATTTGTCTAGCTGGGTGCTGGTGGCTCATACCTGTAATCCTGACTTCTCATGGGACTGACCTCTGAGGATCACAGTTTGATGCCAACCTGGAAGTCCATAAGACTCTTATTTTCAATTAATCACCAGAAAGCTAGAAGTGGAGCTGTAGATCAGTAGAGTGCTAGCACTGAGCAAAAAAAAAAGGCTCAAGGACAGCACCCAGGCCTTGAGTTCAAGCCCTAGAACCAACACACACACACACACACACACACACACACACACACACACACACACACGCTATTAATCTATAAATCTCTAATCTATAAATTTCATCCTATCATATTAGGAAAGTCATACTTAATTCTGGGTATATGAAAGGGTACAAACACTAATTTTTAAGACATTTCATCGATTGTGTTCATGGATAGACTTGCTATACCAGAACTACGGAAGTGTTTGTAGTAACTAGCAGTTTCTCAGAAAAACTGAGTACACATACATGTGGCTGAATGCAACAGACTCTGCTTTATCATTGCAAGGCAGGCTAGTGAGATTCACTCACCATGGACCAGTAAAAATCCCTTAATTACAATGAAGTGGCAAAAAGCATTTTTACATGTTTTCATTTGGGGGAAGTGCTGGGATGGCCTGGGCATACTAGGCAAGCTTTTTACTACTGAGCTACCTGCAGACTAAAAATGGCACACTTGAAAAGGAGAATTCAGGTGGAGTATGGTGATTCATGCCTGCTACCCCAGCTATTATGGAAGCAGAGGATCAAGATTTGAAGCCATCCTAGTAGAAAAATTAGAAATAATCTGGGCCTGGTAATAGGAACTTCATGGGAGGCAGAAGTAGGAGAATTCTCTGTCTGTGGTTAGTTCTGGACAAAACTAAGATTTTATCTAATAAACAAGTAAAGCACCAAGGATAAGAGCATGCCTAAATGGTAGAGTGTTTGCCAAATAAATATAAGGCCCTGAGTTCAAACCCTAGACCCTCCCCATCTCCAAATAAAAGGATGGAGAGTTAAAAGGAGGAAGGGGGGAAAACCACCTAAAGAGACCTCTTTTACCTTGGGAAATATATTTTCCTATTTGCCCTTTTCCTGCAGAGTATGAGCAGGGACAGAGGGAAGGAAACAGAGGAAGTGCTAGGAAGTGAGGAGTAGGAAAGTCTGAGAACCAGGGAAGAGCTCAAAGATGGAAGAGCATGTAGTCAGAGCAGGCCATGGGGTCAGAGTCACACACATACCCAAGTGGACAGAGGAGCCAAGAGAGAGTAGAGCACAGTATTGTTAGACAATGGCAGGCCACTTCAGGTCGATATTTGTGGAGAGAAAAGTAGAATTCCTTGAAAAGCAAGTTGAAAGAGTAGGGCTTTAGGGTTAGACATCTGAGGGAAGGGGTTGAGGGCTTTGATAAAACTCAAAGGAGAAAAGATCATGAAAACCTAGAATACAAAAGGCTAGACTCTTCCTGCCCACCTTTTGGGGGTCACTCATTGCCATGTCCTACTAATTCTGCTGCTTACATAAGTTCTGTCCCAGCTTTCGGGTGTGGAAGATCCTGTTCAGCTGCCTGCTTCTTTTGTAATGCTTGGAAGATGGGAATGAGTATTCCAGGGTTTCTCCTTAGGAATTATTGGGGGAGTGCAATGAGCTTATAATTCACTCAGTAGTTCCTAGAAAATATAAATTACTCAAGAGCTTTATCAGTCACTGTACTCTTCAGGCTGCCATAGCAAATGACCAAAAACTCTGGCTTAAAACAGAAATGTATTCTTTCGTTGTAATGGAGCCCAGAAGTCTGAATTAAGGTGCCAACAAGGTTGATTCCTTCTGGAACCACTGAAGGGGAATCCACTCCATGGCTCACTCTTAGCCTTCTACAGATTGTTGGAATCCTTGCTGTTACTTGGCTTATAGAAATAGCTTTCTAGTCGCTGTCTCTGTCTCCAAGTGACCTGCTTTCTGTATCTGTGTGTCTCAAATCTCTCCTTCCTTAGAAAGACACTGGTCACTGGGTTTGATAATTAAGTTCAATATTGTTTCAATACCCTTAATTTAATTAGACCTGTAGAGTCTATTTCAAAATGAGGTCCAATTATAGGTTCTAGCAATTCAGAGTTGAGAGTCACAATCTAACTCAGTATACTTGTCATAATTTTCATTTTGAATTCAAGGTGTTATTGTCAGTTTGAATGTGGTGGTACCGCCTGTGAATCATGGATGGATAATCAAATAGGATGGATGGGTGGATGGGAGAATGATGGTTGGTTGTGCAGATAAGTACATAGCACAATAGATTGCTGGGTGGATGACCAATAGGAGACAAGGATAAGGGGATGGGATTCTGCTGGCGCTGTGTGGAGACCATATTGTGATCAGACAGATTTGAACAGACTTTAGGGTTTGTGAGCCAAATCCCCAAGCCAAGATACATAACCTACAATTTAGGAGCTAGATATTAGTACACGGCCAGTGTGTCCAGTGGAGGGGATTCAGGTAGTTAATGATGACCCAGACTTGTCATATACCAACTGCCACCTCTGCTCAGAAGCTACGCCAGCCCTCACTGAATGGCCAAGTCCTGGGAAGAGATGCAGGCAGACTGATCAAATTTTCAGGATAAATTTAAGAAAATGCCATACCTTTAGTGCCTAGCTCTTGTTTTGTCCATAAAAGAGCCACTTGTGAGTCAGACTGCTGAATCAGTGACCCTGCCAGGTATTGTTGGCCCTATTTTATGCACAAATGACATGAATGTTTCCCAACAACAGTAAATGTCATGGTCCTAGGCCTCTGTCTGGTCCAGGTATCATAACTCAAAGGCCCATAGCCAATCTGGGCAAGGCAAGTGGTTGAAGACTGACAGCAAAGCCGGCCAACAGACATGGAGTAATTACTCTTTCAGGTGGGTCAGCATCTTATTGCCAACTCAGTGTGATTTCCTCACAGCAGCCTTCCTTCCCCGAGGTTCAGGCTGTATACAAAGGTCCTTGTTCAGTGCCTGGATGGACAGTATAGAGTGTACAGCATCATGAAATTGCCCAGCATCATGAAACCATTGGGGTCCTCACTTAAGTATCTAATTATAAAGATTCTGGCTTTCCTCAGTAAACCCATTCCTTTGGTTTTCATTTTATATTTTAGATTCCTGAAATCTAGAGTCAATATTAATTAACATTTTCTTTTTTTAAGTCTACATTACTCAGCTATCCTCCCCATTACTAGAATAATAAAAGTCAAGTGTATTTGATCTTTTCATAGGTTCCATAACGTAGATATTCTTCTTCTCAGTTTGCCTCGGATGACATTGAGGAGCACAGAAGTTAACTACTCAGTAAATACAGAGATGGTGATGGGTCCCAGAGGTGACTCCTGCCAATGCTTTTCATCACTGTCTAGGGTACTTTCCATATGAACACTGATGTTAGTGTTTATGTTTATCTGAGAGCACTTAGTACCTTCCAATCACAGGCTTCACATAGATTTTGTACTCTCAAAGTACTGATACAGGTTAAACACAATTAACCTTATTTTCTGAGTGAGAGAACCACTGTGAGAGACCCCATGTAATTACCCTGAGCTTGCATCTTACCTGCTAAGCATCAGGAGTTACAGACTGAGCACCACGGGTCTCTGTTCCCACTCCACATGTCCTGTGGATTCCTTAGACTTGGGACCTTTATGCCTTGCTATACCCCTCCTCCATACAGAAGTAAAGATTTCCTGGATCCGCCCTTGTCCTGTCCCAGCAGCACATCCCTGGCTTGAACCCACCCTGATCCCACTCTCTCAAAGTCCCTTTTACAATGATGAGTGACATATTCACAGGTTTCCTGCAACAGGATCCCCCCTCGGGTCTCCCTGCTCACACCTTCTTCCCTTCATCCCTGTCAGTGAAGCAATCTTCCGAAATGTCATCACTTTGCCGTTTAACCAAGGCTTCCTCTCCAAGGGCTGGATTTGGTGCAGCCAGTATGTGGTCTTCTCAGCCATCCTCATTCCCTCCATCCCTCCATCCTTGCCAAAGTGCTCTCCTTGCTGCTCTCCCAATATGCTGAGCACTGTCATACCTTGAAGGTCCTCTGTTCAGTGCTTCCCCCAACCTAAGAAATTCTTGCCTTTGTGTATGCATAACTGCATGCTCTCACCATTCAAGGTGGATGGACTGTCACTTCTTCCTCCCACACTGATGCCAGCACCCAGTGTTGCTGTCTCCCCTTAGTGTATATGTAGTTGTTTTTCTTTCTCCTTCCCTGGACTGCAAGTACAAAAAGGATGATTATCTCCCACGGGAATGATATCATTTAAAGTATGGGCTTGTTACCCCAGCCAGGATGGAAGGAGAGAAGGAAGGAAAGAGGAAGGGAGAAAGGAGAAAAGATGGATAGAAATGAAGAAAGCAGTGTACAATGGAAGAAGATGGTTCTGTTGACTATCCTTTTTAACATTTTCTATCTAAGGTATATTCCCCCCAAAATTATTATACTCTTAAGTACTTCAAAGAGAAGGGAATCACTTTTACCTCTTTCCACTGTGTATTTTTCTATGATACAGTTAAATGAATCAAACATTTATTCTCACAAAGGCACATCATCTGATGAACGTCAGTCACTTAGAAACTGTGTGACCAGAAGTTCTCTGTCTCTTAGTACTCTCCTCTGCAAAATGATGATGGTAGATTTTCTTATGTAATATTGTGAGAAAGACATTTAACATTTGTAAGACATTTAGAATGGGTTTTGGGTCTTTGTGAGCTCACATGTTTATTAAATTTAAGGGGGGAAAAGCTGATACTTAAATTCAATCTATTATCTCCAGTCGTAATTTCTTACCTTTATTTCATTTGGAAAGGTATTTTGAAACTTTCAGTTTACTTGAGTCAATTTTTCTTTATCTTACTAGAATTCATAGAACCACTCATTTGACTGGTGTTAAAAGGTCAAACGTTCAGAAGTGGCGCTCTGGCTCAGATGTGTAGAGCACTAGCCTTGAGCTGAAAAGCTGAGGGACAGTGCCCAGGCCCAGAGTTTAAGCCCCACAACCGACACAACAAACAAACAAACAAATGTGCCTCTTCGCCAGATGTTGTATTTTTTTTTCCAGGAATAGTTGTGTTCTTACCAAACACTGTTGTCTCCATGGGCTGAGGCTCTTAGATTGAAAAAAAATCTACAAGATTATCAAATATTTGGTTTTATTTGCTCAGAGGGCAAAGGCAAAATCTTGAGATGCTCTGAAGTGCAGGGGTGCTGGGCTTTGAAACCAGGCACTCATTTGTCACTTTCCTCATTGGGAGGGTCCCTGCCCCCTTTAGTAATGAAAAGCCTGCTAATCTGTTTTGGCTTGAAGCGGCTTTAACAGTGCCTTTTAATTCAGTGGCACACTATTTTCCTTGGAAGCTAGAGAATGCAATGATTTGGGATCGAGCCTGGAGTCTGGCTAGGAGTGCCACATTCAACAGTGGATAGGGGGAGCATCTGGGCAAGCCTCTGGGAAGTGGAATTCAAATGCTGGATATTTGTAATGATACCTAATGAGGCAGAACCTAAGTGTTTGAGGGAGCTGTGGACAAACCATTTGATTTCTCTGCTGTGTTGTATTTAAATGAGTTTGAAATGCAAGGTCCTGACCATCTGTTTTTGGTTTTGCTTTTGCTTTCACCTAGAATAGTAAGTAGTTTCAGGCTAATCCTGTAAGGCATGAATAGATTGAAGTCTTCCTACTTTGCTTTCTGGAAGGTTCTGGGAGAACCAGAGAGAAGACTTGAGTTCACACAGAATCAGAGGAAGCTTTGGTCAGGAGACAGTCAGTGGAGGTAGCTAAGCCCAGGGAAGTGATCTGTTGGTACGTGTGTCTTTTCTCTGCCAGTAGTTGTGAACAGTCATTCTTAAAGTGCAGAAAATGAATGGGCAACATAGGCAGCTAACCATTGGTTGGCCAGATCTGGGGCTGTATACAAGGATGAGCAGAAGTGTCTCAGAATTCTGGTAGACTTGGATTAATAAGTAAAGTGAGCTTCCTGGCTCTTGAGGATAAATCCAGTATTCTAGTCTCTCTAAACTAGCACTCCAAGTTCCAGAGCAGAGTCGTTTTTGTTTTTTAACCAGAAATCCAAGTACAATCTAAGATTGTACTTGGAAGAATTCAAGAAGTTCCTGAAACCTTAGAAAGTATACACAAATGCATATGCATTTGCTGTGGAAAAGAGCCTATTGTTCTAACCAGAGTGACTTCCCCTCCAAAGAAGTTTAGAATCACTGTTGTTTGGAAAGTAGCACTACCCCACAGAGTAAAACACTTTGGGCTTTATTTTCATCATTCTCTCATGATACATGCAAGATCTAGTATTGCCAAAATGTTACACAAAGGTTTGCCCAGCATTAATGGACTGGATTGCAAACTCTGCAGGTGAAAGGCCATGACCAGGTTAGCAAGAGTCAGCTGCTACTGGTCTAGGATGAGGGCCTGTATCTTCAATACACTTGGGTATACCTGGTGTTGGACTGAACATGCCACTTGGAAGCTTTCAGTAGAACATGGGCATGACCACGTGGAAATATATCCAGAGTGACACAGCTATCAATCAATACAGAAGATTATGTGCATAATAAATTATAAAATAGAACTTATGGAATACCTGCAATATGCCAGGCACATTAGATGCATTGCTTCATCACTTGTCACCAGAATCTTAGGAAATGGATACTGAGAGAATAACAGAACCAAGTAAATGTCATGAAGTGGCAGAACTGGGATGTGTGGTCAAGTCTGTCCAATCCATGCTTCTTCCTGGCATAAGTAGCTTCATTACATATAAACAATTGCCATGGTGACTTATGGGACATGGACTGATCTAACAATATCTCCTTCTAGACTATAACTTTATCATTTTGGGGGTTAACTTAAAGAGTGAGAAGTCAAGCAGTCAATGTGCAAGTCACACACTATGTTAGGAATTGGGAGGGATAACCACTTTTCTTTCCCTAGGGGACTGACAGGCATACCCTAACTGGGGATGGGATTTCTGGAACTCTGAAGTTAACAAGAGGAGACTTAGAAAGTTAGAAGAGGGAGGGGGAGGCTACATTCCAGACATAGTTCGTGGTATGAGAAAGCACCAAATTTGGACTGGGACAAACAGATGAAGAAGGTGTCAAGTTCTCTGGGGAGGAATAGAGGGTACTGGAGCCAAATATAGAGGAAAGCTCTGACAAGATGCTGTGGTGGCTTTGCTGAGGCTAAAACAAAGGATAGTCCATTCCAGAGCCCTACAAACCATCCTTCCCCTAAACCTAACAGAGCAAAGGATATTGTCTATAATATGAGGCCAGAGGCCCAGGTAGTAGCCAACTGCCTGTTCCATGGATAGGTTTTCCACTGTATCTGAGAACTCTCTGGGCCCAGGAAAAGCTACTCAGTTAGTTGCAGTGACTTCTTGACTTGCAAAAATGATACAAATAGAGCTGGCTTTGGGACAAATCAGAGGTAAGGGATTTGACAGGGAAAGAGAGTAACTGAATGGAAAGGAGGGAACCCATGGAAGACCAAGAAGAAAGTCCTAGAGCCCAGCACAGGCAGCATCCATCATCCTCCACCTAGCAATGGATGCACAACCTTTAATTCTAGCCAGATAGTGAAATGCAGCAACCTCCCTCTCCTCCAGCCGACTCCTGTGGGGCTGTCCCAGCAAAGAAACAACTGCAGTGACATCCTGATGGGAGAGTGAGCCTGATGGTGCATCAGCAGTCTATGGGGACAAACACTACTGCCCCAGGGGAGGCAGAGAGAGCTTCAGAATCTCCATTTCCTGGAGGGTGGATCCATATTTGGGAGCTCAAGGGATTTAATGGACTGCTTTCTGAAGATCTGAAGCCTGGCTCTTACTTACCTTCTTCTTAGAAGGGACAGGCATGGGTGCCACAGAGTGAACACTTTCTTTTATCAGGTCAACACAGGACCAGTACTTGGGGCCCAGGACCTCTGTCCTTCCATATGCTGGCTCTCACAGCCTTCTTCCAGGAAGTTCTACCATGCTCCTGGCTCCCAGTCAGGCAGCTGCCTTTTTGTCTACTCCTTTTCTACTCCACCTCCTCAAGTATGACTTCCCTGGTAGTGGGATAAATTTAGCCCTGAATGAATGCAGAAAGAACACATGGCAGCAAATAGGATTCAAAAATAGGCTTGGCACACATACAGCCAACCCAAAACAGATCCAAGTCTTTCTGTTTCCTTCTGTCCTGCCTATCTCGGTTTCTCTCATCTCATCCCCAGACCATGATACTGTTTCCTGAATTTACTTAAAGCTAGTTAAATATGTTGAGCATTAAGGAACATCAGGAGTCAGAGAAAGCCATGAATAACCTTGGTTATTTAAATTTAGAGATTTAAATGTCTTAGAAATCTCTTTGACACTTGGAAGCACCTTTAGTCCTCAGTTTTTGTAATGGCTTGTCTCCTGGTGGGCTGAGCCTATGTACTTGTACAAACATGCTTCCAACCATTTATCACATTCCTGCATCCATAACTTCACGTTTTGCCTCTCAATGTAGCCCTTTACACTCAGACACACTTTCCCATTCATGAGTGTCTTAACTTCAAACAAGAATACTATATATAGGTAGTTGACTATTCATACACATTCCTAGTTTACAAAGAGAGCCTATCCCTGACTGACAAATGGGAAAGCTCAGCTCAGAGCAATGAAGTGACATATGAAGTCACACAATAAGTGACAGCGTTAGAATTAGGACCTAGAATAGAGCCTTTGTTTCCTGGTCTTTCTAGTCGGCCTAATGATGCTTTGGGGAAATCCCACACTGGCTTTCTGCTTTCTAATCTTTATCTTGCTCTTGCTCCTTGGGGACTTCCATGTGTATCTATCATTTGAGTCCCACAAAGAAGAACAGTACCTCTCTGAAGGTTCCATCAAGTCATCTAGGGGACTATGTAATAGCATGGAGAATTTCTGAGCTGGGATGACGAATGCTTCTTAATGGAATAGCCTCCATTTTTTTTTCCAGGATATAGAATGGGCAAGTGATAGGCATGTAGGGTTGAGAACTCTGGATTTCAAAGGGCATCCAGAGAGCATAGAAACCATCCATTGTTGGTGGGAATAGAAACTAGGCTTTCCCAATTTCACTGTTCAGTCCTCAACCATCATGGTGGACAGGATTTAGTTGATAGGCCACCATCCCCCACTGCCAACCTTGCAGGAAATCTTTCCCTTGTCAGCAGTGCTGACTCAAAGAATGTGCATGGCACTATTGAATCACAGATAACAATGAAAGTGTCGATGGTCACACTACAAAAAGGGATTCCACGCTGACAGGGCACATCGTGATCATTGTGTTAAGGCAATCTAGACTGGCCCCTAAGCTCTCTGTGAAGCCAGTGACCCAACTGTGACTGTTGGTATTAGATCATCAGACTGAGGTCAATGTGGCCATCTCAAAGACTCTTCTGGTTTATAGCTAATTCACAAACATAAATTCTACTGTACTGCAGAATACTTTTAATAGGTAGGCATGAAGTTTTTCTCCTAAAAACTCAGAAATTGGGCTTTTACTTTTAACTCATTCTCATTTATGATTATTAAATCAGCCTGTTCCAAAACATAACACTGTAGGTATCTATGAATCATTGAAAGGAGAATCTGGTAAAGAAATTCCTAGGAAATAAGTGAATAAATAAATTTCTAGGAAATAAACTCTCCTTTTAACAAGAGGCAAAAATAGAAATAACTACTAATTGTACTCTTTCTAGTCTGTGTTGAAGTGCTTTGGGGATATCCTAAATTTTAAGAATATTGATAGTTTTTCTCCTTTCCCTTTTTTTTTAAAGGGTGGATACAATGTCCATCTGATCCTATAAGATAATATTTATTGAAATGAGCTCCAGGAAATGAAAACAAGAGGTTTTTTTCTATGTTGCAGTTTTTGTTTCCTTTTTCTTTTGTCTTGTTTGTTCATTTATCTATCTTTGGGAGGGCAAAAGGGAGCACAGAAATGGATGGACAAAGGGTGAACAAATGCAGCAATGGTACTCACTAGACATTGCATTGAAATTGAACTATACAGTTTGTGGGTAGAGATGAGATGGTAAAACTGGAAGAGAGAACGAGGGAAGGGGTGACATTGTCTAAAAAGAAATGTATTCATTACCTGATTTATGTGCCTGTAACCACTTTGTACATTACCCTTATAATAACAATTAGAAAATTAAATTTTAAAAGGCTGTATACATTCAAATTGTTCATACAACATGGGCTATGGAACTTTGAATTCATCAATGATTGGATTGAATAATTAAGATCTGTCCTTTCTAAAGCACACACTGGAACTAATTATTTTCTACCTGCTATCCTCATTTCTTACAATATTTCTAGGAAAGGACGAGCTTCCAAAGTACCTTCAGAACTCATGCCTTTTTTTTTGTCATCCCAACCTTAAACTGTTTAAGGTATTCAGCATAAATGTAGAATGTTCTCTAAGCATCTTAGCGACATTGCATATTTCCCATTGCCCAGTTTGAATCTGTTGCATAGAAACCTTGGTTAACATACACCTTAAGTAACATCCAGCCTGATTTATCTTCCACATGGGCCTTCTGCTTGTTAGCCTCTTTCCATCTTCTTAGGCCATAGTGATTCCCATGTGGATCTGTTACTTGAATTCCACAGAGAAGAATAGCACTTCTTTGGAGTCTATCAACTCTTTCTAATTGCTGATAGCCACAAGAGCTGAAAGGAATCCAAGCACTATCCTCCTTTTGATTCTGTGGAGTGATCACAGATGCTTTAATAACCATACATTCACAAGTGATCCCTGCAAAACACAGCCAATAGAAATATTTTGGGGGACTTGGACATTTCTTTCAAATCACTTTTGTCAAAGGAAAGCTTCAGGTTGCTGAGAAACTAAATTTGCAGCCATTCTCCAACATTACTAATTTTTTTACTCACACATAGCCTTGATAAATTATTTGCTTCTTGGTTTGTACAACACGTGTTTTCCCCACAAGGGAATAGGTTATGCTCAATTGTGGCTCCCAGAGGATTCATTTCCTAAAATAGATTCTGAAATTTTTATTAACAAAACATTTATTTTGCATATCTAGCATTCTGTATTCTCTATGTATAATGCTCTGTAATGTAACATCTATCAAAAAGAAAGAGCCATTAAACCATCCAGATGGTACTGATGCAATACAATTTAATGCCTGAGCAAGAACTAGTGATTTGTGATTTACCTTTTGCACCATTGCAATGTATCATTCTGTGTTTTAAATGTTTGGAAGGGCAAATAGTCACCAATATCATTGTGGCATTAGACTATGAATCTCTGTAATACCATGCCCAATACACAATAGTTATAAATTTATTGAAGGGATGGTATGATTTGGGTTTGTCTTCAGCCACTAACTTCCTGTGTTACTTAGGGCTCTTAGTCACAAGCAACAGAAATGAATTCTAGTAGATAGAGACATGAGAGGAAAAGCCCTAATGTATGCACAGTAGCTCAGAGACTAAACGGGAAGTCTAGTCTCTGAAAGAACTTGGGTAGTGAGCAAGACCAAAGATGAGCTATGAGCCTGAAAGAATGCTCAAGAAATGTTTCACCTTCAAACTTCTTAGCAAGTTGCATGCACCTGGCTGAGCCCAGACTGTGTGCTATCTGGTTGCTTCCGGGAGATCTGGGATGCAGGTGTCTGGCATTTCTCAATTTCTGTGGTGGGATGTGTCTCTGTCTGTCACTGCAGCTTGTAATTTAGCAAATCCCCCAAGATGGGAAGAGGTTGACAAGTTGGGCAGTGTAAGAAAGAGCTGAGTATTTTATGCTTTCCAACTGGCTCCCACACCCAATGTCTACCATTCCGAATTTCCTTGATTCTTTGACTTTTGTCATATTTGTTTTGACACTCTTTAACACCAAATGAACATGACCATAGTATATTGCAGTTCTCAGGCACTTAAAAACCACCAAGGAAGTATGCACAATTGGTCATGTATCTTGGTCTCCCTTTAGTAAATCCTAGTAGTATAATGATCCTAAATCTATCCTAAGCCTTACTTTACCCCATAAACATTAATTAATTATTCAAGAGATTCTAATGTAGACTTCTAATTGGGACCTATGTTTTAGTGTTATAAACCATGTCTATTTTTCTTAAGCCTTACTCCCACTCATCAGTCTCAACCAAAGTCCCTTCCTTCACCTGGTAAAACCAGTTAAACAGATACAAACTCAAACTCAACTTCCCTCTCTTACAATTTCATCTCATAATTTTTTCAACTTGTAATTCTTGTCTTTACCCATTTCCATCCCCATGCCTTGCTTTGTTCTTCTTTCCTTCCAAGACTTAAGTGTCCAGTTGTGTTCATTGTGAAGCTCTCTAGTCTAATACTTACCTTCCCTTTTGTATCTTTGGACTCACTTTTCTGAGCTGTAATACCCTTTGAGCCCCAAAACATTCAGTCTCACTTGGCCTAAAAAAATTCTTCATTGAGCCTCTACTTTCAAAGACTGCCTGCCTGCTCCCCACCATCATCTTCCAAATCCAGAGATCTGAAAGGAGCCATTTGTACTCCTGGATGTTCTTCCTTCCCTCTCATTCATTTCTCAGCTATCTTAAGTGCTCACCCTCTGCATATAGTTTTATTCTCCAGTGTCATACATGACTTCCTGACTGCTAAAGCCAAGAGCCCCTTCTCAGTCTGCTTCCTCCCTGACATCTCAGAATATGTGAAAACCCCGTGGAAGTCCTCTGACTACCTGTGTGCCTTTCGATGCAAATCCTTCCTGAATGTTTTTCTTCTGCTTCTCAGATGATATTTTATCAGTCTCTCTGGTTGATCTTCACCTCTGCCTGCTTTCTCTTCTAATCCTGGCTATGCTCATCTCTTGAGTTGTGACTGTGACATAGATGACACTGAGTTACATAGCCCAACCTGATTCTCCTGTTTTGAAGTACAGATCTTCCCAACTGATCACTTCCAAGGAGTGCTCAGGCCCTTACATCCTCTCTTTTTTTAAAATTAATTATGATTAACTACATATAACCACTTGTAAATATACAGTTTAGTGACATTAAGTACACTTACCTTATTGCTTTCTACCATTCCCATCCCCTTTCTTTCCTTTCCTTCCCCTCTCTTTCCCTCCCTACTTTTATTGTTTTTTTTTTCTTTTGCTGGGAATCAAACCCAGCATATCCTAGGCAAATACTCTATCACTGAACTACATCCTTAACTCCTATCATTCCTTTTTGATACTTATATGGGTAAGGGGAACAAGACTATTTCTTCTCTACTTTCTGCCACACATCCATGTCACTGGCTGTATGGTGATTAGAGCTAAAAAGGGTCTACTCTGGGCTTATCTCAATCTGTGACATTGGCTGAGTTCCTACTTCTCTGGTCTCACTTCCTCATTTTAGTACTCTCTGTGTTAGTTGGTTACACAGTCATTCTACCAAAATAACAGCAGCTTTGTTTATTTGTTAGCAAATCCTTCCTCAAATAACTTGTTCTGGGGGGCAGGGCTCATGCTAGAACTGAAGAGAAAAGGAAGCAATTGAAGCAAGTGATGAGGGCATAGCCAGAAAGTAGAATTTCCTAATACGTTGGAGCAGGATGTCAAACCAGGCCTTGGCTTCGATTTATGATACAAACAGTCCCACCCACACTTGTTATGAAGTAAATGGCAGAATGATCCCTCAGCAAAATGGATTCACTGAGTTATCACCATCCTCAGCCTGGATAGTGATTAGTCATCAAGGGACAACACATCTCTGTGAAGATGAAAGAGATATGTAGTTGAATGGAAAGAATTTACCCAGAAAATAGGACAAATTTGACAAAATAGATACACATATCTTTTTTTTCTTTCTCTCTACTGGGATTTGAACTCTGAGCTTTGTGATTGCTAGGTAGATGCTCTAACCCTGAGTCATTCCTTCAGCCCTTGTTTGCTCTGGTTATTTTGAGATAAGAGTTTCACTTTTGTTGAGGTCTGTGCCTATTTTTGTTGCTACCAGGCTCAGCTTCTTCTATTAAGATGGAATCTTCAGGACTTTTTACATCCTAGCTGGACTTAAGTTGAAATCTTAAGCCTCCCAAGTAATGAAGATTATAGGCATGAGCCACTGGTGCCAGGCTTTCAAATACCTTCTTGAGTGCAACATTTATAAAATCATGGGTCAAGTAGGTTTTATTTAGTGTTTATTTAATTTGACAGAGAAATTTTGCTTATGAATGTTGGTCCATCTTCAATGCTAAGAGATATTTTGTATTTATTTCATTTCCAGACTTCTACATATCTCTCACATCTGACCCACAAACCACGCCCACTTTAGTACCATATGGTATCCTGTTTGGGTAAATAACAGGTCAGGTATTTTAGTGAACACATCCTACTTTGTCTTTCTGCCACAGTAAAGCCCTCCAAAGGTTTAAACGTTTACAGCACAGAATGTCACAGGATAATAGTAATAAAAGCAGATGTCTGGGGGCCAGGCATGATGGCTCATACCTGTAATACCAGCTACTCAGGAGGATGGAAGTTTGAGGCCAGTCAAGGCAAAAAGTTAGCAAGACCCTATCTAATCAATACGCCAGGCATGGTGGTCTGCACACCAGCAGTCTCAGCTTTGTGAATACTTAGGTAGGTAGGAGGAATATGGTCCAGGCCTGCTGAGCATAAATGATCCTATTAGAAAAACTACCAAAACAAAATGGGCTGGGGACGTAGGTGGTAGCGTAGCCTGTCTAGCAAGTTTAAGGCCAGTTTGAAGACCAGTATCACCCAAAAAAAGAAAAAGAAAAGGCAAATCTATAATGCCTTCCACAGAGCATCTTAATTACACTTGACTAAGGACTTCTCTGGGAGGTAATTCGTGCTCCTTCATTAGTTTCCTATGAGGAAACTGAGGTCCTGATTAGTTAAGTGAAATGCTGCAGGTTTTTCTGGCTAAATTGCTCAGCCTACCTGGGTGCCCAAGGCGACAAACTCTGGGATGTCTAAGCCCCCGTTGGCCTCACGCGTGGCCCGATCTGGAGATAACACCTGCCTGCCCTCAGCCGACTTGGTGTTTGTGGCCCCTGTGATGGAAGCACGTGGGTGAGACAGCTCTCCCCTGTTGGAAATGCCCCCCAGGTGGAGCCCAAGTGTCATTCAGGCTGCCGCTGGAAGGCGCCCAGAACCCTCCGTGGCCACTGGCCACAGCCAGCACGTGTTGGGGCTCGCATTTTGCCAGAGGCCCCCTCCATCGGCATCTGCCCTACAGACGCCACCGCGCTCGGCGTGGGGGGCCCTCCGCGCTCCTGTCCGCCCAAGCGCTGCTCCAGCCGTGCGCCCTAGGATCGCCGGCGCCCCAGGTGCCATTCTCGCGCTGCGCGTCGGCCTCGCCGCCTGGAGGCCGCGGGTCCTCCACACCCCAGGGGCGGAGCGAGGCGCCGAGACGTCAGGGCGGAGAACGAGCGCCGGCGAGCGCGCCCT
>NW_012267283.1:2285369-2313226 GCF_000151885.1 Dipodomys ordii | reverse complement strand
CGGCCGCGCGAGGGTGGGGGACCGAGGTCCCCGAGCCAGCCGTGCGCACAGCTGTTCCCGCGGCCGCCGCGCTGCGGGCGGACCCTAGGCGCCCCCCCTCGGCTCTTCCCGGGTTCCACCTAAGCCTCCCCGGGTGCCCATCCAGTTCTTTGGGTGACTACAGCGTGTTTTGTTTTTTCTTTCTTCTTTCTCCTGCCCGCGGGTGCCCTTCTCCAGGATGGCAGAGGCGGAACTGCACAAGGAGAGGCTGCAAGCCATAGCAGTAAGTCCACTTTCATTTCATTCTCCTGCTCTATTGTCTGGGGTGGATGGGAACCCCGAGGGTTCGGGACCAGAGGCATGCCAGCTCGGTAGCCTCAGGGAGAACGCCTGTCAGGGCTCAGCCGATTTCCCTTTAGACGTCTGCAGACCAAACCCGCAGGGCGCACTTGGAACTGGTGGGCTTAGAAATAAGATGCTGGAGGCTGGGCTTTGGCAACCGGGCTCAACAGGGGCTGGGGAGGGGGCGCCCGGCGGAATATTATCACCTGGTGCTTTGGGACATGTTGGCTTCCTACCCTGTAGGAAGAAGCGAATGGAGGAGTGACCTGCATGGTGGCTGCCTTCCTCTGCAGAAGCCCTTAGCCTGTTGTTAAGTGGAAAACCAGGAGCCACATGCACAGCCAGCCAGCCTCTGCATGGAGAGAGCCTCCTCCCAGAGGTTGGGAGTGCTGCTTTTCCCTTCTCCATTTGATACTGACCATGGCCCTGGCAACAGCCACTACCCTGGGCTGGCCACCCCTCACAACAACTGAGTGCTGGGATTAATATTCCAAGGGAGCCTCTCTCCTAAAGGTGTAGATCAGTGGAAAACTCGGTTCCCCCATATAACCAGTTTTGGCAAAGTTCATATGCAGTTTCAGAAAAGTGTACCCATGTGTGCCTTGGGTACAAAAGAAATAGAACTCCCTGAGACTGCCTAGATTTGAACAGACTTGCCAGGCTTGCCAGTGATCCACAGATGTGGTATTTTTACTGGAACCACCACAGCTGGATTATATATTTCCTTTGCGGATGAGGGAATGATTACCACTGCTATATGAAATAAGAACGATTAGAAGAGAAGGTCTGTTAACATGTTGGTGCAAAAGAAACTCCAGACGTTCTTCTACCTAAGTACATTTTTTTTTGGTGGTGGTGGGTTCCAGGAATTCCCTGGAAATACTATAAATTTGTTGGAGAAATACTGTGTAATGTATTGGAAACAAACTCCATGAAAGTGTTTTTTTTTTAAGACTTTGGACAGATTCTTTATTGGGAAAATGCACACAGGCCTTAAAAAAAAAAAAACAACCCAAGCATTTGATGTGGTCTTGGCAGATCTGAAAGCTCTTGAAGACTAGCTCTGGAGAGGGAGAGAGCTGTGTGTCAGACATGGTAATGGGCTATGGTTTGCCTCTGAGGTGGTCTTTGAATGTGGCCCTTAGAGCTCCTTTCCTTTCCTGAGTACATGTGTAGTTTGATGGTTAATGCAGTTGTTCATAGTTTCTCAAAGTTCAGCAGCATGGCAGTGTGGCAGTATGTTCTGAAGTTGATAAGAATGGAGATATTCAGCTGGTGGTGCCATGGAGCTGGTGGTTGTTTTGTGTAAACCGAATAATTGGCTGCTTCAACCGTTGACTGAGTGTCTACTGCAGAGAACGTTTGGTCGCTCCCATGGGCTACTGCTGACCGTTTCCAACAGTTGTCACATTTTCTGCCTTTGCATGACCAACTTCCCTGGATTCCTGAGGGACAGCTGGCCCCTATGAGAGGACTTGCTTTCTGAGCACCAAGCCAGTAGCAGCTCACATGGGGGCCACCCTTTCCAAGTGGGGTTGAGTCATCTCACCAGAGGCCAAATTGATTTTCAAGGAAAATGTAGGAAATCTTTTGATATTCTCCTGGTCAGTAGAGAAGACAAATACCAACTAGTTCCTACTCAGTAGCAGGACTGAGCTGGTCCATTGAACTGGGGAGCCATTGATGAATCTGTGAATGGGTCAATCTGAGTGAGCATGCACTGTTGTTATCAGTTTGGATTGACCTTAGTCATTGTATAGAGAGGTGGGGAGGGGGGAGAAAGGGGGAGAGAGAAAGGGAAGGACACAGACAGAATTAAAGAGAAAGAGATGGCCAGGTGCCAGTAGCTCATGCCTGAATTCTAACCACTCAGGAGGCTGAGATAGGAGGATGGTGGTTTGAAGCCCAGGCAAGAAAGTCCATAAGACCCTTGTCTCCAATAAACTACTAAAAAAAAAAAAAAAGCAAGTAGCACTATGACTCAAGTGGTAGAGCATTCACCTTGAGCAGAAGAAGCTCAGGGACAGCGTCCAATGCCCAGGCCTAGAGTTTAAGCCCCAGGACTAGGGGCAGAGGGGAGGGCGTGGGAAGAGATAGAGATGGAAAATGCACTGTGGTTTTATGCCATCTAGCAAATCGTAGCCACTTTCCTAGAGTTCTCCAGGAATCCTAAGGAGCTCACAATCCTTCTTCAGAACCTAGCATGCCCATAGTCTCTCAGAAGATGTGAGGAAAAAAGAGAATGAGTCCCTACCCATTCACCTCCTTGGGCTTCTGAGTCTTTGTCAGTCTGGAGTCTGGGCTTCCGTTTCCTCATCTATACAATGAGCTCATGAGTTCTGTCTCCTGGGCTACCTGTGAGGCGTGGTGGTGATGGAGGTAAAGAGCCTGTGATATAGTCACTACTAGGTTAGGGATACTCAGAACCCTCAGTTCTTGTCTATAGTGATGCTTTTTTGAGGGGGAGTGGAAACAGCATTTCTGAAGTAGAAAGCCTTGGCTTCTTTTCCTTCAATTCTGACTAGAGCCAAGCTTCCTCTGACTGCTACCCGTGGAAGTAGGATTATGACTTAGGGTATTTACAAGTGGTTCCTCTGGATGATCCTGCTAAGACCCAAAAGTCAGTGTCCCTAAATATCAGCTGTGAAATGGACATTTTCACCTTTTACACAATTATTATTATTGTTTTTTGGTTTGGTGTGGCTAGTATTAAGGCTTTTTTTTTTTAACCTCAATGTTAGTGTTTTACCACTTGAGTCACACCTCCACTTCCAACATTTTTCTGGTCATTTGAAGAAAAGAGTCTTACGGACTTTTCTGCCTAGTCTGGCTTTGAACCATGATCCTTAAATCTCAGCCTTCTAAGTAGTTTAGGATTAGAGGCGTCAGCTACAGGCGCACAGCTTGCATGATTAATTTATGAAAGGACCTATGTGCTGCAACACAAGATATTTGTCATATAATCATCTGCAGGATTTTCCTATCAAAGAAAATTAGAAAATTACCCAGAAATGACAGCTCCTTAATTGAATTTCCTCATTAGATGCAGAGATTAATCAATGACAAAAGATGTCTCTCATGTCATTTCCGGCCCCCTCCCCCAAAGAAAGTCCTCTAACAACTACTTCTACTCTACACATTGCCCTCTCTCGGGACACTCTCAAAGCATCCTTTAGAATATACAAAATGATTCTACAATAGAGTGGGTGTGAATAAGGGTTCTTGGAAAGAATAATAGAAATTGCCATTTATTCCCCTGGTACATCCAGCAAGGCACTACATGAAGTGGTTTATGTTGCTGCATTGTTTGTTTTAGTCATGGAGGAAATAGAAAAGCTCTTATTACCATATAATAACAGACACTGTGCCTGTCAGCACTTACTCGTGGATTATGTAAACCAACCTTAAGGAGTTGAGGAACACTTCCCCAAAATGGAGACATTTGAATGAGTTTTAAAGATTGGGTAAAATAACATAGACACTAATATCATGTTCTTCCTAATTACTGGATAATATTATTTATTTCTTGTTAGTTTTTTTATTTAGGTGAAGTAGTTAATGTGAGAAAGAGAAAGCCAAAAGCATGAAGATATGAAACCAATAGTTTGTCCTGCCAACAGCATAACAGCATAAGCTCATTAACAGGTTGACATGCTTTTAACACACATTATCTTAATCTTAACAACCAGTTCAGAGGCTAGGCATTACTCTCTTGTATAGAACTAGCTCAATGTTAAACAGTGCTGGGATATGAACACATACTATAGACTACTAGAGACCATAATCTGTTATGCTGAACTACCACCAAGATGGCAGAGGCACCTTTCCCTTTTCCCATGTACTGTGCAGGTGGTCCACAGCCTCATTATGAGTGCATGAGACACAGCAGGGTGCCTTCTTAAAACTGGGAAAACTCGAGAGAAGCCAGGAGGCCTATATCCTTTGGAGACTCTTCCAAGCCTTGGGCTCAGTGCTCAGTTACTAAATGAGTAACATTTCTTTGAGGAAGTTGCTGTTGTGTCTCAGTGAAAACCGACTTTGGGGGAGGGTATATTATGTCTACCCAGCCAAGGAGAAGATAGTTTTCCTTGGGCATGAGTGAAAATACTGAGTTTGTCTTGGGTAAAAGCCCCCAAGAACCACATGGACAAGGCTTCCAGCCAGCACCAGGGACCAGTGAGAATGCAATGAGTTTATTTGTGTGAAATATGAGATGTTCATCTACACTATATTTCCTCTTTAAGGAAGTTGTCATTTATTAAGAACCCACTTAGTAGAACTATGAAAATGATCTTCTGCATTAGCACTTAACACTTTACACCATCCTTGAACATGCTGTATTTATTCTGAACTGTGTGGGGCAGGTCTTATTGTTTGCACTTTACAGTGGAGCATCCAAAGGTGTCTAGATCACATAGTGGGTTATAGAAGAATGGTGTGAAGCCTTAGTCTCTCTTGACTCCCAATTCCTTGAGTTCATGGCATATCCACCTTGGAAGGTGCCATGACCTAGACAGGATCTACCACTGGGTCTTCCTGAGCTAAGATCCTGTGGCTGGTGGGAGAGGGGTGAGTCTAGGGGAGACACTTGGAATTCTATGGAATCTGTCGTTATAGCAGTTCTCTCTTGAAAGTCTCATCTCTAAGTGCAGTTAGTGGTTTATGGCTGTCAGTAGATCCTGTTTTCCATCCTTAGGAGTCCTGGGTATGGTTAGCTTAGGCTGGCTGTGCCCTTGGCTTCTCCACAAAAAATAAATCTGTTGGCTTTTCCGTATATTAATTTTTTTCATTTCTCTTCTTGTCTTGGGCTGATAGAGCCCTGGGATCTAGGGTTGAAGTGGAAACCAACGGCCCTAAGAGACTATATACATGGCCTCCTGGCTATGAGAATGTCCCACACCATTGAGGTTGGTCTGTCTAAGATGGACAGGCATCCTTGCAACAATTTACATGTGACTTCAGCCTAGTATCCAATGTCAGAGATCTGTCAGAGGGGCTGTCAAAACAAACACTGTGGGTTTGTATGGGCACACACACACATACACACACACACACACACACACACACACACACACACGCACACCACCCTTTATGACCCTGTGAACAGCTGACAAAGAACTGAGAATGAACAGCTGACAAAGAACTGGAAGTTTCAAATCCTGGCTATTCATCTGTTACCTGCTCCCATTATAGGCATGTGTGATACATCTGTTTCTAAAATTCCATGTTAAGGCCTAAAAAAATCAAACCAAAAATGGTTTTCTGGGGATGTTGGTGCTGAGAAAAGGTTCACTTTGGCTAAGTTTACAGAGCCTCCCGGTGGATAGGTGACACTTTTGAATCTCTCAGAGACATTACTGGATCTGAGAGTGCCAAGTCAATCTTACACAAGCGTGTATAAGGGTCATACAACTCTCTGGCCACTTAATTATATCTCTGTATATTTCAGGCTTTAGCCTCTTAGGGACAAAGAGCAGATACTCTGGCAAACTTTTAAAGTGCCCTGAGAAATACAGCAGTTACTGTTTTTTTGTTTGTTTTGGGTCCAGTCGTGGGGTCTGAACTCTGGGCCTGGGCGCTGTCCCTCAGCTCTTCAGCTCAAGGCTAGCGCTGTACCACTTGAGCCACAGTGCCACTTCCGGCTTTTTTCTTTTTGCTTATGTGGTGCTGAGGAATCGAACCCAGGGCCTCATGCATGCAAGGCAAGCGCTCTACCACTGAGCCACCTTCCCAGCCCTGCAGTTACTGTTTTTTTAAAAAAAATAGTCATTAAAAAAAAATAGTAGCACCAGTAGCTCACATCTATAATCCCAGCTGCTCAAGAGGCTGAAGTTTGATGATTGTGATTTGAAGCCAGCCTGGGCAGGAAAGTCCGAGACTCTTATCTCCAAATAACCAACAAAAAGCCAGAAGTGGAGCTGTGGCTCAAGTAGTAGAGCATTGACCTTGAAAAAACATCTCAAGGACAGTGCCCCAGGCACTGAGTTTAAGCCCCAAGAATGGCCCACATGCACACACTCATGCACACAGGCACACACATTTGTTCATGTACATACATGTGTGATTATATAAAAAGCCAAGCAAGGGTAGTTGTAAATGTTATGATCTGTCAATATCTAAAGGAAAACCAGGATTCAGTAAAGGTTTTACTTTTATTTATTTATTTTTGCCGGTCCTGGGGCTTGACCTTAGGACCTGGGCACCATCCCAGAGCTTCTTTTTGCTCAAAGCTAGCATCCTACCACTTGAACCACAGTGCCACCTCCAGCCTTTTCTGTGGATGTGATACTGAGGAATTGAACCTAGGGCTTCATACATGTTAGGCAAGCACTCTACTACTAAGTCACATTCCCAGCCTGAGGTTTTACATTTGTATATGGATAATCCAATACTTTGGGGATCACTGCTGTTGGCCCTTTGAACTACTCATATTTCATCACTACTCCCTTTGGGGGGGAT
Source organism: Dipodomys ordii (assembly GCF_000151885.1). Classification (NCBI taxonomy): domain Eukaryota; kingdom Metazoa; phylum Chordata; class Mammalia; order Rodentia; family Heteromyidae; genus Dipodomys; species Dipodomys ordii. Next base: position 2,306,446 of record NW_012267283.1, on the reverse strand, counting down.
GTTGATCAACTTGCTTGGCAGCATGAGTTGGTCATGCTAAATGACCTTGCTGAGACAGTAAGTGGGTGTGATGCATAAGGACAGTGGTTATGAGGCTGGATTTCACAGTCTGGTGGGGCACTAACACCTGCAGGATGTCATTGCCCCTCAGTTTCTTTATCTGTAATGTGAGTATGGTGACAATACCCACTACATGGAATTGTTGTGTTATTTGAAAGATTTCATGGGACTTGATCAGAGCAGGTATATAGTAAAACAGCCACAGAAGGTTTCTATTTATAATAAGCAAATAAACAGCTCATAACTCATGCATCTTTAAATAGAAAACAGACACAAAAGGAGAAAGGCAAATTCTGTTAGCCTCAATATTTTTGCCAAATTAGGAAATTTCAGATGGTTGTAGTATCTATAGAAATTTTTCAGTGTATGAGGATAGTAATAATTATGAGGAGGAAAGGGAAGAGGAGGAGCAGGAGGAAGATCTTTTGCAGTGGCCCAGAAATTGCAGACACAATAGATTCCAGGAGTCAGTATGCAACTTAAATGAGGGATACAGGCTGAGGGAAAAGTTGAGGCCCTAGAGAGAAGATGTTATTTCTCTGTTAAGATGTAGTTAATTTATTCCATGTGAAAACATGGCTCCTATGTTACTATATCAACTCACTTTTAAGAGAAACCAGAAGTCTTGAGTTTTTAAACATAGGATCTCGCAATTAGTTTTAAAACTTTCAAAATATTTGTGCTGGGGCTGGGAAGGTGGCTCAGTAATAGAGAGCTTGACTTGCATGCATGAGACCCTGGGTTTGATTCTTCAGCACCACATAAGTAGAAAAAGCTGAAGTGGCACTGTGGTTCAAGTGGTAGAGCACTAGCCTTGAGCTGAAGAGCTGAGAGACAGCACCCAGGCCCAGAGTTCAGGCCCTGACTGGCAAAAAAGAAAAAAGAAAAAAAATTGTGTAAGAGAGAGAGAGAGAGAAGAGAAACCCAGCCTTTAGGGGTTAGAGGTATGGTTCAGGTGGTAGAATGCCAGCTAGTGAGCAAAAGCATCAGATACTGAGTTCCAGTCCTGGACTTGGATAAAAAATAAATAAATAAAGATTTGTGGTCATACTCCCACAGTTCACTCTTCTCTCAGAAGACTAGTGAAGGGGCCTGAGAATCAGCATTTCTGGCAAGTTCTCATGTGATTCAGTTACTAGCTGCAGCTGCTATTGTAGGAAACACACTTTGAGAACCACTGATGAAATGATAGGCGATCAGTAGCAGAGATGGCCTGAGTTTTGATAAGTGTCACATGCTCATTGTCACATGCCCAGGAATTTTTGTGGTTTTCATATTTTGAAGAAGTAAAATAGAATACTAGACCAAAATTTTTAAGCAAAAACCTAAAACACAGCCTAGTTTGAAAGTAATGTCCTTGTATTCTCACATTGAGTGATGGATTAAGAAGTCTTTGGTTGCTTGGCATCGGTGGTTCACACCAGTAATCCTAGCTATTCAGAAGGCTGAGATCTGAGGGTTGCAGTTTAAACCCAGCCCAGGCAAGAAAGTCCTTATGACTCTTATTTCCAATTAGCCACCAGAAAACCAGAATTAGAGCTGGGATTTAAAGTGGTAGCGCACTAACCTTAAGCAAAAAAGCTCAGGGATGGTGCCCAGGCCTTGAGTTCAAGAAGTTGTCTGTGGTCACTGGTGGCTTTGCCTGTAATCCTAGCTATTCAGAAGGCTGAGATCTAAGGATCTCAGCTCAAGGCCAGCCCTGGCAGGGAAGTCTTGTCAGACCACCAAAAATCTGTAGCTTAAGTGGTAGAACCCTGGCCTTAAGGATAGTGCCCAGACACTGAGTTCAATTCCAGGATCTGCACCAAAAAATAAGTTTTTGTCTTGAGTACTTGGCTGCTTTCATCTATCTCAATAAAGTGAATTTTCTGCATGTTGATCATTTGGAGACATCTGTTTAGAGAATTTGCCTAGGTTGGGAACACTTGCCTGGGAATAACTGACCAAAACTATGCACTACAAAATTCTCTTGGGGAAAATTTAGGGGGTAGCTCACTGAGATAAGTTGTATATGAAAGGAGCTATCTAGTAGTATGGGTGGGGGTTATGGGTTTGAGCAAGATTTGTCATGTTCTGGTGGTGCTACAGTCAATGCATTCTCATGGGGCCTTCTCAGCCTACAGGTGCTTGCTGATGGGCAGGATGGCTACTTCTCACCTGGGCAACTCTAGTAGAATGACAGGATGAGCAGCAACTGATGTTCATCCACTTCCTGGTTGGTTGTTCAGGATTGTCTAAGCCCATCTGTGTGTGCACAAGGGTGGTTTGTTTATTGAAATATTGAAGAAGAGTTTATTCTCCTAAGAATGTCATCCAGGCTTCTCTCACCCTTATTTATAGCATCCATTGTTTGAGCCAACCCTTCATTTTTGGGAGGATTCAGCCTCATGCAGTCTCTTATTTGTCTGATAGCACAAAGCACAGAGGCTGCACTGTGTGGATGAGGTCTAAGAGGACAAGGACAGACTATGGGTGATGAGCCCCTCAGAACAGGGCACTTTGTTAAGGCAAGGTTGTTCATGAGCTCTGGAGTTGGGAGAATACCATCCAGCTGAGACCTATCTGTGATAGAAAATACCAGTAGCAACAGAGGTTGGTGTGGGGCAATGCATGTACTGTTGGTTAATTATTATCTCAGTATTTTCCAGTAGTCTCATGTTGAGTTAAAATGTTCATAAGGAGACAACACAAGCGCTAAGAATGAAAGAGACAGACAGATAAGGCTATAGCTTTTTTGCACATGCTTGAACATATAAATACTTTAGAGCCAGGTGCCAGTATTCACTTCTGTAATCCTAGCTTTTTAAGAGGCTGAGATCTGAGGATCACAGTTTGAAGCCAGGACAGGCAGGAAAGTTCATCAGATGTTTATCTTCAGTTAACCAGCAGAAAGCTGGAAGTAGAGCTGTGGCTCCAGTGGCCAAGTGCCAGCCTTAAGCAAAAAGTTAAGGCCCTGAGCCCAAGCCCTAGTACTGGTGTGTGTGTCACACACACACACACACAACCTTTGGGTTAGTCTTTGACCCCAGTATGCTTCTGTGGCTTTGTATGAGCCTAGCTGAAAGAAAAGCATTGGGAAGTTGGTAGTTTTCCTCTACATAATGTGGAAGGAGAAAGAAAAGCCATTTGAGCCCCAAGATTAAAGCCTCAGCTATAGATGAAAAGGCCCTGGGCCAGACCTTAGAGCTCATCTTTCCATCACTTCCTCTGTGGGCTCTCAGGATCTGACAGTCTGTACGCCACCAGGTGTCTTCAAGGTATTTGTCAAACCTGCACTGTTTTTCCCCTGAAAAATAAGATGAATTTAACTGGTTTACTTATTATTCTAAGTGGGTGGGATTTTTCTCCTCCTCTACTAAATTATAACCAGTCATCTTAAGTATTTTACTTTTTAAATGCAAGGCTGAAACTTAAAACTTGAAGTTTACAAAAAAAAACATTATTCTTAAGAGAGAAACATATGCTTGAAAACTTAACCCCCTGGGCAGGAGACAGAATATTTTCTTTTTCTGAGTTCCAGTGCTAATGTTGACAACTTTAAAGCCAATAAATACCAGACAGGGCTTTGGGACTTGGTTAACTGTGATAATGTGCAGGTCCTCCACATGATATGATGTAAGGCCAGGACTTAGGGAAGGTGGCTGTTGGCTAAGTTTCATGGAGTCTGTCTAGCAGCTGCCCCTAGGATCCTGCCTGTGGTCTGAAACAGTGGCTATGTAGGCTTGTCTTGTCATCTTGGGCTGATAGCTACCTCTAATGGGGTGGGAAGTGCTTAGAAATTCCTTGTCCCAGTGGTACTGTGAAACCCGCATCTCAGAAGTTCAAGTCTACTCTACCACAGGTAATCCTTGAAGTGGTGAGTATCCAGGTGAGCAAAATCCCAATCTAGAATTGTAATGCCCCCATCATCTGGATGCTTCACTGTTCTTGGCCAGGTGCCGGGCAAGCAGCCTTGAAATCTGAGCATATGTGTTCAAATCCAATACTATTAATGAAATAAAGCATCAAGTCCAGAAGAGTAGCAACAGACAAGGATGTGTTTGGTGCAGATGAGAGGCTGGATGTAGAATACATTCACAAATGCTTCTAATAAACAAGAAATAAGGATCCAGTATCCTACTCATTCTCCATCCTTATTCACAGTGAGAATGAAAGAGATCATCAGATTAAGATTGGAGCTGATAGAGGGAATGAAGAGAAAGTACTGGCTCTAAAAGACACACTTGCCCACCTCTTCCTCCTCCACCCCCCACATCACCTCTCTGTTTTGGCATATCCTGACTAATGCCTCTGGTAAATTCTACCTCTCCATTCTTCCTCAGCCTGGGGAAGCAGGGGAGGAAGGAGTCAGAGATGGAGAGAAAAAAGAGGCAGGATCAGCCAGGCTTGGCAGTGGAGGGTCCTTTACCAGGACTCCCACAGCAATGTAGACCATCTCCCCGGAAGGAGACAGGCACCCTTAGAGGGATGAAAGCTGAGCAGAACATGCTCACTGCCTTGCTCCTTTCAGGGAGTGTGGAGGAAAGGGTATCTCGGTGCCTGAGAGTGCCCCTGAGCAGACTCCCTGTGGAGTACCTTCTATTAGGGTAAAGCTCCAGATGTGCACAGGTTATAGGTTGACTTAGCTGAGCTCTGGGGATTGTGGTAGATGAGAGACTAAGCTCCCCAGGGGGTGGTGGAGGGCAGTCCCAACTCCAGCTGATTGGCACTTTGAACAAACACAAGCCCTGAGTCTTACACTTTTTCAAGAGAACTTGGGAAACCAGCTTTTGAGAGAAATCTGTTGCTGCTTAAATGTTCACGATGATTTAAACACTATGAGGGCCAAACCAAACATAAGGAGATTTTAAACACAGTGTGGGCTAGATTCATTCTCCTTCTCAAATCCTCCTCTTCCTCAGCCACTAGCCTGGGCCACACTTTTCCACTTGTGCCTTTCATCAGGTATTTTATTTGATTCTGAAGGCAATCGTGTGTGGGATAGAGGTGGGCAGGTGTTACAGTTTAGAGCTAAGTGAGATGTTTATACTTTCATACTTATATTTGTTAGGCACATTGGTAGAACAGACCTACTAGAAGCTCATTTGTCATAGAAATGAGGACACTCTGGGATCTGAACCTTATAAGAAAACTGTAGGCAGAGGTCAAAGTCAAGTTTACTGCTTTCTTCTGTTCCTTTTCCAGTGTGCTGCAGGAACTCAGAATTCCTCTGTAAAAGGTAAAAACTGCATATATATATACTGTGTAAAAAAAATCAATTTTGACATCGATATTTTGGTGTCATAATTTGACTATGTGTGGAGGTTCTGACACAATCAGGAGACAGAGTGGTTCCCTTCCCTCTGAAACTCCCCAGTAAGCATTGTTTTATAAACTGCTAAATGTAAGTAGTTCACTTTGAAGGTTCTAGAAGTTATGTTGGGGTAGGAGGTTGACCAAAACAGGAAAGTGGAGTTTCCCAGCTACTTGGAAGAAAACTGAATCATCACCAATATCCTCTGTATCTATGTAACAGGGTTTTACTTCTTCACAGCAAATACCTAAATGCCTTCCCTTCCTTCCTTTTCCTCCAGCCTAGCTCATTTACTAGGGCTGACACATTTTACCCTTTAAGACATTGACCTAACTGTTGCAGGGGACATACTTACAGTAAAATGATTTGTCGTTTACCCAAAATGTGTGTTGGGCATTCTGTATTTTGTTTGGCAAGTTCAGAATCCATTTCTTCTCAGTCTATGTTTCTATACTTTTATCATGAGAATGAAAATACCTTTTAATTTTAAATAGCATGCTTTGTAGGGAATTGGGACATGTATTGGGAAGATAAGAAGAATACCTCCTTATATTTAAATGTGTTTTCAAGAAATGTTTTGATGGGAGGGGGGAAATGGTACAGAATGAAGGGATGACATTGATCAAGAAGCACTATATTCATAACCTGACTTATGGAATCATAACCCCTGTGTACAACTATTTAATAATAATTAAAAGTAAAAACAAAGAGAATTGTCTTGGGGGGGCTGTATATTTAGCACATGCTACCCAGCTACCCAGGAGGTAGAGAGAGTAAATTTCAGCCCAAGGCTGACCCAGACAAAAAGCTTAAGATCCTCAAGTCAAAGCAGAAGAAATAGGAATATGACCCAAGTGGTAGGTTGCTTATCTAACAAGTAGGAAGCCCTAAATTCAGTGCTCAGTATCATAAAGGAAAAAGATAGGGAAGAGGAGGGGGTGGTAGGGAGGATGAGAAGGAGGAGGAGGTGTGAGGGAGGGAGAAGAAGAGAAAAGGAGGAAATAGATGAAATATTTTGTGACCAACTAGTCATACCCTTTCTGAAAACAAGAAATGGTCTCACCTGTGCTTGAGGGGGGAAGACATTTAGATTTGAGAAATTGGTGCATTTCTTGGCTCTTCACTGCTCTTTTCTGGCTTACCATTTGAATAATATAAAACTGCAATGACTGAACAAGAAGACTGCTCACACTGAGTTTCAAAATAACATTGCTGGCCTTCATCCAGCCATAGATACAGATTTTACACTACATTGAGCAAGATGGTGCCTGTGTGTATGGTGACCAGTTACACAGTGGTCACAGCAAACCATTGCCAGCCTGGATGCTTTGGCAGAGAGCAGTGTGATGGCTGATTTATTTGTTCATTTTTTTTTCATTCACTTGTTTTGCTCTTCTAATCCCAATGAGACAAGAAGAGAAATCTGCTTTAGATAGCAGCTTTGGAATAAAGAATGAGAGAGCATTGCAATTTCTGACCTAGATGGAGAAGAGGGGGCAAACCATTGTCCATGGGCCAGATTTGGTCAGAAGCTTCTTTTTATAATGACTGTGAACAATGCATTATTTTCACATTATCAAATGATTTTTTAAAATTTGTTTAAAGACAATTTCATAGTGAGACATTACTAGATCATCCTCATAATCCTAGTAGCTACTCAGGGGGCTAAGATATGAGGATCATGGTTTGAAGCCAGTCTGGATAGGAAAGTCTGTGAGACTCTTATCTTCACTTAACCAGCAAAAAGCTAGAATTGGAGCTGTGGCTTAAGTGGTAGAACACAATCCTTGAGTTAGAAAAGTGAAGGGACAGCACCCATGTCCTGAGTTCAAGCCCTAGTACGGGCACAAAAAAATATTTCATGGTACATGGTACATTATCTGAAATTTAGACTTCAGTGTCACAGCCCTATCTATTTCTGGATGGTTTATGGCTGAGTTTGTGAGGACCAGCCAGGGGTGAGTCGACACAGCAAATGCCATCACTCCTACACAACTTCAGATATCTACTCTTCGACCATTTACAGAAAAACTTTGCTAACCCTTTGTGGCTGTATTTGAAATTAAGGCTCTGAGAATCTTTTAGCCAAAGTAGTAAGTGTTAGCTTGTTAGTGGCAGTTTAGAACAACAAAGCATCTTAGATGCCTTTTCCACTGTTTTCTGGGCCTCCTGGGAAGAGAGTTACATGTATTAGAGAACTAGCCTGTGAGCTTCACCACTTTAGAATTTTCTCAATATGTCCTCACTATCTAAGCCCAAAGCATGTTGTTTTCTTTTAATCAGAAAATCATATCTCTTAGAAGTAATAGTTTGGCTCCTCTAAAAATAAGTCCATATACTTAATTTTTTTTTTCAATTGACAGGGATGTGGAGGAAAAAAGCACTGCAGATTTTCTAGGTGAAATTCCTTGGTCCCTAAAACTTGCTAGAACCTCATTTTCTTCTCCCAGAGAACTTTAATAAGAGTGAAATGTCAGACTGGAGGTCAGAGGACACACCAGTCACTTCCCTGGTCTGAGGAAGAAGCCAGGGAGGCGTGGCTTACAGCCAGTCCAGCCCTTCACTGAGGGTCTGGAACTAGAATCTCTCATCTCCTGGAACCCTGGGGCCAATATCTTGATTTGCAAATAAAGTGGCTGTCACAGGAGAGTCTGGGTACCAGAGTATACTCTGGGCCTTCCTGAGTCACCAAGTGCTTCCTGTTCCCCTTCCATGTTCTTCTTTCCTCCCTCCCTCCCTCCCTCCCTTCTTCCTTCTTTCCTTCTTCCTTCCTTCCTTTCTTCCTTCCTTCCTTCCTTCCTTTCTTCTTTCCTTCCTCCCTCCCTCCCTCTTTTCCTTCCTTCCTTCCTTCCTTCCTCCCTCCCTCCCTCCCTCTCTCCCTTTTTCCTCCCTCCCTTCCTTTCTTCCTTCCTTCCTTCCCCCTTTCTTTTTATTAAAAAACATATTTAGCGGGGCTGGGAACGTAGCTCAGCGGTAGAGTGCATGCCTTGCAAGCATGAGGCCCTGGGTTCGATTCCTCAGCACCACATAAACAGAAAAAGCCAGAAGTGGTGCTGTGGCTCCAGTGGTATAGCGCTAGCCTTGAGCTGAAGAGCTGAGGGACAGCGCCCAGACCCAGAGTTTAGGCCCCATGACCGGCAAAAAAAAAACATATTTAGCTTATTTCAGTTGTACTCAAAGAGTTTCATTGTGATATTTCTATACATGAATATAGTGAGGGGGGGGTGAAATCAGATTTGCTCCTTCTATTACTTTTTCTCATCTATTATCTCCCCTTTAAAAATATTTTAGACAGATTTCATTACTCAAATAGAATACATGAATATTTCCATGTCTTATTCAGAAAGGCCAGCTGCAATTTTGAATCTGTCTGCCTGGAAATTTCCAAAGGGACTTTGGTGCCTTGGTAATAGTATGAAATTGCTCAAGGTTTTGGGAGACAGCAGAGCTGTAATTGTGAAATCAGACTTAAAAAGTGATTAATACTGGGCTTGGGCTCACCATGTGAAGCTGTTGCTGTGAGCAATGTGGGCACATAGTTTCTCACTCTGTAGATAGGCAGCTTTGGTTTCTCTGGTCCTATGTATACTTGACTCTTACACTGCTACTTCTGAGCGGCCGTATGGAGACTGTAATGTGCAAGATTTCTCACCTGTATCGCTATGAACATTTTGGACCTTTGTGGGGGGTTGGAGGGGTGGATGTGTATGACTGTCCTATATATTGTAGGAGGTTCAGTAGCTTCCTTGCTCTCTGTCTGTTAGATGCCAGTAGTATCCTCCGTTCCCCACTGTGACAATCACAAAAGTCTCTGGGCATAGCCAAGTGTCTACTAAATGACAAAGCAACCCCTTTTGAAAGTCACTGATGTATAACATAAGATCATACAATATCAAATGTATTCCCATATTTTCATTATTAGGGATTCATCTCTTTAAGTCTTAACCCCTTTTGAAAGTCACTGATGTATAACATAAGATCATACAATACCAAATGTAGTCCCCATATTTTCATTATTAGGGATTCATTCCTTTAAGTCTTAACTTAAATCTTAAGAATTTCATCCTTTGGTTTTTGTTATTTGTTGTTGTTTTCCAGACCACCACTGCGCTCCCCCTCCCCCCCACTGAAAACACAAATTTCTCAAAACATTGTAAAGTTTCAAGCCTGGAATGAAAAATGAGTATGATTTTCATCTTTTCTATCAGTCCAGGCAGTGCTGCCTGTCATACTGCTTGGGGAAGATCTTTGAAGCTGCACGATGGGGTTAAGGAAGGGACACTGGATAGAATTGCCTCCCATGGGCATGAGATGAAGGGATTCCCACATATGTGCACAGAGCCTTCTTCCCCAACATTTCTGCAGAGATTCATTATAGTTGAGCCTTAGCCTGGCCACTGCTGGGACATTTGTGGGGGATCCCTCAGCCTTATGCATTTGTTGGAGGTTTTTCCATAGGCACCAGAAAAATATCTTGAGGAAGAGATACCTTTTCTATCACAGCATGCCTCTGGGCTAGTGCAGGTGCTATAGTCTGTTAATGGGAACTGGGGCAGGAAACAAAATGAGGGGCATGGAATTTAGCTTCCTATCTCTTTCCCTGTGTGAAGTCTATTATCTTGTAGTTCTGGAGGTTAATTTCTTTAAAGGCTTGGGAAGGGAGGATCTGTCTTAGCCTCTCTCCTTGGCTTGCTTGGAGAAGGCCATCTTCTTGGGTCTCTACATCATGTTCCTTCTATGTGCCTCTGTCTTGGTATCCAGATCCCCTCTTTGTGTCACAACAATCCTATTAGGATCTGCCCTGATGACAACTACTTCATTTACCTCTGTAGAGACTTCAAGTACCTCACCTGCTGAGAAACCCAGCCTTAGAACTTCAGTCTGTCTTATCTCAGAGGTCATAGGTCAACCCTGAATAGGATCCCTACATGGTATCACAGTGACAGTTTGTACCTTATTCTGCTTCTGGCTCTAGCTTTGGAAATGGGGACTGAAGAGAAATGGCAAGCAGGGCTTGGGGAAGGAGAATGCACACCATATGCCTCAAGTCTTTGTCCTGTTTTTGTGCTTAGGACCTCCTCTGAGCATTTCATAGCCTCTATTTCTAGCCACTACCTTTTGTTGGAAAGGAAAAGCAGGACAGCATTTCACACTAACGTGTCACCAATATTAAACATCCCACTCTAAGCCAGTTAAAAGCCTTCAGGCAAGCTAAGAACTACCTCACTGGAACTCAGGACTAGGACAGATCACCCTCTACGGCCTGTACTTTCTTTGTTCAGGACTCTGCATTGTTCTGCTACTCACTATCAGTAATGAACAAAATGGTCCCTGTGGGGTCATAGCTATTTCGTGTTTGCTGAATTCTGTTTTTCCTTTTCATCTTTGTCTATTACTGAGCAGGACAGGTATTATTTTTCACTGAGAGAGCAGAAGCTTAGCCAAAGCTGGGGCTATGGCTGGCACCCATGCCAGCCTTCTGTGCCAGATCCTTTCCTCTGCTGCAGTTCACCAGCCCTAATCCTAACCCTGACCCTGAATTGCATTTCTGAATGTATGTCCTGTAGTTTATTCCATGTGAGCCATAGAGACCCACTGATCTTCTTACAGGGTCCAATCTTCACATTTCCTGCTGTCTCTAGGAGGCAGAAAGAAGTTTAAGCTTGGTGGCAAGAGGCCAAGGTGAGAGTGTTCTTTGTTCCAAGTTAGGTTAAGGCCAAAGGAAAAAGAGCATAGGCAATGTCACAAGGTTTGTAATGGAGCAGTTTAATCTGGAAACATCCTGAAGTCCGGTGTAGCTGGAGCCTGCTGAGAAATAAGGCTGCCATGGCAGGGGTGCTAATGCAGAAGACCAACATTCCAGTGAGAAGATGAGACTTGGTCAGCTGGGTGGCAATGAGCCCTAGGACGTGTGTAGCTTCTTCAGGGCTGCTGTGCATCAGAGCAGAGTCAGGATGAAGCAGGAGCCAGTCTGAGCCCCTGATGAACATCATTACCAATGCTGGAACATGCCTGAAGACTTTGGGAGGTTCTGCATGCTTTTTGTGCAATGGTTACTTGAAACTAGCTGTTTGAATCATGTTCTGTGTCCTGAGGCCTGGAGCAGCATCTCTGCCTACTTCAGCTGAAGATCTACAACTCTTTTGGAAGCCAGTTTAGACTTGGAATGTGGAGGTTATTCCTGGACAATGTGACATCCCGTTCAACTTTCAGAGGAGCCTGGGAAGAAAGGGGTGACTCAGTCTGTGCACTTATTTTTGGGGAAAGCTAAGAATTCAGGCTTAAGCCACTCAGATTACCCATTGCCTGCCAATTCTGGGTGCTATTGGCCAAGAGACTTCTGGGCAGAAATGCTGTATTTATCACCACCTGATTTTCTCCAGAACCTCCTACACACCAACACTAGGCTTATGAATTTGAAAGGAGGATGGAGAATCAATGTAAACAAACCTTAAAATCAGAGGAAATTATTTCGGGGCAATTACATCTGAGACCTAACTTTTGGGCTGAAGAACTGATATCATTAGAAAGCCTGTTATGAACACTTGAGAGTGTTCATAACAAAATTCATTTAGTTGAAACATCAGTACTGTTAGAGGTATTATCATCGATCTTTTCACAAGTGATGAATATTAAGTTCAGAAGGTTAAAAACAGATCTCAAAACCACCGAATAGTCAGTAACATCAACTAGTACATCAGTGAGTCCAGGCTTGATCTTCAAAGACCATGCAAATGAACCCATGGGTTTTGCAAACAAATGGTTCACTTGCTGCCATTCTTTGATTGGTCTTGTGTATCATGAATGCGGCTTCCATTCTGCTCAGACTTGGCTTCAGGATCCTTAACACAGCACTGTATGTGGCTACGACTGTCAACTGAGCAACTGTAGCTTATCTTTCTCTGTATTTTCTCACAACAGAACTTTTAAATCTGCAGACGTTTGTGTTTTTGTTGCTGATTTCTAGAGTTCTATTTATAACCTTTATTTTTTAAACATATGTAGGAAACGGAGCCTGCAGTACAGGGTTTTGTTTTGTTTTCTGTAGTCAATAGGGAGTCTGTGTTCTTTAGTAATGACTTTGGAGGGAAGAATGGTAATTTAGAACCCAAAGTTTTCCATATGGACAATCAACTTAATGGTGACAAGGACATGGGGAGTGAACTGTTTAAAACAGCGAAGCTTTCAAGGAGTTTGGTCTGACTAATTAGGGCTGGAGGGTGAGAAAAGTGGTAGAAAGGCTAAGATGATGACGTTGGGTTGGACACCACGGGAGCATATGAAGCTTCAGTGGCTGTGAAAAAAAGTGAGCTTTGAGAAGACACCAGTGAGTCACACCTGTAATCCCAGTTACTTGGCAGGCTGAAAGGGGCAGGATCACAATTTGAGGCCAATAAGGTCAGAAATGCTTGTGAGAAATTTATCTCAAAAATAACCGGCAGAAAAACAGGGCTAGAGGCATAGCTTAAGTGGAAAAGCACCAGCCACTGCAATGTCTTCAGAGTGCAGATAATTGAGCTAAAACAGGGTTGACTCTTGAAATGGTTAGAATATATGAATAGGGTAAACTCAGTTAAAAAAATAAAACCTTTTTGTTTTATTATTTTAAAGAAAAGGCCACCTTAAGCCCGCAGCTGTCTCTAGAAGCCTGTTAGCAGTGATCAGGAGCTTAGCCTTAGGTTCAGGGCTCTAGGTCCTGGGAATGTGATAGTAAGGATCCCTGTGAAATAAGTAATCAGAAATGAGGCCAGAGGCCAGGCTAGGGCTGAACAAGCTTCCCAGATATTGAAATGTAATGGTGGAAAGTAAATATTTGTGAGTGTGTATATTCCCTGTGGCGATGTGAGGATTAGCAAATTGTCCTGGAGTTGCACTTGACCTATAGGAAAGGTCCAAAAATGGACACAATGGTAAGAAATTGGGCCAACAAACAACTTCTAGTTCCACAACTGCTTGCCCTGGACTAAGAAGGGTTGTGGGGAAAGATGATAACCGAAAAATCAACCAGGGTTCCTAGTGATGGGGATATTTATGACTTAGTAACTAGGTACTCCAGTGCTAGTAAATACCTCCCAAATAATTACAGTTATCAGTGCTACTTTAGAGAGTCTGTTAGTGCAAAATCATTCTCTATATTCTCAATATGGGGGGGGGAAAGAAGGTTCTGAATATGTCTCCTCATACTTCATAGTAATCCGTCTTAATTTTTTAATCTCTTCTGGAGCATTTCAGTGGGATTGCAACTGTTGAGATAATATTGTGTAACTGACAATATTGAGAATCTAGGGAAGAGAAAGGCCAGTGTCATGGGCGTATGACCACTGTTGTCCTGCAAATCCAGAGACCTAGACATTAAACCTTTGCTGTGTTGAAATTATGTTGAGAATTTAAAACATAATTTATGGGGCTGGGAAGGTGGCTCAATGGTAGAGTGCTTGCCTTGCATGCATGAGGCCCTGTGTTCGATTCCTCAGCACCACATACGCAGAAAAAAGCCAGAAGTGGCCCAGTGCCTTAAGTGGTAGAGCGCTAGCCTTGAGCTGAAGAGCTGAAGGACAGTACCCAGGCCCAGAGTTCAGGCCCCATGACTGGCAAACATAAATAAATAAATAAATAAAATATAATTTATAGTCTTCACATAAGCCCTCAGATTTCAGTGATTTTACTGGAAAGTGTTTTCCACCACAATTACCAAGCAATTCTTGGTTAGTAGGTAGCCTTTTGTTTCCCACATAGTAACTCAGACTCCTACTATTTGTGACAGCCATTGCTTGGGGCCTTAGCATTCTTTTCCTCTGGCCTATCAAAGAGGAACAAGAACTTGGAGAGGCAATAGTTACTTTTTAACTGCTTTGCTCACATCACTTGGCCTCATATTTGTGATAACCAGTCATGTGGTTCTCTTCTTATCATCTATGGCCATACCTAGATGCAAAGGTTGCTGGGAAACATGGCGCCTGCCTATTGAGTGGTGGCATCTGGTGATGCTGCTATTGTTAGGAAGAAGAACGTAAATTTAGGCAGATTCTCAGATTTCTCTGCACATAGATTCTTCAAGGCAGGATCTCTGGTACAGTAACAGAATCTCAAAATAGACAAATTATACACTGAATAGGAAATATAGGAATCCAAGTCTTTATAATGCAAAGGTCAGTGTTTTAGACTTATCAGTGAAGAATTATCATTAAGGACAATGTAAGTTTCACAACAGGGAGGAACTAGAATGACAGTAGTCTTCGCTTGCTTGCTTCTTTCTTTCAAAATTTGTCTATTTTCAATACTAGATTTTCAGGAAACACAACCCTATTAAAGTGAATGCAATGGGAACAACCAGTTTCTGGGTCTCACTGCTCACTCTTATGAGTGGCCTTTACTTCCTTTTTACTAAATAAACTCTTTAAACTAGAAACAAGAAACAAATGCATGAACTGTAAGATACATTGTGATTTCAATAAGATACTATGGGGAAAAATACAGACTTGTATCATAGATTTAAAGAAATGTAGTCATTGTCACCATGTATTATTGGCTTAATCACTTTCCACAAACTCTTGTTAGCCTCAGGATGACCTGTGATAACAGAGGTAAATGGTCAGCTTGACCATCTGGTACCTAAAGTAGGTAAAAGCACGTTTTTGCTTGTTGAATTTCTGTCATTGAGCGTGTGTGTGTGTGTGTGTGTGAGGGGGGGGAGTAGATCAGGGGTCTTCAGAATTATTTGGATCCCAGCTGGAAAGAGATGGTTTTAATTTTCCTCCTGAAATGCTGGTTATTTGCAAAGCTCTATAACAAATACGTCCCCTTCAGTTCTCTCAGCAGCTCTACAGTTTGATGTTGGTACTGTGGGAACTACTGGTGTGCCCATGAGCTATGTAGGAGGGATGCAAGAAGGCCTGAGAACAAGTCAGTATCCACATGAGAAGGAGGTGGCCCTGACCTAATCCACTTTCACCTTGCTCTCCTCCATCCCAGAGTAGACACTGCGGGAAGAGGGCTGGAAATGTTGGCTTGGAATTCCTTGTGTCTGCATGTGACAGGCATGTGCTACTTAGGAGTTAAGGAAATAAATGAGGTTAATTGATGTCTAAATGAAGGCACTGGCCATAACTACACCCCTTGGAGCTTGGGAGTTATATGGCTGTGTCCCAAGCCAAACCACAGAGTCCAAAGAAAATCAAAGTCTGTCCAAACAAAAACAAAAAAATCAAAAACAAAAACAGCTTTTCTGGCCAACCTGGAAGCTCTAGGGAAAGACATTTCTCTGCCCAGCTCTGATAGTGGAAATTAAATGGCTGAGTTGTGGCGTTTCTATTGCCAAAATCCCTTGGATTCTTTCCCTGAGAGGCTTTAGAACGTCGCCAAGTTTCCTACTTTCCTCTAAGCTAAGGAAATCTTTACCTGCCTGAATGTTGTTATGTTTATGTCATCTCATCATTGGAGAAAACATGTTACAACCTCCTGCAGTTTCTTTCATGAACTAGATGTGGCATGGAGAAAGTAAGATAGCCAGCATGGCTTCACAGTGGGTTAAGAATAATATTAGGTACATATTTGATTACCTTTTTAAAAAATCAGTTAGTTTGCAATCAGCATGCATTTAATTAGCTGAAAGCCATAATATAAAGCTGTATTTAAGGGATCTGTATGTTAATAACATCTTCTTCCACGTAATGTCTCAATAGCCAGTAGCAGCCCATCACTCTACTGCTGAAAATACAGACCTTGGCTTATTCCCCATCATTTTTCCAACAGTCATTCTTAGGTATTTTGGTAGCTGAAGATCATTTGCTAAGTTCATGCTTAACTTCCATTGGGGTTTGGATAATTGCCCCCTCCCCCAAAAGCCCTTGTGATAAGAGTTCAGTCTCCAGACTGTGGGTTAATGGTAAGTGATGTAACCTTTAGGAGGTGGATCCTAGAGAAAGGAAACTAGGCCACTGGGAGTGTGCCCATTAAGGGGGATATGAAGACCCTGGCCCCTTTCTATTTCTCACTCTCTTTTCTTCTGAACCACCATGAGTTGAGTGATTTCCTCTCTACATGCTTTCTCAGGATGTCTTATCACAGGACCCCAAATAATGGAGCTAACTGACCAGAGACTGAAACTTCTGAGACCATGAGCCAAATAAACTTTTCCCCCTTACAAATTCGTAATTTATAATTTGTCACAGTGATGGAAAGTTGACTAATAGAACTCCCATTATGTACAAATTTTACCGGTTGCTAACAACTCAAAAGCTAATGATGGCGCAGCAAAGAAGTGAACTGGAAAAATTTACTTCTGTGGATTTTACCCCAGATATAATTGGTTGATGTTTTTCCTTTAGATATTCCAGGAAAGAGGATTTTTAAATTTTTACTAATATGTTTTATTTTAAACTAAAAAGGCAATATACAAAAGAAAAACTGGAAAGCATGGAATAATTTTTAAAGTACCTAATATAGAGCTTCACACTCAATAAATATTTTAACATTTTAAAGGAGAAATCAATTCCACCACCAAATAAATTTTAGAGGATTTTCTTTGCATAGATTTTTTAGAGTTATAATTATACTAATTTAAATTTTATATCAAACTTTTTTTAACATTTTCATAAATATTTTCTCTTGCTGTTATAAGCTCTTCATAATATAATTTTAATTGACTGCGTAAATGTCTGTTAAGCATACATTTGTCTGTGGGTAGCAGAAAACCTGAGAAACAGTAGCTTCAGGGTATTTTTATTTTTGTGGAAGAAGAAATTGGGATAAGAATGGAGGCTCTTGGGACAAGGAGACTGCTCATGAGGGCCTCACTGTTTCTCATAGTGGTGCCGTTCTTGGTGGTGGCAGCTGCAAGTCAGGCCCAGTCCTTCCAGAGGGGGCAGGAAGTTATTCTGAATGCAAGCTGAATAGCATGGTCCCCAAACTCACAGAGATGCTGGAGGGTGAGTCAAGAACTTTCCAGTTTCAGTCGTGGAGGAACAAAGGCATTCTAGAATAAAGTGAACTGAATTCAAATTACCATCAAAGGACAGTTGAGTTTTTTAACACTTTTTTTTATCATTCCCATATGATTGCTTGCCTGGTAAGGCAGCATTGAAAAGCCTATACCCACTTTGTCAACATATAATTTGCTGTTGGAGGACTTGAGTGCCTCCTTAGCAAAAGTGAGGTTCTGAGTTCCAGTCTCCATACCAACAAAACAGACTAATTAATTAATTAGTCTGGAAGCACAAATGTACATCTGGTCATGAAAGAAAAGTCAAAACCAAAACCAGTGGACAAAACCAGTTTAGGAAAGCAGCTGTAAATAATAACATAGGGGGAGAATTACTTAACTGCTCTGATTTTAACTACCATGGGATAATGGATCCCTGTCTCAAAATTCAGGGACTAGATAAAGACTTGGTATGTTGATGAAATAGGTAATTTACACATCTCATGAAGTACAACATCTGTTTGTCCCTATAACTTTGTTAGGATATATTTACTAATATACAGATGTTCTTCCTCCCCTCAGGATATCTGTTGTACCTTAGAACCTCTCTCCAGTGTTGCTTCAGATCAAATATAGTTAGGTAAAATGCGCAGTGTAGATTAAGCCACTTGCTAGGCTCCTGGCTGTAGTGTGGTAGAGAAATTGTACCCTGGATTGGACCCAGGCCAGTTACTGCTTGTTCTTACTGCCTTTTTTTTAAGCAACTCAGGGCCTCATGCTTGCTAGACTGACACTATCATACCGTATATCCAGCCCTCCGTTTTGCTTGCTATATTGGAGATGAAATCTAACAAACTTTTTTTTTTTTTGTCGGTGTGGGACCTGAGCTCTGGGACTGGGCCCTGTCCCTCAGCTCTTCAGCTCAAGGCTAGTTCCCTACCACTTGAACCATAAAACCACTTCTGGCTTTTTCTGCTTATGTGGTGCTAAGGAATCAAACCCAGGGCCTCATGCATACAAGGCAAGCACTCTACCACTGAGCCACCTTCCCAGCCCTCAGACTCTCCTTTATTTATCTTGCATTCTGGTGTGGGGAGAAGGAGAGAATAGTTGGTTAAAAAGCAAGGGTGCGTTGTGTAGACAGTAGAGGATTGCAGAGCTGAGTAGACAGATGCTTTTCAAGGATGAACAGGTAGCCCTCAATAAGAAGGTAGCATTTGAGCAGCATTGTATTACAAAAAACTGAGCCATGTAGGCATCTAGAGGACATACATTCCTGGCAAAAGGGTGCCAAGTTCATTGGCCAAGTTGAGAACAGACTTGATGTATTCAAGAAGCAAGGGAAGGCTAGAGGGACAAGAGTGGCAAGGCTGAGGAGGACTAGAAGAATGTTCCTGAAGCTTGGGAGCCAGATGATGATGCACCTTTATGCTGTGGTAAAGACTTTGGCTTTTACTTTAAATGAGATTTTTTTTAAAGCAGTAGAAAGTTTGGAACCCGGCATTATAAACTCTGACCTGTTTTTCAAGAGAATTACTCTAGCTCATGTGCTGAGAATGTGGAAGACTAGTTAGGAAGGAAGAGGGCTGGAGTGGAAGCATGGAGACCACTTGGAAGGATACTGTGGTGATTCTCGGGGAGATTTGTGAGGACTGAGGTAGTGGCAACAGAGGTGGTGCATTTTGGTAGCATACTTCTGGAGATTTTGTCATCTAGGATGTGGAATATGAAAGAAAGCAAAAAGTCACGCTCCAAAAGTTTTGACTCAAGCAATTCATAGAATGAAACTTCACTGTAACGACAGGAGATGGCTCTGGAGGGAGGGAGAGGGCATCAAGGAGGGGACACACAAATGGGGAGAGGAGAAGTGAACAAATACAGTCATACCCATTTTACATTATATAAAAATTGAGCTGTGTAACTTGAGGGTAGAGATGGGAGGGGGGAAAATGGGGGAGAATGGTGGACACAGTGGCCTTGACTTCTGGAATTGGAACTCCTTTGTACAACTACTTAATAAAAATAAATTAATATATTTTTTTAAAAAACCCTACCTGGCACATACCAAGAACGGCTAACAGAAACTGAAATTCCTCCTAAGCTAGATGTGGTGGAGTACATCTTTCATTCCAGCCCTGCGGAGGCTGAGGCAGGAGGATAAAAATTGAGATGAAGAAAGGAAGAGCAGGCACATAGTTACTATATGTAATATGCATAGGTGAAAATGGAACCATGCAGCTTGGTGGTATGACTGGTATTGGGAAAGATGAGGGAGAACGATGGGAGGGGTGACATTGATCAAGATGCATTATACTCATACTCTTACTGAATTGAAACCCCTTGTACAACTATGCAAAACAGAATTTTTAACAAATGAGATCCTATAGAAAGTGAGCAAGCAAGGGAGGACAGAATGAGAATGAAGAATGAAAGGGGAGTGGACAGGAAGGGTTGATGTCTAGAAAGGGGGAAGGGCATGGTCATTTTTATCAAAGGCTGATCAAGGAATTTAGGAATTTAGCAGTGGAGAGGTAACTGGTACTTTGGCCTGGAGCTCTTGAACTGGTAAGGTGGAAGTGTCAATGGATGGGTTGGATTTAAGTGAGCATGAACTGAGAGTGAACTGGGAGAGCATTGACTCTTTCGAGGAAGGATGAAGAGGAATATGAAGCTACCTTTAAGAATAGGATCATGTTTGTGTGGGTGGATGTGCATATGCATGTATGTGCATGCACTCATGTGCACTGTTGAGAGCAATCCAGAGTCCCAGAAACAGTGTCCAGGCACGAGAGAGAGGCCATTGCTGGAAGGCATTAGGTAGGGTATATGAGGAAGTCTTTGAATACACACCTGGAAAACTTAGGCTTGTACGGGAGCCATGAAGAGCTGGGAACCCATGTGGGTTGCTGAGGATGAGCCTCTCTGACTGCTTCTACATTCTCAGTAAAATGAAAAGCAAGGTCATCTGCTGGGGGTAAGGTAGCAGAAGAGGTGTTGGAAACTTGAGGAGAGAGGAGGAGGTGCGACATAATCTTGTTGGACTGTTTAAGAGTAATTAGTCTAGGGAAGTGCTGTCAGATCTCTGGGTACCTCCAGCCACACCCTGTGGCTAAGTATCTTGAAAGCAAGACAGCTGTAAGAACACAGGTCATATGTTTGTCACCAGTGCTTTCAACTAGATAGGTGCAGGGGCAGATAGGCAAAGTATTGGACTCTATTGAGTTGGGCTTATGCCAGGTAAAGATAAGCAAGGAGTTGACAGTGTGGACAGAACATGATCATAGTTATTGATTATGGAGTCTGAACATTGGCCAATGAGAAAAGTGAGGTCAGAAGGTAGGTAAAGGACAGTGAGAGGAAGCTAGGGTGAAAGCAGTTTATTATTCACTTTATAAACTGGGTTTCTTTTCATAAATTATATTGTATTTCCAACGCACTATGGAAAGTTTTTGTTTAAGAAAATCATTAATAAATTGATGTTTACATTTCCTTTTCTTTTTCTTTTTTTGTTGTTGTTTTGTCAGTCCTCCTGGGGCCTGAACTCATGAGCCTGAGCTGAGTGCTTTACCACTTGAGCCACAGCACCACTTCAAACTTTTTTTGAGTAGTTTTTTTTTATAAGAGTCTTACGGAGTTTCCTTTCCTAGGCTGGTTTCAAAGCACAATCTTCAGATCTCAGCCTCCTGATTGGCTATGGTTACAGGTATGGGTCACAGGTGCCTGGCTCCCTCCCTCCCTCCCTCCCTCCCTCCCTCCCTCCCTCCCTTCCTTCCTTCCTTCCTTCCTTCCTTCCTTCCTTCCTTC
>NW_012267283.1:2220176-2285319 GCF_000151885.1 Dipodomys ordii | reverse complement strand
TTCCTTCCTTCCTTCCTTCCTTTCCTTCCTTCCTTCCTTCCTTCCTTCCTTCCTTCCTTCCTTCCTTCCTTCCTTCCTTCCTTTTTAAAAATCATACCTAGGTTGAATCCAGGATTTCACACAACACACATCAGAATTGGAGTGCTGTGGCCACAAGCAAGTACTCAAGAGCTGGTTAGGGACCTCAGATCAAATTTAGAGCTCTTACTCAGCTCTCATAAGGATTCTACCTCTTGAGCCACACCCTTTAAAGCATACCATAGACTACCTAGGAGAGCTCATCATAAGGCAGTGTGGATAAATCCTGGTGTAGTTGGAAGACACATGTGAGCAACAGGCCCCACGGCTAAAGCTGCATGTGAATGTGCAGCTGTTGCCTGCTGGCCAATGGAACAACAGTCTTGGTCCCGACAATGTTACTGGTAATCAATGGAGTGTCCGGACACCACCCATGGGAAGCAGGAGAGGGCAGCTGGCCGTCTAGAGCCAGATCTGTGCAAGCCAGGAAAGAATTGTCAGAAATTGCTGCCTTGCAGCAGGGGAACATACAAGGGAGAAAGGACCAGGGCAGCAGGGTTATACCAGCCAGAAGCACCTCAGTGGGCTAGCATGGATCCTTCCTCCAGTCATCAGCTCTGCATCTGGGGGTCAGGATTACTGATGGAACCTGAAAGCTGGCAGAAGTAACCAGGTGAACGAGAAGAACTTGGGGTCTTTATGTGGGAGCTGCTTTTCCCACTGCAGCTTGGACTGGCCTTGACTTTTGGGCAGGACTGAGGTGGAGGGGGGGCGGTGCTGATGGATCCAGCTGCAGAATCTGGGAAAGGCAGGGGCAGAGGAAGTGAGGAGGGAGTGAAGAGGAACATCTGCTGCCTTCCCACAGTGCAGACTGGACGCCTAAATACCAGCACACCATTTATTTCTTCCTTGGCAAAATCGTGTTTATTTTCCCCATAAACCCACTGTCCAGACTGAACATAAATCACGATGGACTGAAGGAAAACCGTAGGTCTGCCTCTTTGGCATCTTTATTCTTCCATAGGGCAGATGCACACGCCAAGTTAGCATCATGAGGGGGCATGAGACTCTACCTGGCCATAAATCTTTATTCTAATCAAGTAGCATTGATACATGGTTATCTTGTGTTTGAGTCTCCCCATCCTTTATAGGAAGTGGCAGTACCTGCTCTCCTGAGATAAAGATAAGAGAAGTGCTTGGGAAAATGCAGCCTGAGGCATGGCTGGGAGGCCTCAGTGGTAGGTTGGGATACAGAGGTCCTGGCCTTAGCAAATGAAGTGAGGTCGGCCCAGATTAAGCAGACCAAATCAAATCTTTGATGGTTGAGTGGTTTCTACACAATTTAACAAGACTCTTCAGAGTGGTCGAAAATATTTTCCAGAACAGATCAGATAAAAGCCAAATTCAAAATTGGTCATTGCTGTAAATCAAGTGGCAGACTATCAATGACCTAGATTTCCCCCAAAAGTTTTCCCACAGAGAGGGAGAGAAAAAAAAACACCGAGTGACTGTTATAGCTTGATTTGACAAGAGCAAAGAGATCTCCACAGCTTTAAAAGACTGCCAATTTTTTAAGCTTGCTATAATGAATTCGTTTAATTCCGAAGCCAGTGAGATGTGCAAATCACATCTATAGGATAAATGGTCCAACTTCAACGCCAATTGCCAGCAGTGCTGAGCAGCCTGTAGTTGCCATGTTCTTAGGGAATAATTCTTGGTTCATTGCAGAGTGCTGCTTTTTAATAGCTAATAACATGAGGGCAGTACTTTTCTCCGATTCCTACCCTGGTAGGAAGAGAAGACGTGCCATGGGTCCTGACTTAGGTGGTTGTTTTCAGTCGATCTTGCATGATGAGCAGTCTGGTGGCTCAGAGTTATGAGAGCTCTTCCAGAGAGCTTTAAGAGACCCGTGACTTCTAGGGAGAACCAGGAGCCAACTCTTCTCATCAGCCCCACGTCAGGTCTACAGAGCATGGTAACACAGCAAACTCTGCACCCTGATGTGTAAAAATCAGTATGGTCACCCCAAGATGATTCATAATCATCTCCTGAGATCCTTGCTTGTTCCCAACCTACTCTTTGGCCAGCATATCCTTTCTATGTTCTAAACTCTTGGCCTTACAGTTGACCTTTATTTTGCCTTTGGGATTTGTGTGAATGCTGCTCATGGGCTGACTTGACTGATTCTCTAACTCCCAGCATGCTGTGGTAGGAGGTCGGAGTCCCTTTGTGAGAATATCACAAGGCTTCCAGTTCCACATTAGGACATAGTGGATAAGCACTATGAGTGAAGACCCACAGTGCATACTCGGACCATTACCGAGTAGTCTGCATGCTTCTACTGCATTGCTATACTTCAGCCTTCATATGAATATGGAAGTGTGTGATGCATGTACCCTTGATGCACAGATGCTAATGATGAAAGCTTCAAGTAAAGACTATCTAGAAAAGTCAAAACAGAGGGTGTCACACACTACATAAGTCTAAATGTGATTGTGGGAGAATCCTAATGTTCTGGATAACCCATTTGAAGAATGTTGTTAACAAATACTCAAGGATGCCATATATGGCCATAGGTAGCATTAAGATGCATTCATTATCCTTATTCAATCATATACAGAATAAACATTGAAGGCCTATGTGTACTAGGAATTTAAGGATCTTCCTGTGAGAAAAAAAGTAGAATAGAAAGATTTACAGACAGTGTGGGCCATTGTGTACTCAGAGAGAGAAGCATGTTGTTAGTGCTCTCAGAACTTTAACTTATTTGTGGTCATAAACTAGGAAATGGCAGGTTGGTTTTGAACAGGTATATCTGACACCAACACTCATCTAACAACCATTAGGCAATATTACTCAATGTTACAGTTTTCTGAAACTCAAGGTCTGAGATAAAGAATGGTAAGCAAGGATGATGGAGAGATAGACTATGGCCTTGCAGTAGACTTGTGAGAGAGACTCATGCTAGGTAGAGTGTGGACTTTATTCTGTTGGTAATGAGAATCTCTAAGGGTGTGGTCTAGTCAGTTATGCAGTGCTGAAGAGAATTCCAAGTGATTCTAATTGGGAGAGAAAGGATCAGAGGATCACTCAGAGATGGTCATGTTTTACTGACTGAAGAATGGAATCCTGTTGGCCTAAAGGAGGCTGTAGAGATGAGGGATTATGCCTAGATGTGATGAGTAAGATATTGACTTGACAGATGTTGGTACACATTTAATAAATGATAAGAGGGATGGAGAAATAAAGTTGATCTACAATAGATAAAGGGATAATCAATGTTAGATGCAGGAAGAGAAGCATGTTTGGGGGAAAGGCGGTGGGTCTAATTTGAACAGGTTGATATCATGATGCCTTTGGAAATATACATGGTAGACATACAGACATATGAGTAGGACATTCTCTAGGATGATCTGTGCTGAACAGTCATTACAGCCATGGAACTGAATGCAGCTACTCAAGAAGAGAATGCAGGATGTAAGGCCAATCTAGTGACTCACATTTAAGGCATGAGGGCAGCCAGAGAGGGTGATCGGGACAGGCAGAAGGAGAGTGGTTGGTAAAGAAGAAAGAACTTTTTGAGGACAGAGTGATGCGTGGTGCCAAATGCTCCTGCTGGCAGTTGTACAAGTTCTGGAAAGTGTCCACTGAGCATACCAACTAGAAGGTCCCTGGCAACTCAGAGAAGAATGGAAAAGCAAGTTCAGTGAAGTGGTAAGAGGGTAGTTGAGCTGACATGAAGTGAGGTTATTGAATGAAGTCTTTGTCTTCCTTAGTGTGTGAAAGAAAGGTAAGACTTAAGCTAGAGGGGCCTAGGATTTATGAGGATTGTTTTGTTTAAAAAAAAAGGGTCCAAATTCTTAAATGAAAAAATGAGGGGGAAATGAAGAAGTGAAAGCTATAGATGAATGGAAGCATAAATAATGATACAGAGTCCCAGAAAAGTCGTGAGATGGTAAGAGTTCAAAGCAGTGTTAATTGTTCTTTTATATACATTTTAAAATGTGTTGAGTTTTTATGTATACTAAGCATGGGCTTGAGATGGGGAGTAAGACTCTTCTATTGAAACTAGAAAACTGAAAGGAAAATACACACAAAATTTTGGGACTGTGTTCAGAGTCTGGTCAGAGGTTGAAGAACAAAGATTTATAGTAGCATTTTTCCTTAGGTAAGGCTTGGTGGTGTGGAATGAGGTGGGCTTAACCCTAATTTAGGATTTTATCAGACGACGATCGCCAAATGATGAAGTGGCAAGGTTGTGGGAATAAAGGAAGACAATGGTTGGAACTGATTGTTCATATGATCGAGATGAAGACAGTTAGGATGACCTAGGAGAAAAAATAGAGGACATTGCAAATGATTGGGCGTGTTGATATCTAAGAGTAGGTGTGGCAAGGACAAGTCAATGAGAGACAAGGAAAGATGAGATTCTGTGGTTGGAGCTTGGGCCAGTATCCTGAAAATCTCACTTCTGTGATGAGGCTGGATTTGGCTCCTAGGTAGGGATGGTTGAGGACAGTGGAGAGAAGCTATCTGAAGTTGAACAGGAACTGTGGAAATAAGAGTTAGATGAATCACTTATACAAACACTGAAGTCACCCAGGATAATGGTGGGATTTCATGTAGATACTAGAAGCCAAGGAATGAAGTCATCCGTGGATATGGAAGAGTGATCAGAAGATCAGATGGTGATAGAGCTGAGGAGATGGAAAACAAGGGAGCCTAGGAGGGGCAGAGGAGTCATAACCAGGAAATGACATTAGAAAGTAAGAAAATGCTGAAACCCACTTCCTGATCCTGATAGTGTCTGACCTAAGAGTTTGTATTCTCAAAATTGTATCATCTAAAACAGAGGGACTTACCAGTTTGCCTTGGAGTGGTACCAATACTTTCTAAAACAAACCCCCCAAAATGATGCCCAGCTGTATTTAACCAGGTTTGTTTGCTCCTGTTGAATTTTCCAAATCAGTAAGTTAGTGTTTAAGGGAATATATTTTAGGCACATGAAATGATAGGAATAAAATGTCATGCACCACAAACCTAAGCTTATAAAGCTTTGTTTCAGATTTAGATGGCAGTGGTTGCTTGAACTGTGGAGTTGTTCCCGCTGGCACTTTTGAGGCTGCTTGGCTGATACTTGGGCACAGTTGATGGTCTTTCAGGTCTGATGAGAGGCCATTTTGGAGCTAGGAGTGCCCAATGCAAGTGATACTCTTTGTGTTCTTTCTTAATACATGCTTGGTTTCTGAGCCTGACTCTTATGATGAATTGTTAGATCAGATCAATGTAAATAGCAATGAATCATAGAGGTAGCAAATTTAGTTTTTTCAAAAGTCAGACTTCTAAAATTAAAAGAGTTGAGGTATCTTCATAGTTCCCTGTTCCTCAATTTAAAAAAAAAAGAATCTGAGAAACAGAACAAAAAAAAAAACCAGTAGGATAAAAGTAGATGATTCCGGCTTGTGAATTTTCCTCTCTGGTGATCTGTAGAGTATATATGGGTTGAAAAATGGAATCCAGAAAACAAATAGTTGGTGGCCTCAGAGCCCATAGGGATGCTCAGAATTCCTTAACATCATAGTAGTTGCCGTTGAAAGTTTTATTCCATTCTGTGAGTTGATATGCAGCAAAGAAGGTAGTACAGCTGTAAGCCAGCTGTATTTCATTTAGGCTTGGGAACAGGGCCCTTTTGTCTGTTCCAAATACTCTTAGACCTCTCCCTCAATTTCATGGACTTTGGTTGTTAGCGGAAAAGTAACCGTTGAAATAAAGGTTCACTCTTGGAACCTGTCACTCAACCAGGACTTCTGGCAACCTTTGGGGATTACATTTAAACTAGCAAGCCTTTTTGTTATATGCAACAAGGTAAAAAAAAGTAAGGGTGTCTCTCACTTTACTCATAGAAATATACTGGTTAAGTGATTTATGGTAAGGGCTGTCTTCCCAGCTGAGAACATAAGGATGTGGTGCCCCCTAGTGGGCTAAGCCTCTAAGCTGTGTTCACCCCTATAAACTTTTTGGAATGAGGTAAGGTATCAACAAACACAGTAATGAGTGTGTTTCTTAAATGTGGGTAGCAATAAAACAGCCAAGGTATAAATAAGTCTCAAGAATTTTGTTTACTATGTCATCTTTTAATGGTGCAAATAATGACTTTGAACCGCAACACCTTCTAACCACAGGGGCAATGGAAATTCATAATATGAAAACTGAAGTTGTGGTTAATTTGGAGTAGAGTGATAGAGGTTGAAGTTGGCATAAGAACATGTGGAGACTACTGTAAGTGGCTGGCAAGCTCTATTTACTTGCAACTGGGTGGTGGCTATAAAGCTGTTTGCCTTGTGAAAACCCATTTAGCTAAACATTTTATTATGATTTCTGCACTTCTGTTTAATAAGAGGATTTTTTAAAAGAGGGAAATCAACCCTACTATGTCCCAAATTTAGAACCTCAAAATGCTAAGGTATGTGTGGTTTTCATACTCTTTTTTATCATACTTAGAAAATAAGTAATCAGTAACTAATGGATCCGTATGTTGGCAGGCCTCGGAGTGTCATTGAAACTTGAGTTCTGCATTCTACAAGATGCAGCCTGTCTGCTTTCCTTTCTTCAGAAGAGTCTAAATTCACTCTATGTCAAAAAGATTGAGCAAGAGTGAGGGAAGGTATAAGATGCATTGCATGCATAAATTGACATATTAAATTGAAACCCCTTTGTGCAGCTATTTAAAAATGATTTTAAGGGCTGAGTGCTGGTGTCTCACACCTGTAATCCTAGCTACTCAGGAGGCTGAAAGCTGAGGGTCTCAGTTCAAAGCCAGCCCAGGCAGGAAAGTCCATGAGACTCTTATCTCCAATTAACCACCAGAAAACCAGAAATGTCACTGTGGTCAGCCTTGAGCTGAAGAGCTGAGGGACAGCACCCAGGCCCAGAGTTCAATCCCCACAACCAACCAGAAATGACTTTTAAAAGAAATTAAGAATAAATAAATAGTTAACAAAGTAATGAGCAAAAATTAGGGCTGCAGGTGTGGCTCAGCAGTTAGAGCACCTGTGTAGCAAGCACTGAAACTGGGGTTCAGACTTTAGTACTGCCACAATGTTTAGATGGGGTGGAGAAAAGGAACTCTTTTGACTGTTAGCATTTTAATATCTCAATTGCCTTTATATTTTACTTACATGATTAAAACAATAAAGTAGTCATATTAATACCTCTTTATACCAACATTAGACAGTGACTAGAGGGAGTAATCACCAATGATGGCCTCATGAGCTGTTCCTGACATTTGAGTTCTTTCTCATGAGCAAATCCTGTATCTAAGACGTAAGAAGGCCCAGATCTCCCCATTGTATTCTTGTGTGCAGGAAGGACTCAGGAAGGCAGATCTGGCCTTTTCCCAGTGTCTCTGTCCTTTGTAACCTGGCTCTCATTAGTGAAATGCAGTGTCCTGGGGCAGCCCCTGGGTGTTTCAATTACTGTAGTCTGCTGGAACTCACTGACTTCAGAGTATGCTGGCTTCAATGTGTCCTGGCTGGTTCCCGACCATCCCCAAACTTCTTAGCTATAATACAGTGTCCCCAGGTCAGTCTAATACATGGGTTTCTTTCATTCTCCTCAGTTTCAAATCATTTTAAAAGCACCTCCTTCTCCCCACGCTGGGCACAATCTCCTATCACCATCAGTGGAGGCGGCAGCCTTGTGAGGTGCCAGGTGGCACCAGGTTCAACCCACAGTGGGGGCCACCTAGAACTTCATTCTGAAGAATAGATTCTTGATAATTTTCCTTGAATGGCTGAATGAATGAACAGTCCTATATCGTCTGCCTAAGTGAATGGGCCACATCCTCTCTCCACAGCCCCTTTGTAACTGAGCCTCTAGGACTCGCCTCATTTAGGAATCCCTGAGAGGACTGTGTACTTACTCTCTCCTGCATTCATTCAGTATGTGGGAAAGAAGAGGGCATGGCTTTGCCATCACAGGCCTCACAATATGGAAAGAAAGCTTTTAGAACAGATGTAGGACTCTAACACGTTAACAGTGATGCTTCCTCTGATTAGTAATGGACTGAGGGCTCCATGAAACAGCTTTCTTGTGCCCACCTCAGGCCTGCAGCCCAGGTTTCTCTTCTTTCCAGACATTACTCCACCAGTCTCAGAGGGGCCTTTGTAGAATGATCTCCTGTCAAAACCAGAAAATGCCTCAGATTCCATTGCTTACAATAGGCACTTTGGGACCAAAGGCATTTTACTATTTTTTTTAAATGAAAAAAGAGTTTTTCATAAGTTAATGTTTTTCCTCCAAGGTTTGTGAACCTTTCTTTTATTCATCTTCTGCTCGTGCAGCTAATCAGATTTGAAGGGTAAAATAACACCAGATTCATGGCTGCAAGGGACATGAGAAATGTATTAGTGAGGAGTCAGATGCGGAGAAAGAGAGCCTGATCTGAGCAAGCTCAAGGTAAAAGGGAAAGGGAGTTATTATTAGGGTGCAGGGCTATTTCACACAATCAGAAACAAATGTGCATCAGGAAAGCATTGAAAGAAAAAATTTGTGTTTCTTATCTGTGCTTATTTCTCTTCCTCTCCCCTCCCCTCCTTTTCCTTTCCCTTCTGATGGGAATATTTATGAGAAAAAAAATTGCTTGACAATAGAAATATGGTGGGAATGGAG
This sequence comes from Dipodomys ordii, assembly GCF_000151885.1. Lineage (NCBI taxonomy): Eukaryota > Metazoa > Chordata > Mammalia > Rodentia > Heteromyidae > Dipodomys > Dipodomys ordii. Next base: position 2,276,631 of record NW_012267283.1, on the reverse strand, counting down.
AGTATCTAACTCTAGCAAGCCTGCCTGACATTTCTTTTGGGGATTAGAGACTTCATGGTTTTTTACATCATTTGTATATTGGCATAATTGATTCAGAACAGTATGATTGCATTCTATTGCAGCAGTTTTCAAAAAGTGGTCTATTCATGATTGATTATAAGCTGAGATAAAAATGCAAGTGATGAATGACCAACAACCCATGAAATACTAGCTTTTACTTATGATTACAGGTTGCTAGAGTAACCTGCTAAATGAGATATTAAGAGTCTCCTGAACTCAAATTGGCATGCTACTCTAATTAGACTCTAATTAGTCCAGGGACTGTAGTTCTACTGAAAAGGCTAGCTGCTATTCTTTAACAAAGCTTCTATGAGTGGCATGCATGTACACAGAATGTCCAAAGAGAAAGGAGTAGGTGGGATATAGAATCCCCCAAATGGTAATGAGCAAAGAAGTTTGAGAGTCACTGGTGAAGCAAAGTTAGTCTCAGCCCTGGCTGGACATCAGAAGTGTTTCATTAGTGGTTCACATCGCTAACACCAGCAACTTTGGAGGTAGGGATCAGGAGGATTGTGGTTTATGAACAGCCTGGGGAAAAAAGTCCAAGAGGCCTCTTCTCAACAAAGAAGTTAGGTGTGGTGGCATGCACCTGTCATCTGAGCTATGTGGGAGGCATAAAGTTGAGTAATGATTCAGACTAGCCTGAGCAAGAAAATTAAGACCTGAAAAATAACTAAAGCCCAGAGGGTTGGGAGCACAGCTTAAATTATAAAACCCCTGATAGAAAGCATGAGACCTTGAGTTCAAACCCTAGTACTTCCCTTTAGTAGTTGTGCATGCCTGTAATCCCAGCATTTGGGAGGCCGAGGCAGAAAGATCACAAGTTCAAATCCAGCAAAGGATACAGAGCCAATTCCAGGATAGCCTGGGTCCACAAAGAAAGACTTTGTGTCCAAAAATAAAAATGAACAAAGAAACAAACAAAAACAAAACAAAAAAAGAAAAGAATTATAAGTTGCTAAACTTCATGACAATCTGTTAAACAAAAACCCATTCTCTCCCTAGCAGACTTGGCCTTCATCTCATTGGCTAGAACTCATTCGCATGCCCACCTTGGACTAGTCCCCTGCACAGAGAAAAAGGACTGTGAGGATTTACTGCCTGGGGCTGGAACACTGTATTGTCAGCTCAATGGCATGTAAGGCTTCAATTTAAGTAGGAAAAGAGAAGCAGTTCTGCCCTTGAGGTCAGATGATCAATTGTAAGATGATCATTGGAAGAAGTATCTGAATACCTAATCCATACTGGACAAGAGTAGAATCAGCTAGAACTGGTTCTTGTCTACCTGCAGGATATCTCCTGCCACCTTCCCGTCAGGCTTCAGTGGTCTAATGTTACCTGAATTCTAAAGTTTAGAAACAAACTGGAGTCAGAGAATTCAGGGGATTTGAAGTAGATCATCAAGCATTGGTGTTTTTCTTCTTAGTGTCTATTTTTGCTTAGTCCTTTGTTTATTTTACTTTATCATGGCAGATTACTATGCTAGCTCTTCTTTTTAGGAAGGCTTTCCTTTATTTGTTTTATTTTTATTGTAAAGGTGATATACAGGAGGGTTACAGTTACCTGAGTCAGGTAATGAGTACATTTCTTTTTGAACAATGTCATCCCCTCCCTCATTTTCTCCTACTTGACCCCCATTCCCTTCTGTCCCAAGTTGTAAAGTTCATTTCCAACACAGTGTCTTGTGAGTATCACTGCTGAATTGGTTCACTTTTGTCGCGCCACTTCTGTGATTCCCCTTCGCCTCCCCAAATCAGATAAACCTACATATAAGACAAAGGTACAGAAATCAAAAACAGCAACATAACTTGGGGGGGAGGGGATAAATGAAGAAAGGAAAAAAAGAACCTCAAACTGTACAACAAAAGACCTTTTGTTTCCATTTGTTGGAGTTCATTTTGATAAGCATCATTTTATATGATCCTATTTACTATGCTACCTCTTAAGTAATAAGGATATCTCATCTTTCACACTCCAACGTGTGACTTGACAAAAGTAGATTCTACTTCTAGAAATTCTTTGAAATCATGGCCAAAGTGGGCATATGTTTTTTTCCTCAGGACTAACCTATGCAGGATGCTGTCTGAATCAGCACTGTATTTTTCTAGTTTTATTTTGCACACTGATTTATTGGCAACACAAATAAATGATCCCTTCATGTGAGTTCATGATGATTTGTAAGTGGTAGCATGCTCCTCTATCCAGCTTCTACTTCATTCTGGTGGGCTGTAAAATACAGAAATGATAGATGTATGACACACCATTTATTGGGGTATGACTATGTCACTAGTCAAAGATATTGAGTCTTCTTATTTCACAAAAGGAGATACATTTCATAAAAAAACAAGTTCATGCAGACTCCTACATTTTGGCTTTTCATAAGAGATGATGGGTGTTGTGACAGTGAGTTGAGTGAATGAGTTCATGTCTCCTGATCCTCTGGAAAGGCAAGAATAATAGCATCTGAATCTAATAATAGCGGGGAATAAAGTTACTCTTTAGAAACAGGCCTAAAAAATAAGCCCAAATTATTATAATTAGAAAATGGATCTTGAAAGAGCCTTGCCAAGAGGCAATAATGTGATGATGAGGTGTTAGGAATTTTCTGTGAATGGACTTTTTTTTCATAAATTATCAGGTGAAGTAGGAGAAATTTGATTCATTTAATAATGCTTTATTGGTTTCATATGAGTTTGCTTTCTGTTTAGCTCTTGTTCACAGCTCCTAATTGGCATATAGAGGAAATACCATTTATGTAAAGATCTTTAATATAGTGAAAATTCTCTGCAGTTGGCTAAATTAAAGTAGACTATCCTTTCTGAGAGGCTTACTTCTCTGTTGGGCTGGGGAGAACATGCTGTGTTGTTTCATCTCTTATAAAAGTTCCTATGCCCATTGAGCCCACCTTTTGCAATCCATCCAAGTGTGTCATGTTTTACCCATAGCATTCAGTATTGTTCTTATTTCCTCACCTGCCTTCCTGCACTAGATTGCGAGGGCTTCAGAGAGAGCAACTTTTTTTGTATCTCCAGAAACATAGAAGAAAGGCCACACAAATAAGCACTGCTTATGGCAGGGAATAATGCAGGGAATCTTGGGACTGTCTGGCTCTCCATGAATAGAGGACAAGAGGATAGGAACAGGAGATTCTAAGTTCTTCATATGCCACAACGTTCTGGCATGAAAAAGTATAAACTATTCCTTTCTATACACAAAACAATCTTCCACACTGCGGTATTTCATCTTTTCTGTCTTTCCTCTGTGTTTCTGTGTCTATCTGTCCATATGTCTGTCTGTCTGTCTGTCTCTCTCCCTCTCTCCCTCTCCCTCTCTTTCTCCATCCTCTCCTAGCCAGAGCATTTTTGAGGCAATCCCATTCAATTTTCAGTATCCCCAATAAGCTCTCAGGACTGAGATAACCAGTCATAATTGGTGATTGCGATTCACTTACCAAAAACTCATTCAAGAATTTTTTTGTGAAAACAGCCAGTACAAAATAAACTGTAACTCAAAATTTGATCAGTTAAATATTTAACAGAAGTGAATCCAGTGAGACAAATCAACAAAAAAAAAAAAAAAAAAAAGCCAAAAAGAATGGCCTCTTTAAACAGTGTGTCTGATTCTTCACAAGCCCACACTGCAAGTGAGTGTGAAATGGGAGGCTTGTGAATTTGCAGTCTCTTTTGATGGCTTTAGTGTTTGAAGATGTAAGTATGTGTTTCGTGGTTCATGGCTCCTAAGCGCAATCCATAATTGTCAAATGAAGAAATGATGCCTTGGTCCATATAGAAAATAAGGAATTGTGTGGATTTCTTGTGAAACAGTGTTATTTGCTGTTGGATGCGGTATGAACATTTCAAAGGTTTCTCAAGGGTGGCTTTCACTGTAGCTGAGTTTTACATTTTACCTTATACATTGACCAACTGTGACTTTCTTAGAGACACAGAATTCATTGTGCAGACTCTAGAGTTGACAGGCGTTGGACACAGTTGTTGATACGCATAGGGGACTTTAGGGGAGCTGCGGGGAGGTCTGGTCAGTTCACCAAACTAAGAGTGGTCCTGATGTTTGATCAACAAAACTTACATTTAGACCTAAAACTCTGATCCTGGTCCAACTTCCAAGCTAGTCTGAGAGAAGCCTTTTCCTGCCTCCCTTTCTGGCCTCAGTTCTAGGGAACAAAGAGCTGTTGAGAAAAAGGAAAGAGTAACATTAGCCCAAGCAGGAGCTCTATTCACTTAGGAAAATGGGGTGTTTATTTAATTAACTAAAAAGACTGAGCCTATGGTTCTAAACTTGTTTTAGAAGAATGGCCTCAAAGAAGAAAAAGGAGAAGGAGAGAAGGCCTGGTTTTTATAATGTGTTTACATGGGGTGCTGTGTCTAATTCTCAGGATAATCCTACGTGGCAGAAACAACCCACTCTTGAATACTGACATACTTGAAGCTCAGGTACTACCGGGGCACCTCAATAGTGGCAGATACAGTTAGAATAACAATTAACTCTTAGTTTACAACTGACATGTCCAGCATTCCTTAATGATCACTGGAAAATATCCAGCTTTCCAGGGCTTAAAATAACCAGTCTTTCTTTGATGAACCAACTTTTAAGCCAATGTAACTCTTTCTAATTGCTGAATTAGTCTCTTTTTTGGTGCTTGTTTTTCTTCTGATTAAAAAAAAAAATGACCTGAAAGTTTCTGTTTGGGGTAACTTGAGCTGTCAGTTAAAATTTAAAAGCCAATTATTTTGAAGCAATAGAGCTTTATGAATTCTAAAACCTAAGCCAGAAGCCAGACTATAAATACTTGTTTTGGGAGCAGGGGGGAGGGCAAGGATGGCTACCAACAGATCCATCTATCTTATCCCAATTCCAGTGACCCACTTTCCCTAGAGAAAGGGAAACCTCACTAATGGGCAAGTCTGTGCAGGTGTAAAGGACTCTGGTTCTCCAGAGGGTTCAAATGAGGGTCCTTGTGCTATGGGGCAGTTTTCACTCCACAGGCTTAGCAACTCTTGATAATGGAGTTCAAATTCTCACGCAGTCACTTACTAACATGTGGGAATAACCAAGTAATAGTTTCCAATATCTGTTTCCCTCTGAAACATGGGAATGATAATCACTGTACCCAGCTAACAAGGAAGAAGTGAGTTTTCCAGGTCCATGCACCGTGCACTGCTGGCCTCACAGATCACTCCACTGATTTCGCTGTTGGGTCCTTGGAACCTTTTTACTTTGGTCTTGAGGGCTGCGTTAATATCACTTTTTTAAAAATGCTTTTTTACAGTATGGAGGTTCCTCAAAAGACTTCACATAGAACTCCCCTATGACCCAGCAATCCCACTTTTGGGCATTTACCCAAATGTTTACAAACAAGACCACACTAAAGCTACCAGCACAACTATGTTTTATTTCAGCATTATTTACCATAGCTAAGATATGGAACCAACCCAGATGCCCCTCAGTAGATGAATGGATCAAGAAAATGTGGTATATATACACAATGGAATTCTATGCCTCCATCAGAAAGAATGACATTGCCCCATTTGTTAGGAAATGGAAAAACTTGGAAAAAATTATATTAAGTGAAGTAAGCCAGGCCCAAAGAAACATAGGTCCCATGGTTTCCCTTATTTGCAATATCTAGTATATGTATGAGTCAAGCGGAAAAGGTCAGATAAGATGATGTTAAGTGAAATGAACCCCCAAATAGGGACACAAGTGGTTTTTTCTTCCTTGCTATTGTTTCTAAAGTATTTATAAGGTACCATGTGATTTTTTTTGTTGCTTTGTATGTCCCTCCCCCACGGTATAACCCCGGTTTTCACTGTATTTGATGTTGGTATAATTTGGGGAGGGGAAAGAAAAAAACAAATTGTTTAAATAGGGATACAGGTTGACCCATTGCAACAATGAGATGTACAAGCTGCTATGTCGAAAAACGAACTTTACAATTTAGGTGGGGGTGGGGGGCTGGAGGGGGTAGGGGGGTAGCTGTGGAGATGGGAGGGAAGGGATGGAAGGAGAAAAACAAAGGAGGAGGCAACAATGCTGGGTAAGAAATGTACTCATTACCTTGCTCATGTAACTGTAATCCCTCTGTACAGTATTTTCACAATAAAAAACTTAATTTAAAATAAAGGACTTTCATAGTGTACCCTATAAGTAGAAACTAGTATTATATGTAAATAAAATATATGCTGTTTTTACTTTAGAAATATTTTCATGTATAATAGTTCATTGGTATCAATACCAATGAAAGTAGCTGGACTAGAGGACTCTTGCCGTTACATAAGAAGGAACAAAGAAACTAGACCAGCAAGATGCCAGTGGTTATGACTATAATCCTAGCTACTGCAGATGCTGAGACTGGGAGGATCCTGGTTCAAAGCTGGCTATGAGACCCCAATCTCAATCAATAAAAAGCTGGACATGCTAGCACATACCTTCTATCCTAGCTAGCTACATGAGAAGTATTTTAAATAGGATGATTGTGGTCCCGTCCAGCCTGGGCAAAAAGTAAGACCTTAGCCAGGCTTGCTGGCTCACATCTGTAATCCTAGCTACTAAGGAGGCTGAAATCTGAGGATCACAGCTCAAAATCAGCCCAGGCAGCAAAGTCAGTGAGATTCTTATCTCCAATTAACCATGAGAAAACCAGAAGTGGAGCTGTGGCTCAAATTGGTAGAGCACTAGCCTTCAGCAAAAAAGCTCAGGGACAATGCCCAGGCCCTGTGTTCAAGTCCCACAACTAACCAAAAAAAAAAAAAAGTCAGACCCTAACTGGGCACCAGTGGCCCACCCCTATTAATCCTAGCTACTCAGGAGGCTGAGACTAATTTTTAGAAGCCAACCTGGGTAGCAAAGTTTATAAGACTCATATCTCCAGTTAACAAGCAAAAATCTGGAGGTGGAACTATGGCTTAAGTGGTAGAGTGCTAGCTATCCTTGAACAAAGAATTTAAAAGACAGCACCCATGTCCTGAGTTCAAGCCTCAGTACCAGCACACACAAAAAAGTGAGACCATATTTGAAAAATAATGAAAACAAAAAGGGCTGGGAGGATAGATCCAGTGGCAAAGCATTTGCATGGCAAACACAAGGCCCTGAATTCAAATCCTGCCCCCACCCAAAGTTGGCCCAAGCTGCTCAAAATTATCAAGAAGAGTGTTTAAAGACTTGCTGGGCACTGCTGGCTCATGCCTGTAATCCTAGCTACTCAGTAGGACAAGATCTGAGAATTACCGTTCAAAGTTAGCCCAAGAAAGTATGTGAGGCTCTATTCTCCAATTAACTACCATAAAAGCCAAAAATAGAGCTATGGCTCAAGTGATAGAGTGTTAGCCTTGAGAAAGTTAAAAAAAAAAATCTCAGGGACAGCACCCAGGCCCCCTAAGTTCAAGCCCCAGGACAGACACCAAAAAATTAAATTACAAAGTTAAAAAGACATCTACTCTCAGCAGTATATAATGTATGTAGTCAAAAGTATTTCCTGGCTCTGGGCACTAGTGGCTTATCCTTGTAATCCTAGCTACTCGGAAAGCTGAGATCTGAAGATGTGGTCCAAAGCCAGCCTGCGCAGGAAAGTCCGAGACTCTTACCTCCAGTTAGCCACCAAAAAGCTGGAAATGGAGCTGTGGCTCAAGTGGTAAAGCACTAACCTTGAGCAAAAGGAGCTCAAGGACAGTGTCCAGACCCTGAATTCAACTCCACAACTGGCAAAATACATACATATGGATGTGTGTAATATATATTTATTTATTTTATGGATAGGGGTGTGTGGAAAAAATTGAACTGTGTAGAATCTAGCCTGTGGTTGCTCAGTAAGTGCTGTGTGCACTCTGTTCCCCTAGAGGGACTCAGAAGTATATATGTGGACCTCACTGACTGTGGCAGACAGGCTGATTGATTGGGTTTCTGGTACAAGGTGCATCTCAAGCTAACTGGCAGCATTATCCAAGGCCTGGCCTCATCCCAGTTGTTTCTGCAGAGTTCCAGTAATTTGTAGGGGTGAGCACAGGCCAGCTGGCCATCTATCAGTAACTCTCTTCAGTCACAACTTCGTGGTTGTCACAGCCTGGATATCCAAGTACCAGACACAGACAAGAAGGAAAAGCCAAGATTCAAATCTGTAGCTGCTGGCTGCAGTAGCCATGCCTGAGTCTTCGATTGGCTGTACACAAAAACTGGTCTTTCAGATTTGGAGTGTAACTCCTTAAAATGATTCTTGGCCTTTCACTGATTGGTGACTCTAAACAGAGATATGCCTGTTCAACTTGTTAATAAGAGCTCATCGCAATAGCTAGTGTTTATTGTGCAAGTAGTCTGCCCAGCTTTCTGCTAAGCACCTTCCAGAATTATCCCATTTAATTTCTATAACAATCACAGGAACCAGGTCTACGATTAACGCTATTTATGGATAAGCAAACTGACACATAGGTTAAGTAATTTTATGAAAGGAAAGTAACTCGTAGATAGAAGTAAGAAATTTCAGTATCTCATTGGTATGAGGGATACTTTCTTTTTTCCAGAACCCATTATCTAAGTAATGAAGGGAAATACCATCCCTAAATCCTCCAAAATAGATAAACTCTAAATACAATGTGGTGCCCTGGGTGTTGCATTCTGGAACACAAAAAAAGGATATTTGTGGGAGAAAATTGTAGAATCCTGAGTCTCTAGTTACAGTACTGTTTGAGTGTTAACTTCTGGGTTTTGGCAAATCCACCCTGTAAAATATTAACATTAGAGGAAGCTGGAAAAGGCCATATGGGGACTTTCTGCACAGACTTTGGCAGTCTTTTTTCTTGGTGACAGAATCTCATGATGTATCCCATTTAGGTTGTCCTGAAGCTCACCATCCTCCCACCACAACCTCCCATCTGATAAGAATACATAGAGGGTCACATGTCACATTGTTGAAAAATCTCAAATTATTTCAAAACAAATGATGTATTTCAAAAATGATCATGCAGACTTATGTTCATGGGCACATGTGTACTTGTACATGTACATGAGTACATTTGCAGAGGTGCTAAGCCTCTTCTGCATACCCTCTGCTGTTAAATGCATACTGTGAGACTCCAGAAGCTCCCCCAAAACCACCAGGGACTTACAGATGAGAAGGCCCACACAATTCACTTGGACACACCACCACTCTCCCTCCCATCAGGCCTCGCCTGTGCTGTGGAAAATCACAGATGGGAATCTTGTCTCCCAAGATCAAATGTTGGAAGGTCTCTCTCTCTGTCTCTCTGTCTCTCTCTTTCTCTTTCTCTGTCTCTCTCTCTCTCTCCTCTTTGTGTGTGTGTGTGTGTGTGTGTGTGTGTGTGTCTGTGTGTGCACGCGCGTGCACTTTGAAGTCAGTGGTGAAATGAAGGTATCATCTACCAGAATGAAGTATCTTATGCGTATGGTAAGCACTCCTTCCCTGTCCAACCATTTGCAATGAGTGATCTCTTGTTAGCAAGTAGATGCTAATGAACATAGTAGAAGAGCCGGGATTCAGGAAGTTTCATTCTCAAGAGAGGAGATGGATAAAAAGCAGTAAATGTATAAGCCAGATAACTTCAGATAGTGATCAGTAGCTGAGAAGAAAAGAAACATGACTGTGGTAGGATTTCTCTGCTCCCCAAAAGTCACAAAGAGGAGGCCCCTTGGGTCACTAATGAGAAAGGAAAGCTTAGTTGCTGCTAGCCAGTGACTTTTGCTTTGTATCTCTCTGTGCAGTGTGTGAATATGGAGAGACTGTTGTTTCAGGGAGCTAATGGTTGGTTGTCTCCTGGGCAGAATGGTAGCTAAAGACACTTTACAATGTGGGAGAAACCAGTGACTTTCCTAAAATATTTTGAGCTGGCCAAAACTGAGCTTGCTAAAAATAGTGCTATTAACTAGATGTGGGGATTTTCAGAATTTATTGGTTCAATGGGGCCAATCTTGTAGAGCATCACCTGTATTTGCCACCCCCCCCACCTCTCCCCATGGGCAGAGGCTGTGTGTATTCTGGCTGTCCCGGATCAAGAGAAGCTAGCACTTACTGTGCATCATGAGGAAAAAGAGAAACCCTACTTGGCTGTATGCTTTCCAGGAAATTGCAGAAATAGTGTGTGCTGACCTCTCAGTGTGGACCTGATCCATAGCCTCAGAGAGAGAACTCCAGCTGGGCTCAACATCCTTGCTGGAAGCTGAATCTACTGATGTGCGTTTGTGTTCAGTGACTCACTTGTTTATTTCTTACATGGCTACCCAGCACCATCCACATTAATAGACATAATAGAAGGGCCCAGATTCAGGAAGTTCCATCCTAAAAAGAGGAGAGGCATCAAAAATAGTAAACATAGAAGCTAGATAATTTCAGATGATAAAAAGTGTCTGAGAAGAAAATACATATGGATGTAATTGGGCAGGCTCCAGCTGGGCAGGATAATAGCTTTGGATTGAGTTGGTCTGTGTGGTGGCTTTGGAACTGAGGATGAGGAAGAGGAGGAGTAAATGGCAACCCAGTGTGGGTAGCAGGTCCCTCCCTCTCAGTCTCTCTGGGGTCCTGTACAGACACTAGAGGGACAAAGTAGTAATAAGGAAATCCAAAGTGGGCAGGGAAGGTCACCAGGCTCAGGCCAGGAGAGAATCTCATGGCATCAAGATGAAGGTAGCAGATTGATGTCACAACTGCTATTCAGATCATTCTAAAAGGTCCTGTGGTGAGGACAGCCACCTTGGCAATGATTCAACATCATACAGAGTCTCTGTCCACTGCGGATCTTGCAGGAATTCCCTTCATTCGCTTTCCCCAAGTTTTGTGACCTACAATGCAGATGTTATCAGGAGAGTACAGGCCATGTCCTAACACCCCGAGACATTGGCTTTGGAGAAAATATGGCATAGGCTCAGAGCCAGACTGCAGAATACAAATAATAACAGTTCTACCCATCCCTCCCTCTGCACCTGGTGGTCAAACCATCTGAGCCTTAGTTTCTTTAAAGTGCAATAAGACTTAAATAAGATGACATCTGACAACCCAGGTGCCTTGGCACTCAGTGGTATTCTTCCCTTTCCATCCTCCTCCCTCCCTCCTTCTCCCTAGGAATAAAGAATATGTGGGATCTATGCTGGCCCTTTGCTTTTGTCTGTAGCAGCTGCTTTATCAGCCCAACAGCACACTAAACTTCAGGCATGCCTTCTCTGTTTCAGTTTTTAGGATGCCATTTCATCATCACCTGGACCAATTCTATGTTCCACAAGCCCTCCATGGTTGATGATCTAACTGGACACATGACATTTAGTTCTACCAGAACTGTGGCCAGGAAGAGGTGGCTGCCAGTAACACCTGTTTGTGGTAGCCAAAAAAAAAGGAAAGAGAAAATGCCTTCTCTTCCCCCCCCCGCAAAATATATATATATGTCTGTGTCAAATCCCTGCACCTGTGAAGTGAATGTGATCATATTTGAAAGAAAGACTTCTGAAGATGTAATTAAAGTAGGGATGATGGGACACAGAAAGCATCCTGGACTATCTGGGTGAGCCTAAAATCCAGTGATGTGTCCTTACAAGAGATGCACAGGGGAGGCTGGAAGCCAGCAGAGGAGGACGCAGTGTGACAACACACATCAGGATTGGAGTGCTGTGGCCACAAGCAAGTACTCAAGAGCTGGTTAGGGACCTCAGATCAAATTTAGAGCTCTTACTCAGCCCTCATAAGTCATTATTCATCAAGGCTTGTGCAGAAGAAACCTGTTATGAACAATGAACTTTTATTAAATATTTTCCATCTTAATTATGAAATTCAGCATAGCATTGAGACACTGAAACAAACGTGTGAGGCCCAAAACATGTTCGCTTCTGTTTAAAGCCAGATTTGGTTTGTCCTTTGTGGTGTTGCCTATGGCTCTAGATCCAGCCTCCTACCTTGCTCCTCTGACATGGGTAGAAACTGGTGATCTAATCCTAGGAGAAGAGACAACCTAGGAGGTGTGAAGATGAGAAATACTGAAAAAGAGGAGGCAGCAGTAGCCCTGAAAGCCCCAGGGTTATCTGTGTACTGTGTTTCAAGTCCCATATGCCTGTTGCAGAGACCCAGACTTGGAAGAGCCGTAGAGCTCTTAGCCACAAGACTAAACACAACTTAACCACAAGACTAAAAAGTTTGACTGGCCCCATGTGGGTGCTTCTAATGAAATTTGCCAAATAACTTAATTTAGACTGGTAGACAAAGAGCTCAGCTATTCATGAGCAAGATGTGATGCTTATCAGCTAGGAACATGACGTTGCCATATGTCCCACAATGACTTTCGCCCTTGGCTGACATTGAAACTATCTGGAAGCATTTACAGTCTCCAGTGCTAGACCAGTAAGATGAAAATCTCTGGCCTGGCAGAGTGGTTTTTAGTGTCCATCAAGTGATCTTTATGGCCTTGAAGAGTTACATATTGTAGGGAGAATTAAGCTCAGGGTGTGGAGGTAGCACACTGGATCATGCATGGCAGGAACAGAAACCAGACATTAGAAGTGATGGGGTCAGGGTACCACTTATGTGTCAGTTTGCTTATCCATAAATGGAGCTAGTTGTTGACTTGGTTCGTGTGATTGTTCTACACATTAAATGGAATAATTCTGGAAGCCAGGAGTCTTAAATCTTGCCTGAGACTGCATCCATGAATGAAGATGCTTCATTCTCCAAGCAAGAGAGGATGTTCTGAGCCAGATTGGCACAGATCTGGATCCACCCTCCTGCCTCTTGCCCTGCCTCTCCCATGACAGAACTCTGGTCAGCTGGACTTGGGTAGGACTTTAATTTTTCTTGGACTACCACAAATTCAAAAATAAGTCTGATGCCTACAGCTTTTGGGGGAGGACAAAAGCCAAACCCAGGAGAGTCCCCAAGTCAGTGATACAGTTGGAGTAGGAGGATGCCAAATAGAGTCACACTCATTAGCTAGCACTGTTGTATGTTTGTTTGTTGATGGTACTTGGATTTGAACTTGCTAGACGGACGCTGTGCTATCTAAACATCTAAACTATCTTCTGGCTCTTTTTTGCACTGACTGTTTTTCTTAGCTAAGCTCTTGATTTTATGCCCCAGCTGGCCTTACATTGCAATCTTCCTATCTGGGCTTCCCAGCATCTCTGGGATGACAGACATATGCCTCTGTGCTCAGCCATTGGTCAAATCTTGTGAACATTCCATTGCCCTGGCTGGCCTTTAAACTACTCAGCCCCTCAAGTTGCTAGAATTACAGGTGTCAGGTACTGTGCCCAACTAGGCTTGTAGTTTTGAAGCAGGAATCAATCCCTTTTGTGTGCAAGGGATTCTCAATGTGATTAATCAGGCTAGCAGGCAAGGAAGATTCAACAAAAATGGGAAAGATAGAAACACGAAGTTGAGATCCTCACAGTAAATCTTGAGTTTTATAAGGAATTCCTTCCACATATCAACGTATCTGAAGTCTATTAAAATTTAGTCCTGTCACTCGGAACTGGGTCCTTTGAACAAGTCATTGGCTTCTCTGTGCCTCAGTGTCCTCATTAGTACAGTGGGGGTCATAGAAGCCACCTCCTAAGGTTGTGATTAGTATGTAACGCACTCGGCCTGTGCCTGGCTCTTACATCTCACAGACCCCAAGGTTATTATTAAGATCCCATTGCCTAGCAGTGATGGTCACACATAGCAACTCAAATCACATTGCTGGTGTCAAAACCTTAGACATTTACATGTTTTTGTGTTTGTGCATGTATGTGAAAATGTGAGTGTATATATACACGTGTGTGTGTGTGTGTGTGTGTGTGTGTGTGTGTGTGGTGTGTAATGCTGGAGATTAATGCCAGAACCTTTTATATCTAGGCAAGCACTTTATCACTGAGCCATATCTCCAGGCTTCATGTACTCTTTCCAATCTTTTTCATGCTTACTTGCCTCCCTTCCTCCCTCCCTCCCTCACTCCCTTCCTTTTTCCCTCCCTCCCTTCCTCTCTCCCTCCCTCCTTTTCTTCTTTCCTTCTTTCCTTCCTTCCTTCGTTCTTCCCTCCCTCTCTTCCTTCTTCCCCCTCTCCCTTCCTTCCTTCTTTCCTTTTTCCCTCCCTCCCTCCCTCCCTCCCTCCCTCCCTTCCTTCCTTCCTTCCTTCCTTCCTTCCTTCCTTCCTTCTTCCTTCCTTTTCTGTTACTGTGTGGTACTAGGCACTATTAAAGTTTTTTTGTAGTTTCTCAGTCACCATCTGGAAAGAAAATAGTATAGAATAACATAACTAAAATAGTATAGAATAACATAACTAAACTACTGCACATCATGAAGTGATACAAGGCCTTTACATTCACATGGGTAAAATATGGAACTGACCTGCCACTATAATACTAGAGGATGCAATAAAAAAAGACATTAATGACACTTGAGTCTACTTTTCTTAGATAGGACTTCCTTTCATTCACTGTATGTTTCAAAGTAGTGACTGTTTCCACGAATATCACCTAAAAACAGTGTTTTTAAGCCAGGAAACACACCACAACCATTGCATAAAAGATGACCCAGTGTAGGCAGTGATACCACAAATGAGCATAGCAATGCATGCCTGTAATTCCAGTACTTGGAAGGCTAAGCTGGAAGGGTCATAAGCTTGAAGTTAATCTGGGCTTCATAGAAAAGCCCTTTCTCAAACAAAAGCGAAACAAAACAAAAATCATGAGATTATACCAGCCATATTCGTTACATTTTAATACATGAGGTTATCTATCTCATTTATTCTTCTATCGCACCATTTAAAATGACTTCGTAAGGTTGCAAGTGTCCATAGTTTATTTCAGCAGGCACCCATAGCTGAATGCTTAACTCCCCTCTTTTCCTTCTTAAAAAGTAATCCTGTAGACATAGAGTTGAGTGAAAACATTGCTCACAACATAATGTTCCCGTGGAGCATAAGGGAATTTCTAGTTCAGCTGGCATACATCCTTACACATGGTCCCACGTTGTCCAAAAGGATGCTAGCACCACCCGCAAGGAATACAGAGCCATGTTCCCTCACTATACCCAACACTGGGCATTATACAGTATAGTTTTTCCAATCTTATTTCATATTTGCACTTGACCTAAAGCTGAACTCTTCTGGATCTGAACTCAGATCCTTGTTTTAACAGGAGTATTTAACTGGAACATTCTCATTGGGACTATAATCTTACTTGTTTCACCTTATCTGAAGTTCTAAGATACTTTTCATCCATGGATCAGCACCTTTGCCTGACCCTGATAGAACACCAGCACGAAGATACTAGATAGAGCTCCTTCTTCTGCTCAGGGGACTCCATTTGACTTTGGTTGTGACCAAAGAGGAGAAAGGCAGGAAGAAACAATACTGAGAAAGGGCTCAGGACAAGCAGTCATCAGTGAAGGTCTGAACTAGAATACATGTTTTAATTTAGGCTTATATAAGAAAATATGCAAGGGATCCTGAGAACAGCTTTGTCTTCTTTTGGCTTCCACTTACCTCTTAGAGGATGCTGAGGTTCAGGGTGAATAAGGAAGGGAACAGGGGGCCACTGTTTAATCTCAGCCTGATATAATAAATTTCCCATCATAGCCTATTTGTCACAGATGGCATATTTCATAAGGAAATTTCCTTATAATATCATAAAGGAATATGCAACAACATGGAAGCATACAAAGAGAAGAGTTGACAGGACTCAAAATCCTATCATTTAGATATAAACTCTGACATAGACTCTTTTACTATTTAGCATTTACATAGAACCTGAACTACAGTGCTATCACTTCCTTATATGCATGTGTGTACACATGTACTTTATTTTTTATAAAAGGACACTGGTGGACTGAGAAGGTGGCTCAGTGGTAGAGCGCTTGCCTTGCATGCCTGATGCCCTGGGTTCGATTCCCTCAGCACCACATAAGCAAAAAGAAAAAAGCCGGAAGTGGCACTGTGGCTCAAGTGGTAGAGCGCTAGCCTTGAGCTGAAGAGCTGAGGGACAGAGCCCAGGCCCAGAGTTCAGGCCCCACGACCGGACCCAAATAAAAAAGGGGGCACTGGTAGGCTTGAGATGTAGCTCAGAGGTAGAGCTCTTGCCTAGTATGTATGAGTCCCTTGGTTTGATCCCCAGCACCACAAAAGAGAAAAACAAAAATGTCATGAAGTTCACCAGGCGATTTGTCTATAGCCAATTTTTAAAAGTTTTTTTTCACTGATAGTGTTTTTTTTATTATTTTTAATTCACCCATTTATCAAAAAAAATACCAATTCAGGCCCATCTATGGTAGGCCGGTTTATAGACATGAGATATGGCCCCTGCTCTCTGGAGTGTGCACTTTGTTGATGGGAACAGGCAATGAACAAATAAGACATAGAGAAGAAAATTTTAGGTGGAGATGAGTTCTATAAAGAAAATAAAACAATGGTATATGGGGATGGAGAAGAGAAGGCAATTGACATTCGTTTGCACAGAAAGGCCTCCCTCGGAAGGGGACAGAAAGTCAGCTACATGACAATACCAAGAGTTAAAGAAACAGCAGTGTACAGACACTAGAGTTGAGACAGGCATGTGGCATTAAAGAAATGTAACAAGAAAGGTCAGTATGGCCTGCCTAGGGAGTGAAGAAGAGGACAGGTGAACAAGATAAGCTGCAAGAGAATGGTGGGTCTTGATCATGGGCTTGATTTGACTTATTCCAAATGGAAAAGGGAGGCATGGAGTGATTTATTATATGATAACTTATTCAACTAACCATTTGGTATTAATTTTGGGTTTGGGGGGGTTGAGTGTATTCCTATGTTGAATATTCTTTTACGTCATTCATTGATTATTCTGAAAGTAATCTCCAAATAAATGATTTGATCAGGTCAACAAAACCTTCGGAAATGGTCTTCTAGAAAGGCAGCTCTTACTTATAATTTTGTCAGAGATTGAAGGGAGGGTCTTTTATACCTACTTGTTCTGCCAAATATTTCATAATGGGAAAATGAAAATGGCATCTTGGTGCTTACTTTATATTTCTCTGTTAAAAACATTGACATGGCCCTATTATAAATCATATTGCGACTTAAGGGCTCTTTATTTACTAAAGATCCTAGCCCTTCGACAAATATTTTCCCCATAGTTATCACTTGCCTTTGATTACTACATTTTGTTAGCACCATAAAAATCAAAGTTTCAAATTTTAGGTAACAAAGTATATTCATTTTGTACCTCATAGATTTCTCTCTGTGCTTTTCTTTTTTTTTAATTTAATTTAATTTTATTTGTGAACATACTGTACAGAGGAGTTACAATTGCATGGGCAGGATAATGGTACATTTCTTACCAAGCATTGCAGCCTCCTCCTTTGTTTACCCTTCACATCCCTTCCCAGCCTCCCCCCTCCCCCCCAATCCCAATCCTTCTCCTTCCCCTCCTTCCCCCCGCCCCGCACAGACATTGTAAAGCTCGTTTTGGACATGACAACTTGTACTTCTCATTGTTGCAACAGGTCCACCTGTATCCTTAAACAACTGGTTTTTCCCCATCTCCTCCTCAAGTTATACTGACATCAAATATAGTGAAAGCAGGGGTTATACTGTGGGGGAGGGACATACAAAGCAACAAAGAGATTTTCAAAATAAACCTTTCTTATCTTAAAGCCAGATAGTCTCTATATTTTCTCATGGTTTTATTTTTAAATTGCCAGAGTTCCTCTAGATGGATTTGGATGGACATTTTTGGCAGATGGAAATTTATTTTATACTATGAAAGACAACAGCTTGTCTATGCAGGCATTCTAACATTAAGAGTACAATAAAGAAAGATACAGATCTGATGATGACTCTGGAAATGGAATCAACTTCTGTTCTTAAAGATGTCATAAACTTAAGACTTCTGTTCATAAAGTAACAAATCATTTTTAACATAAATTATCTTTTTAACCTAAGAGTCAGAACAAGAGACTGTGATAAGAATACATTATCCATGGAGGGTAGGAGATGGAAAGGGTGGGAAGGGGAAACAAAGGAGGAGGCAGCAATGCTTGATAAGAAATGTACTCATTACCTTGCCCATGCAATTGTAACCCCTCTGTATGGTATTTTCACAATAAAAAAAAAGAATACATTATCCAAGTGTATTTTGAGAGCATTGCAGTTATATATTTTGCAGGTATATATTTTCTTTTAAGATCCCCATTGGGCCATAAAGATAGTGCTAACAAGGGTAAAAACTGACACAACTTATCAATTGATTGTGTTTCTTTTTTTTTTTTTGCTCAGAATCATGTCCTTTTTTTTTTTTTTGGTTGGTTGTAAGGCTTGAACTCAGCCCCTGAGTGATTCCAGTGCCCTCTGTATATACATTTTTCTAACTTGGAGGGGAAGGGAAATAACAAAATGCTGAAATAAGGATACAGGTTGACCCATTGTGACAATGAGATGTACAAGACACTATGTTGAAAACGAACTTTACAACTTGGAGGGGGAGAGGAGCTAGGGGTGGGGAGGGAAAGTAGGGATGGTAGGGGGAAAACAAAGGATAGGATAACAATGCTCAATAGGAAATATACATATTATTCATGTAACTGTTACCCCTCTGTACAGCATCTTAATAATAAAATATCAATTTTTTAAAAACACAGAGAAAATGTTTTTAGGGAAGGTAATTTGTCACTCTTAAAGCTTAACAGTTCTATTTGAAACCTACTCCTGTTAATGGAGTCACAAAAGTATGTCTAAGATGGATGTAGAGGAGCTTTCAGACATCTCTGTTCATAATAACAAGCAAAACACTTGCAGCTACTAAGTAATCAATCCGCCACTGAGTACCAAGTTAAATTAAGGTGTATCTGTGGACCAGTTACAAAAATTGGGTGGGACTCCATGTGCTGGGGAAGGAAATTCCTCAGGTGCATCACTCTAAGCAGAGACAGCCAACTATAAAGATCAGGTCTTTTATATTAAATATAAAAGATCTTGCGTTTGCGTGTTACTCTGTTCATTTTACTTCCTGGTGGGAAGCAACAGAATTTTTTGCCTAAAGGAACAAAGCTAACAGGAATAAGGAGATCCAAATGCTCCTTTTGTTTTGGGGGTACATTTTTTACTATGTGCATTTAACACTTTTATTTGCATGTCTCAATTCTAACTGTGTTGATCAAGGTAGGGATATATTATGATTTATATGTAGGTACACATATATCATACTTTTCTGTACTAAAAAATGATGTATCAGCAATATTCCACAGGTGTTGGCATCTAAGAAACAAACAGATAATTGGCAAAAGTAAGAAAATATGTTTATGATGTTTATGGCTCAGTATGGAATTTTGCTAGTTGGTGGGAGTTTGTATTCCTTTGTGTGTGTGTGTGTGTGTGTGTAGAGGCTACACCACTGTGTTCTCTTTCTGCTGCTGGACACACTTTTGTGTCGTAGCTTCTCTGCTGTCCCATGGCCTCTCTGCTGTCTCATGGGGTGCAGCTCTGAGATCAGCACCACCTCTGGTGAGACCCCCAGTATCCACGTGCTTCCCTCCTGAGGTCCATCCTCTCTGCCTCACATATCTCCCTGAGACGGCTCACAGAGCTCTCTATCCTGTATTCTTCCTCGCATCTGACTTTAGGGAGGTGTATTGGAATACTCACATCACCCAAATCTGGAGAGTCTCCTCTATTCTAGGTTATTTGGCATCCTTCATAGCTGCTACCTGTCTGCAACAAAACCTTCTCATAGGAGAGAAATATATAGGAGAGAAATACTTTGTTCTCTTTTTTTAAATAAGTTTTTTATTGTGAAAATACTGTACAGAGGGGTTACAGTTACATGAGCAAGGTAATGAGTACATTTCTTATCAAGCATTGTTGCCTCCTCCTTTGTTTTTCCCTACTATCCCTTCCTTCCCACCTCTACAACTAGAGATCGTTTGACCCTGGAAATGTCTCCTACAGAGATTAAGTAAATGAATATAGTGCACTTCGCTAGGTATTGTTGAAGTTTCTAGCATAGCCATGACCCTGTTTTTGTTTGAAAGTGGGAAATGCTCAAAATTTTGTCACAGGCCTCCTATTTCAGGAAGGAAGGATTTGACACCAGAATGTCTTGCTCATGGTAAAGTGTTCTTAAGGTCTTTCAACTTCTTAAGTCCTAACTCTGGCCACTTCACATATCACTAAATTTTATTTGTATTCTTCAGTGAAGTGGAGAAAATAACAGGTACATACCTCAAAAATATTCTAAGGATTAAGTGAAAATGGAAAGGAAGTTTTTATAATGATTCCTGACACATTAATAAATGTTGTTGCTGTTATTGTTTTAGTTGCCCCTTAGTATTCAAGAGGGAGTGATTCCAAGATCTCCTGGATACCAAAATCTACAGATGCTCAAGTCCCTGGTATAAATAGCAGTAGTATTTGCATATAACCTACACACATTCTCCCTGACTCCTTTAATTTGTCTCTAAATTACTCTTAAAAATTAGCTTGAAGTACTTACACAAAGGGGTTCCAGTCCAACACATCAGCTTGAATACAGTGCTTCTTGTCAATGTTCCAGATTATTCTTAATCCTAATTCAATATAAATGTTACATAAGTAGTTATTATACTATACCACCCTGAATACAGGCACACATTTTTTTTTCCAAATATTCTCTAGTTGCTTGGACATGCGGATAGAGAACACAAAGACACAGAAAGCCAGTTGTGTTAGCACTGTGGCTTTTACTGCCATTGTCATTATGTAGTTTAACCACTAGGTTATAGATTGAGCCACCACACCTGGTTATGAACTCATATAACTTAAAGCATGCAATATGTAAGGAAAAACTTCATTATATTGTGAATGGTGTTGCACTGATCTGAACAGCAGTCGTACAAGCACATGGCCAGAAATACGGCACTACATAAAATCAAGCTTCTGTTACACTGGGCAGGGTAGCCAGGAGTCTGCATTGTTGTGTTCACCAGGATTTGGCTGTTGTGTTGTACAATGTCATGATGTCTTGCCTAACAAGTTTCTCCCTCCATTTGTAAGTAAAGAAAATGATCCCATTCTGTGCATTGGGAACAGAGCTACCATAGTAAGGGCAGGCTTTTGCATTCTTTTTTTCCTGCATTTTAAATTGTTATTATAAAGGTGATGTACAGAGGGGTTACAGTTCCATAAAATCAGATGAAGAGACATTTCTTCATTTCTTTTTGAGAAATGTCACCCTTCCTTTATCCTTTCCCAGCTTTTCTCTCCTGTCCCCACATACCACAGTTTATAGTTCATTTTCAATAGAGTCTACTAAGTACCAGGCCTTTGCATTCTTATGAACAACATTTCTATGATGAAGTTGAAGAGAAATATGAAAGCACATTCTAAAGGGAAGTAAAAGGGAAATACATCCCTTCTAAACCAGTCCCTGGGTATTAGGTAGAAATAAACAGATGCCTTGAAGAATAATAGTAAAAAAGCAATTGAGTGCTTCCTGTGTGCCAGGCATTGTTCTGAGCCCTTAGTATGTGTCATCTCATTTAACACACATCCCAATCAGATTTATAGAGATTGAAAATATTTCACAAGCCAGGTGCTGGTGCTCAATGCCTCTAATCCTAGTCTATGCAGGAGTCTGAGGTTCAAAGCCACCATGGGCAGAAAAGTCCATGAGAACCTAATCTTTAATTCACTAGCAAAAGTTGAAGCTGAGGTATGGCTCTAGTGGTTAGACTGCCAGCCTTGAGTAAAAAAGCCAAGCAAGAATGGGAGGCCCTAAGTTTTAGCCCTAGTATCTCCCCCTACATACATACACACACACACACACACACACACACACACACACACACACACACACACACACACACACACACACACACACACACACACCAGTTTTTGTCTCTGTTTTATGCAGAAGAGTGAGACTCGGAAATCTAAAGGATCTTACCAGATGGTATACCTGTAGAAGATGGTAGGGCTAGGAGTTAGAAGCAGGTAGACAGATTTTAGATTTGGTGTTCACCAAGCCTTACAGAGCCTTACTCACATGAAATGCTTTCCCCCAAAGCATTTTTTAGGCAGGGGAGGTGGGGTGGACATGGGGGAAGGGGCAGAGCTTGAGCTCAGGCCTGGGTCCTGTCATTTAGCTTTTTCACTCAAGGCTAGCACTCTACCACTTGAGTCAGCTCCACTTTGGACTTTTGGGTTGTTAATTGGAGCTAAGAGTTTGACAGACTTTCTGCCCAGGCTAGCTTTGAGCTGTACCTCCTGAGTAGCTAGGATTACAGGTACAAGCCACTGATATCTGGCCCCACGGCTTTTTTTTTTTTTTAATCAGTCATGGGGCTTGAATTCAGGGCCTGGGTGCTGTCTCTGAGCTCCTTTTGCTCAAGGCTAGCACTCTGCCACTTTGAGCCACAGTGCCACTTCTGGTTTCCTGGTGGTAAACTGGAGATAAGAGTCTCTCAGACTTTCCTGCCCCAGCTGGCTTTGAACTGCCATCCTCAGATCTCAACTTCCCACATAGCTTTTTTTTTTCTTAAGCAAAGACCACTCCTCTTATTTCTATTGTTTAGTATCTAGAACTAGATGATTTGCCCTACTGAATTTGAAATTACATCATATTATCTATATATAGATATGTGTGATTTTGATAAAATGTAGAATTCCTAACACACACACACACAGTTTTATTCTATCCCATTTTCAATTTGCAACCATCTCTGTCTTTTGGATTGAGACATTTTTATTCTTTGTCTCCAAATTAATACTGCATAGCACAAGGCTGTGTGTGTATGTGTGTGTGTGTGTGTGTGTGTGTGTGTGTGTGTGTGTGTGTGTGTGCCTGCCGCCTTTTCTTCTGGATTAAATGTTGCAGCCCGGCTGAGTGAGGAGACTTTCTCCCACTCGTCAAGCCCACTGCAGACATGTTAGAATCCCGCTGCTTGCTCCACGCCCAGCAACAGTGGGGCAGGTGATGCTGCGTGTATGACCAGCCTTCTCTGGAAGTGTCTGCACAGATGTGAGCTGCTTCTCCTGCTCCCTGCCTTCACATTCCCAGAGCCAACACCCACCCACTCTGACAGCCTTTCTCTCTTTTCTTTTCAAGGAAAAAAGAAAGAGACAGACAGAAATAGAAGGCAAGCGACAACAGCTTGACGAGCAGGTACTGCTGCTCCAGCATTCCAAGGTAAGACGCTGCTCCCATGATGCCATGAACCCACTACCATGATTAACCATGCAGATCACACCCTGGAGAGCCGGGCAGAGCCTGCCCTGCTGCGAAGACGCTGCCTCCGATTGAACCCGCTAGTTCATTCAATCAGGAAACCAGCGCTGAGCTTTTCTGGTGGATTTCTCAGATTCCAGGCATCCTGACAGCGTTCTGATTTCTGCAAGCATGAGATGACAGTGTGCATGTGGATGGGTATGGGCTGGGGTGTGCGGTGAAATGTGGTAATTATATATAGAAACCGACTGAGACTACGCCCAGCGGCCCGGGCTGTTTTCTCTGGGTACCAAAAGATACACTTCACATAATGTACTTTTTAACAATGAAAACTATTAGTATCATTGTTGATGTGTGGAGAAAAGGGAGAGAAAAACAGCATGATCTGATAAAAGAATAACACTACGTATTACCAATCATCTTTTTTTTTTCCTACTTCAGCTATTTTAGTGTTCTGTTAGAACATGCAGTTTGGTCAAAGATGGCTTTTAAATGATTTGATTTGCTGGAGTCTCCATTGTGCCATAAGAAAAAGATAGAGCTCTGAGTTTTTCCCCCTTTAAACAGAATGCACTTAAGCATTGTAATTGATTAGAGCCCAAGAGAAAGCTCTGTCACTGTCACGAGGACTCTAGTAGTGGCTGAGTGTTGCTTTCTGCATGTTGAGAGAGTAATGTGACCATGTTCCATGGCCACCTGGGAATCGCTGCTCACCTTTGACTGCCCCTGGGCTTCTTTTTAAAAAAGGAAATGTGCTGTCCACCTCAAGTTACTGTGACCCTGCATGTCTGCAATTGATTGGCTCACAGGGCAGGTTGGGAAGGTGGTGCTGATCCTCAGGATAGTGATTCTCAGATATGAATGATTTGAATTCTTTTAAACTAGGTGAGACCTGTATGGTCTCATTTCCTATTCTTATCTAGAAAATCAGGTTATGCTGAGCAAATCCTCAAACAAATGTGAATCCTGAGCAAATTAACTCATGATGATAAAGAACACCATGACCTATATCTGCTCAGCATGCCTATCAGTTTACCCTGCACTTTAACCTGGGAAATGTGTTTAAAAGGGGAAAAAAATAGTGTGATACTGAGATGATTATTTCTTTGTATTTACATATATCCCTTTGCAGATTTTTCAAACTCTTCTTTGTAGGAGGCTGCATTATTGTCCATATGTCGTTACTCTTTTCCTGACAACATTCCTGAAGGAGGATTGCAACTAAAATTAGTAACCTCTGCTTTCAGAGTGGGCCTTAAAAACACTAACAGAATCGAGTGAATCACTCAAGCTCAATCGGGACAGGCGTTAGACAGCAACACTTTAAAACCTCAGTGAATTTGTGATGGAAGGATGATGTTTTTAATAAGAGAAATGAACAAGAAAGAGAGCCTCTCTTCCTTAACCTCTCTGTAGCTCTTAGCTTTTATGTTCCTTGGATCCCAAGTCAGACAGTTGAACATATGTCAGAAGACTAAGTCCATCTTGTCCTACTTTTCATCATTCTGGATGCCAAATAAGATAGTAGAGACACATTTGCTGCTGCTGTTTGCATTCTGTTCTGTTCTGTTCATATGCCATTTATCGTGGTGTGTGTGTGTGTGTGTGTGTGTGTGTGTGTGTGTGTGTGTGCGTGCGTGCGTGCGTGTGCGTGCGTGTGTGTGTGTGTGTGTGTGTGTGTGTGTATGTGTGTGATTAAATCAGGGCTTAACTAGGACCTGATCTCTGTCATTTAGCTTTTTTGCTCAAGGCTGGCACTCATCTACTTCCCAGTCCCACAGCTCTGCTTCCATTTTTTTTTTTTTTGGGTCCGGTCGTGGGCCTGAACTCTGGGTCTGGGTGCTGTCCCTCAGCTCTTCAGCTCAAGGCTAGTGTTCTACCACTTGAGCCACAGCACCACTTCCGGCTTTTTTCTTTTTGCTTATGTGGTGCTGAGGAATCGAACCCAGGGCCTCATGCATGCAAGGCAAGCGCTCTACCACTGAGCCACCTTCCCAGCCCCTGCTTCCATTTTTTTTATATACAGTTAATTGGAGATAAGAATCTCTTGGACTTCCTTGCCTGGGCTGGCTTTGAATCACTGTCCTCAGGTTTTTGTTTGTTTGTTTTTTGTCGGTCATGTGGCCTGAACTCTGGGACTGGGCGCTGTCCCTCAGCTCTTCAGCTCAAGGCTAGCGCCCTACCACTTGAGCCACAGCACTACTCCCGGCTTTTTCTGCTTATGTGGTACTGAGAAATCAAACCCAGGGCCTCATGCACGTGAGGCAAGCACTCTACCACTGAGCCAACTTCCCAGCCGTAGGTTTTAGACTCTTAGATAGCTAGGTTTACAGGTGGGATTCAACAGTGACCAGCCTATCAATTCTCTTGTCATCTGTCAATCCTTCTATCCATCCATCCATCTCATTAGCAGAAACAAAAGTAAAAATGACTTCGTTTTGCATGCAGAAACAATGAAGTTCTGTATGGATTTAGCAACAAGGGAAAGAAGTTGTGCTCTCCACACTTGGCTATGTAAAGATATACGCAACACTTTCACCAAGGTCATTTTGCTATAATTGTGTGGGGAAGACTGGAAGGGATTATAATTTAGTAATTATATTTGGGGACCAAAGCATTGTATTTTCCTCTCTCAGAGAAAGGCTTGTGTAGAAAGAATGAGGCTGAAGTGTTGGTCTTTAACATGAACAGGAATGCTGAAAGGCTGCAAAGGTAGCAGTGTGTTATCTGGTACCACCTGGAGAAAGACACATATACCCCTTGCCAAGTTCTGGGAGGTAGAGTCAGTGTGAGGGCCAGGAGAATCATTGAGCCTCCCTTAGACTCAGGTGAAACTTTGCTCATGATTCTGCCTCTTTTTGTTCTGAGTCCATCATCCCCCTTATTTCCATATAAGGAAGAGAGTATGTAATTGAGGGCTATGATCAGTCAGGCACCAGATGGGACGGTGTCCCACTTCAAACCAATTGTTGACTACACTGGCCTCATGTGGTCTTCCTCCTTGGGATCATTCAGTTTCCAGCTTAGTGGCCTCCTAGGTGTAAGTCCATTCAAGATTGTGTGCTTTCTCCACTGTGAGCTTCAGAGGACAGCTGTCAGCGTCCCCCTAGTGGCATAGCTGCTTTGCCATCCTCAGTATAGTCACTGTTTTTAAATTTTTTATGATGCCCAACATGGGTCAGGTACTTTAATAGAAACTCTCAATGATAACCACAAGCTACCTGATCTTCTCCCAGGAAGCAAATTCCGGAGGTGAAAGCCAAGGAGAGTGCAGGTGAGGGAGCCCAGGTTGAACCCTACGGCTGACTGTTCAGGCAGACACTGGCTCTTCCCAGGGCACCATTCTCTTGAAACAAAGCATAACCTTTTGATTAATTTGTCTGGGAAGATGCCACCATCACTGTCCCTCTTTCTCTCAGTATACTTGCATGAACTCCAGCTAATTTAGCACACAGGGAGACAGGTCACTGGAATGATAGAAGGCACCCAAAGTAGGAAATGTTAGAAAAATGTGTCCGTAATTGGTATTTATTTCACTAATTTACAAGATCCTGGATGCTCTTGAGGAAAACCAGTGTTCTCAGTGTAAAAATAAATGGGAAGATATTAGAGTTAAGTTTCATATTTATTAAGACATAATTCTCATCTTCTCTGTGCAATTCCCAAATCGCATATCTATATTTTATATATCTTACATACTCAGTAACCTGGAGAGGTTTATTTCATGCAATGAGATATCAATTATTTAGACAGATTCACTAGTCTGTTGTCCTAGCAAATAAACAGAATGCAAGCCAATGGTTCTGGCATATGCATGCTTAATATTCTTGCTCATGGCTGTATGTAGTAATACACGGTAACTCCACTGATGAAATGTCATTGTATTGGAACTGCGAGCCAATTCTTCAATGCAATGAAAAGTTCAAGTATGAAATGTTGAAATACAAATTGCTATACCCCAGTGAGTTAGGGGGCCTTTAGCTATTCGAGTTCCTAGTTCTAGTAAACTCAGATTTCCTTTTAGAAGATGCCTAGCTATATTTAGTAATTAAATAATGAAAAATTATACAAGTGGGACTAATAAACAACTTTGATAACCACATTGTTTTTACTTATTATAAAAGGAAAGATGGTCATTACAAAAACTACATTTAAAATATGAGACCAGAAATAAAAGTACCAACTGATTCTTACCATCCAGAGATAGCCCCTGGATTCTGTGTTCCTCTACTGTCTCCCAGTGATATTTATTTCTGTAGTTTGGGGTATGTAGCCCAGTTCACAGGTCTCATAATCCTGTGGAAAAAATGAATTTGTATATATTTTTTATTCTTGGATTTCATCTCGCTTAGCATCATCTTATAAAAATGAATTTATATTAACATTGGTATCCAGATCTCCTTTAATTATCCTTTATTCCTTTTTTTGTATGTGGACTCTTTTACATTCCCACACACAAAAAACACAATTTTCATGCAATTACATCCAGCATTATTTCAGGTTGTGATTTCTGACTTTGAAGTCATTCTTGAATATTTCTCCTCTCATGTTTACCTGTAAAGCTTTGACCCATCTAGAATTTTATAAAGCATGATGTAGGAATATAAGTTTGTTTTTTTCTGTTTACCACTGTCTCCATATGATGTATTAATTCATTCTTCCCCTCCTTGAGTTCCATGTCATCTTTCTCACAAATATATTCACCCTTATACTCAAGTCTAATGTTCTGGATTCTTTTTATCCCATTAAGATGCTCATTCCTGAGACAGCACAAGTCTCATTTAATCTCTATAGCTTTTCAATATATTGCAATATTTCATAAGGCAGGAGCCATCATTCTTCTTTTGAAACATTGCCTTGGCTTCTTAGTCTGTGGGAATGATTATTTATTTTTATTGTTTTTACAGTAGGACTCATGATGATATGAATTTAAAAGGAATAAATCCCAGCCCAGGCTGAACTTAATATTCCCTTTGCCCCTTATTTGAAGGGCCAGAGATTTGTCTCTTTTATTGGCCTGTTCAAAGCCCCAGTACAGAGTCTGCCCTTGGTGTGGATTGCTGCATGGGTTCCTGGGGGACTGCCACATTTGTCAAGGTTTGTCTGACACAGTCAGCACTGTCACAATCCAACTGCCAATATCACATCTTCAATATCAATACTGCCTTTGAATTACTTATTTATGAACAGGGAGCCCTGACTAGAGTTTCTCCAAGCCCAAGCAACAAAAATGGTCTTATATTGGAAGGACCACAGTCTTTTCATTAAAGAGGACTGAAGGCAAAAAGATCACAGACTGATTTGTGACCCTGTGAAATATTCATTGTCATTTGCTGAATTTGTCATTTGCCAAGGTCGTTTGCTGAGTAGCCAGAAGGTCTCAGGAACCTTACTACAAAAATATCATCACAGTGTCCCTTACTATTTTGAACCTTTATCACTACTTTTAGACTTTTCTGTGTTATTAGTACATGCAAAAAAAGCCACTTTTCAATTTTTCAAATATTCAACAGTTAGGCACGATGCCATGGAAGGGAACTTTACCTCTTACCCCATTTCCCAACAGCCCTGAAAGCAGGGCTTGAGTGGAAAGCAACACTTCACTTTGCTGACAAGTCTTCAGTTGGCTTCTCTCTATGTGAATCAAATCTCAAAACCGAACCACGATCTTACCAGGGTGAAAGAGCAGAGAGGAAATGAGAAGGGGCACTGGGGAAGAGGAAGGAGGGAACAGGAATGAATGACTGAAAATAAAACATTATGATTGCTTCTCACCTCTGAGTTTAACCCTTTTTCTTTTAGAAACTTGAATTTAGCCAGGTTCTAACTATCATCCCCACACAGCCAGTGCTAGCGTTAGCTAGATATACAGGTGAATGAGACTTGGGGTAAAAGGTAAAACCATAAAAGCACAAGAATGAATCACAGATGGATGTTTTTTTATACTGAGAGGGTAAGGATTCCTTATCCAAGTCTGATACCAAGGGCAAAATTACAAAGTGAAAAGATTGCTAAGTAGGACTTTATAAAAATAACAAATGCTGGATCATATTTTTTAAAAAAGAAAACAAAACTGGAGACTCACCTGTAATCCTGATTCATGTCCAGCTTTTTTACCCTGCCACACCCACCTGTATATATGTATATACAGACATACATATGATCCTGTATGTACTTATATGTATATTTTTATATTTTAGATCTAACATCCACATATGAGAAACAATGTGGGTTCTTTGTCCTGAGTCTGGCTTACTTTACTTACTATAATGCTTTAAAGGTCCATCTATTTTCCTTCCAATTACACAATTTCGTTCTTCTTTATGACTGAATAACATTCCCTTGTATCTATATGTGACATCTTCCAGGTCCATTCCCCAGTTGTAGGACAGATGAGCTGTTTTCATAGCTTTCCTTAGAGGAGGAGCATAGGGCATAATGCCTATGTGCCTCTGATCATATAAAATAATATTTATCAAAATGAATTCCAAGAAATGGAAACAAGAGGGACAATGGGTAAACGAATGCAGCATTGGTACTCACTAGACACTATGCTGAAAATGAACTATGCAACTTGTAGGTGGGAAAAAAATTTTAAAACACACAAAACAACCAAACAACTTGTGGGTAGGGACAGGAGGAAGACGCTGGGAGAGAGTGAGGGGAAGGGTAACACTGTCCAAAAAGAAATGTACCCATTACCTGACTTATGTAACCATAACCCCTCTGTACATCACCTTTATAATAACATTTTTTTGTCAGTCGTAGGGCTTGAACTCTGGGCCTAGCTGCTGCCCCTCAGCTCTTTAGCACAAGCAAGCGCTCTACTATTTGACCCACAGCACCACTTCTGGTTTTCTGGTGGTTAATTGGGAGAGTCTCACAGACTTTCCTGCCAGCGCTGGCTTTAAATTGTGATCCTCAGTTCTCAGCCTCCTGACTAGCTAGGATTACATGCTTTAGCACAAGCAAGCGCTCTACTATTTGACCCACAGCACCACTTCTGGTTTTCTGGTGGTTAATTGGGAGAGTCTCACAGACTTTCCTGCCAGTGCTGGCTTTAAATTGTGATCCTCAGTTCTCAGCCTCCTGACTAGCTAGGATTACATGCGTGAGCCACGGGCACCTGGCTATAATAACAATTTTTTTAATCCAGAAAAAGAAAAAGAAAAGGCAAACACCAACAACTTCTTTCTGAGGGCCACATTTACCCAGATAACCACTTGACTTGTTCCTTACTTCTTATGGGTCCCTGCTCAAATATCACCTTGCCCGAGAGGCCTTGTGGACCCTTCCTAGATAGAGCAACACCTTCCTTTATCACTCCCTCACTTCGCTTATCTCTGTGCTGCACAAAAGATATCCTGTCTTCTGACTAATGTAATAATTATATAAGGGCTAGAATTTGTTTTAGAGCCAGAATTTTGTTTGTAGGTTCTAAATAAACATGTAAATGAATTTAAAAATAAAGAAATAAATCCCTTGGGAGAGGCCCTAGAGTCTAGGCCAGAGGGAAGTAGTAAACTAAGTGAAGACAGAGATTCAGACAAAGCAGAGGAGCGGTAGAACAAAAGGCTCTAGTGTAAACTGAGAAGGGTCATTTTGTCTGTCTTCCCTCATTTCCACAGTCCAAAGTGCTTCGGGAAAAATGGCTGCTGCAGGGAATGCCCGCAGGAACTGCCGAGGAAGAAGAAGCCAGGAGAAGGCAGTCTGAGGAGGATGAGTTCAGAGTCAAGCAACTGGAGGATAACATTCAGAGGTAGGTCATTTCCAGCCCTTGGACATCGTTGCTGTAGTGTGCCATGCAGTAACCACTCTTCTCCACTAGGGGTCCCTTTTCTCCATGCCGTCACCTTTTCCCCGGGCATTATATTACCTTCTAAACCAACATATACATGACTTGATGTTTCCATATAACTCAGATTATTACTCAAGAGTACTCTTATTGCATTGGGTTGTAGTACAATACAGGGACGTGTTCACGGGCCCCTCAGGTGTTGTGAGTCACTTTTTTGAGTTCATATATCAGCTTTAGTCTTTTAACCTCTGGATCAGGATGTTAGCTGTTCCTACCTCAGTCATGGGTATTTGCAGATTTGCTACATGGGATCAGTTTGAAATGAGGAAACTAGCCAAGGGTCTTAGGATTGAAATGAAGAGTACATAGGGGCAGCCAGGGGTAGGTTTGCATGCCTGTGTTGCACAAATGACCCTTCAATGGTCTCCTTCCACTGCTCAGAGAGTGGTTTGCTTCCTCTTTGGTTCTCAACCATTTCTGACCATTTCATTCTGGAAGATAAGTAACCTGCCTAGGGCTGTTGGCTGGCCAGGCTCATCCAGGAGCAAGAAACATAGGTTTGCACTTGAGAACTACAACTATCCAAGAGGTGGGACTGAGAGTATGCAGTACTGAGTGTAGATAACTTAGAACCAAGACTACCCCTTTCAACCCATTCCCCCAAATCCTGCCAGGTGTCCGGCCTCCCATGCTTCATCTCCTTGCAGGTGGATGGTGAAGATGAAAAGGTTTGTCCAGGGTAATAGAAACTGAGGCAACAGGAGAATAAACCATTTGAGGGAAGCCTGGGAGACATAGTAACATCCTGTATCTAGAAAGGGAGAAAGAAAGCAAAGATCATTAGCTAAACTGCTACTCATCATTTATTCTCAAAATATATGAAAACTCGAGGTACCTTGGTGCCTCTGATTGTGTCAATAAAGAACCAACCAGCTGATTGAAACCCCAAAAGCATCCTTCACCCTGCGCCCATACTTGGATTAGGTCCTGATATCCTGAGAAAAGATGTTAGGATAGCTTGGGTAAACTTTGCTACTACTCTATAGCAAACAAATAAGATATTTGTAGGGGACGGGGGTTGTAGTCATATATGTATATATACATCATGTATATGCATGTGTTTATGCATGTACTCTCAGAATATAAAAGTAAAGACTAAACTGTAACAAGCCAGTTATAAAATATACATACATGTATGAATGTATGTGCGTGCACGAGGAAGCTCTTATAAACAGAAGGCCAAAGGAAGATTTGGAAAACAGGATCCAGTTATTATGACCTTTTCTATTTGTCTTGTGGTCTTCTAACCAAATTAGCTATCTCACCTTGGCTTGCGTACAGATATGTTATTATTATGGTCCAGGAGGTGATCATTATTCCCTTAAAAGCTGAGCCATGACACCTAGAGGTTAGAGTCTTAAATGGAGACCCATTTTGGGCTAAATTGATCACTAGAGGCTGGTTTATTCTGAAGACAGGAATGACCGTAGTCAGAAAAATAAAGTCCTTTTATCTTTGCGTGAAGAAGGTAAAGAGCACACGCCATGTATGTAGGCAGTCTCTTGGGCCTATTTAAGAGCTAGATACCCACTCAGGAAGGAAAGAAAAAGGGTCATGGTTAGGCTCAGACTCAGGGGATGTTTCTTCTGCTGCTGTCACGGTCCTACCAGGTGATGGTCACCTGGGCACTGGATGTGGGCTGGGAGTGAGCTGTGTTCCCTGGGCTGCTCTCTGTGAGCAGCGCTACCATGGGCACCCGCTCCTCCTCAGGTCCTTCTGAGGGAGGACCTCCTTCTCACCCTAGAAGCCAGTTTCTGCTTCTCTTGTGCTGCATCTTCTCTACTACAGGCTTAGTAACCCCTCTCCAAAATGCTTGGGATAGAATCCATATTTTGAGGGGACAGGGAATATTTGCCCATACATACTGAGATATCTTGGGGATGGAACCCATGTCTAAATACAAAACTTATGTTTCTTGTACATATAGCCTGAAGGTAATTATTTTTTACTGTGCATGAAAGGTAATATGTGTGCCTTGAACCTACAGCAAGCAGGTGTGGAGTTTTCCACGTGGGGTGTCTGTTAGTGCTCATATAGCTTTGGGTCAAATTTTTCCAGATTTTAGATTTTTGGATTAGGCTTGCTCGGTGCTCACAGCATTTAGCTATTTTAGTCTCCATCCCAAGGGAAGAAAGGAGCTGCTCTCCCTCTTCCCATAAAGGACACTCAATCCCCTAATACCCTCCCTGTGGTCAGGAAGAGCTGAGCTTTCTCAGAGTACCATTAGAACAGCTGTGGGACTCCTGACACAATCCCTGGCTTTGGTTACATGACTCTGTTGGCTTTGGCTGCCCTCAGCTAAGTGGCTGGAAGCTGTAGGTTTGATGCATCTGCTCATCTTTTTCTCTGCCCTAACAAGCTAACAGACTGCTTTCTTTTCTCATTATGACAACAGCAGACAAGCAAGAGGACTGAGCAGAAAGGAGGCGGAAGCTCAGAACTGCCCATAAAGCCATTAACTAAATAAAGCAAGTCAGTGGTCAAGTTCACAGTCAAGAGGAGGAAATAGGCAGCCAACTTTTAGTGGGGAAAACATAGATCAGAGAGGGGGAAGGGGGAAGAAGGTAATATAGGCAAATAATTCAATCTTCCAGAAGCACGATTATTGAAACAAAAACTACAAGCATTAAGGAAAACTGACCAGCCTGAGACAAATAAAAGCACAAAACAGTGCAGAAGGAAAAGGAAGACAGAGAGGGAAAGTTAGTGACTCCCAAGATCATATTGCGAAGCTCATCTTTATATAATAAGACCCAGAAACCATGTGCAGATGGGATGCTGCAGAGCCACTAAATAAAGGAATTCCAAAGGAAGCTTTCTATATTTGAAGGAAAACATCAATCTGTACATTTTTTAACTTTCGGGCTCACTGGTCTAAGTCACACCCTAGCAATACATTAGATTCTGCTAAAGAGGTACATAAACAGTTTTCAAAGTGTGAACTATATTATTAGGATAGACGTAACCTGAACTAATAGTAGTTTGAAGCAATTAAAGGAAGAAGAAAGAGGAGAAGTCAAAGGGAACAATTCCTACAAGACTGAGGGAAAGTTTTGAGTCATTTTGTTCAGAAAAAGAGATGGTGGTAGCAACCTAATGTAAAATGTCAAGTGTAGCTAGAATTTAGGTTGTGTCTTAATTCTTTATGTCTAAAAATGATACAGACTTCAACTAAAGCATATACATCTGCATAGATCTGTTTCCCTAGACCTCTTTAAGAAGAAAGGACACAATCACTTTCTAATTCTAGAAGTCTTTATAGAGCAACTTGCTGTATAAGAAATTACAAGTTTATAGACATTTTGTCTTCCAAAACATTACTTAAATATGATTAGAGGTGGTTTGGTGTGAAGAATTCTTGTCTTCCTTCCAGGACTGTTGTTCATGTTGCTTAGATTTCCTAGAGCAGCCCAAGAAGGGAAGGAAAAAAGAGAGAGAAACTGTCACTAGAATATTAAATCTTGGACATTTTTGTCACTTGGGATGCTTTTAAAAAAATGAGAATTTCCATGCCTTATTCTATAAATGTGGATTCATTGACCCAAATAAAGAGATTTGGAAGTTTTTGTGTGCTGATTAAAGAATGCTGTAAATGGAAAGAAAATAAAGCATAGATTGTAGATGAAATCCCATTTTAATAATTAACCCCTGCAAAAGGAGAGTGAGAAATAGTGTTGATAAGAATATGAATAATATATACAAGATCAAGGACAGCCCTGACGCTTGATTTCAGATCCATTCAGAGCCTTGCCTTTTGGCACTAAGAAATTAGAAAGTTTCTTCATAGTCCCCATAATGGAGACCAGTGGAGACCAGCTTCTACTGGTTAGAAGTAGCCTCCCTTACCAGGCTAAAACTGATAAGGGAAAGCTGGCTACAATTTTTCTAAGTCTTCTGACTGAAATGAAAAGCATTACTGCCTTAAGTGATGACATTGAATTGGATGAAAAGGAAAGAGAGAATCTTATCACCACCATGTGGGTCAATGATCATTATTTTTGTGCATTCTTCTCTGCATAGTGCCAAGAATTTTATTTTGGCTTGCTGGAAATGAGGATCAGCATAGTTGAAAGCAAAATCTATTCCTAAGTCTTTCTCTCTTTCTCATTCTTTCTCTCTGCTCTGCTGAGAAAGCCTTGTATGTTGTTTCTGGCTTGATCCCAGGGCCAGCCATCATCCATGTCATCCCGGGACCTCACAAACCTCACACTGATGCTCTTGGAGAGCAGGGAGTTAGAACCACATGACCCTTGTTTATCTCCTATCTTCTCCAGTCAAAAAAAAAGGGGGGGGGCTTGTTGCTTGCCTTGTGATTCTTTTCCACTTCAGATCCTCTTTGTCCTTTGATGTGTATTATTCGAGGGCTTAATATGTAATGTTCTTAACTTTTTTGTTTGGTGAGAAATATGGGGAAAATTTAGCCCCATACTTCACCTGTTCGAATTGTCATCTGTGATTATGAGAGATCCCACGGAGTGTTAAATGCAAATGCAATGAGCTGTCACAAAGCTAGGTATTCATTCCAGCTCCACTGACGATTTCCTCTGTGACCTTGAACAATCTCTCATGGTCACCAGTTCCCAAGTCCTTATTTCTTCAGTGGGATTGTCTCTTGGAATCTTCTAGTTTTGGTCATCTGAGTTTCTCTCAGTTTGAAAAGTTGGCCAAAGAGCTTTTCTCTGAACAAATGTATACCTATACAGAGACATCTCGGTGGAGTTGTGGAAGGATGTGGTTTTGGTTCTCAGGAAACAAAAGATGCAATGTGTAAGTAGCTGATTAATCATAACAGAGATGATTCATTCACCGAAGCAGCTGTCAGTTCTAAAATATGTCACATCAAATATTCATTGAATAAAATATTGACGTTATAGTGTGCTAACCATGGAGGGCCAGGTAGCTTTTTAAAAAGACTAACAAAAACAAAACAAAACAGCAAGATATGAGTGAGCTGAGATGCTCACAGTGCTTTTATTGATCTCTGGTGAAGAGCGGAATTCACTTAATTTTCTATGTTACTAAGAGGCTCAAATCAGAAGACTGGAATCATCAGGTGTAAGCATGCATTATGTTACATTACATTACATTACTTTACATTACAGTAAGTGAGTTTTGCAACCAAGTAAAGACCTATTGCTTACCACTCTTAGAATACTCACTTCAGACCCTTACTTGGGATTCATTAACCATCCTTCCCCCGTACCCCACGCTTTTTGGAGCTGTTGATTATGCTCAACATCTGCAACTACCCTTACTGTCCTGCTCCTCACTGACCCAAGTCAGCCCTGGCAGGTTAGTGGTAAGTGCACTGGAGACTTTTTACTGCTTAGTTTCCTTTTGAAGAGCAGTTGAAATTGCTGAGCACTATCTGTTTCTTCATGAAACACATTTTCTTGGTTTACTTGAAATCATGTTGTCCCTGATCATCTCTCTACTCTTTCTACATTTGAAATTTTGGATGTTTGAAGTTCTATTCTTGGCACTCTTTGCTCCCGTTTCTCACATTCTTTCTGAACAAAGTCATCTGTTCTCATGGCTTCTGAAATATAAACATTCTCTTATCCCGGTTTTTCCTCTCCAGCTTCCCGCATAGCCAGCTGTGCATCTTTGCCATTGCCGGGTGGATGTCTAACAGTTATTCCACACGTCAAATAACTGCACTCAGGCTGGTCATGGTGGCGTATGCCTAGTAAAATGCCAGTACTTGGGAGGCTAAGAGAGAAGGATTACAAATTCAAGGACAGACTTGGCTATATGATGTGACTGACTAAAAAAAAGACAGAAAAAAGGAGAGTAAGGAAAGAAGGAGGGGAAGGGAAGGAAAAAAGAGAAAGGGAGAAAGGGAAGGGAAGAGGGAGAAAAGGGAGGAAGGAGGAAAGAGCTCAGGGTTGCGACTATAGCGCAGTGTAAAGCAGATGTCTGTTATGAGTGAGGCCTTGTGTTCCATTCCCTTTCTTTCTTTCTTTCTTTCTTTCTTTCTTTCTTTCTTTCTTTCTTTCTTTCTTTCTTTCCTTCCTTCCTTCCTTCCTTCCTACTTTTCTTCCTTCCTACTTTCCTTCCTTCCTTCCTTTCTTTCTTTCTTTCTTTCTTTTTTTCTTTCTTTCTCTCTTTCTTTCTTCTGGTCCTGAACTAGAACTCAGGAGATAACTTGAACTCAGGGCCTGGATGTCATTCATCCCTGAGCTTTTCTGCTTAAGGCCAGAACTCTACCACTTGAGCCACAGCTTCACTTCCAGCTTTTTCTTTTCTTTTTCTTTTCTCTCTCTCTCTTTCTCTCCCTCTCTCTTTCTTTTCTTCCTTCCTTCCTTTCTCTCTCTTTCTCTCTCTCTCTCTTTCTTTCTTTTTTGTTAATTGAAGATAAGAGACACATGGACTTTCTTGCCCGGGCTGGCTTTGAACTGCAATCTCAGATGTCAGCTGCCTGAGTTGCTAGGATTATAAGCATGAGCCATTGATACCTGGTCCCTACCTAGATTTTTGGGGGGAGGGGGCAGTCGGTCATGGGGCTTGAACTCAGGGCTTGAGCACTGTCCCTGAGCTCTTTTTGCTTAAGGCTACTGTTTTACCACTTTGAGCCACAGCTCCACTTCTGGTTTTCTGGTAGTTAATGGGAGAAAAGAGTTTCACAGACTTCTATGCCTCAGCTGGCTTTGAACTTCAACCCTCAGATCTCAGCCTCCTGAGTAGTTGGAATTACAGGCATGAATCACCAGCACCTGGCTAGATTTTTTACATTAATACCTGATTAATACCTGAATCTTTGAAAAACTGATAGATTCAACCCTCTCCCCTTCAAAAACAAAAACAAAAAACACCAAAAACCAAAATGAGCTACTGACTTCAATTAACTGAAAATGTTTTAGTGAACTGAAAGGAAATTCAGGCTCATGGAAAATGATCTGCAAAGACTGGGCTGCGATGTGAACTGTCATTGAGATGGAGCCAATGTACACAGACATCATTAGATGAGGCCAGATTGGGAAATGAAGGTCCTTCTTGCACTTCATGAGTCCTTGGCCACTTTCAGCCTCAAATGGGATCCCAGCCCTGGACTCTAGACTTGAGTTACCAGATGATGCCATTGTTAGGAGTTGGACTGGAGCTTAACTGTCAGTGTTAGCGGGTTGTCATGGAGGCTCTGTGCAGACAGAGCTCATTTGGTTCTTCCCAGCCCAGCCACCTGTTGTACACAGCTGATGGAGCTCAGCTCTACTTGGAGGTTGGCATTCTCTCTGGAATGTTGGCTCTTGAGCAGGGAGGAGAGCATGAAAATGAGAAGACCATGAACAGTGGCTTGCTGCACTCAAAGAGACCTTCTTCAGAGAAATATTATTCCAGAGAAATAGTTCAGGCATGGTTGAACTGACCTGGGGCAGTCATCTTCTGCCTAGGCAAGGTCATCTTTTTGAAGGTAGGATAAACTCAGGCCTGATGATGGAATTAGCTATGGGCTCAGAATAGCAGACTATGACTACATGATGGAAGGTTCACATGCTGGATGAACCAGAATTTATCCCAGAGGCTTTAAGAGTTTCAAAGTTGTAATAAACTCAGGGGTGAAGCTAGAATCCTGGTTCAGGGCTACAATTGGAGCAAAAAAAGGAGAATGCACGCATAGACTGGAAATCAACTGAGCACGTAGCTAATTTAAATTGTTCAACAGAGGTGAAAAAGACAAACTACTCTTA
This sequence comes from Dipodomys ordii, assembly GCF_000151885.1. Taxonomy (NCBI): domain Eukaryota; kingdom Metazoa; phylum Chordata; class Mammalia; order Rodentia; family Heteromyidae; genus Dipodomys; species Dipodomys ordii. The sequence goes on along the minus strand of NW_012267283.1, from coordinate 2,237,871 downwards.
GAGGATGAACAGGACAGAGCAAAATCGAAAAGACTACTCAGAAATCCCAAGTTAATGGCGTCTGAGTTGGGCAAAGCATCTGGCAGAGGTATTTCGCAGTTCTAGAGGTGAAATTTCAACCTGGGAGCCAGTCTAGGTCCCCTCAGTTGTATCATCAACGTTGTCATTGTCAGCATCCTTGTTGTTGAGGTCTTCCTCCTTCTCCTCTTTCTCCTCATCTTTCTTCTCTTCTTTCTCCTCCTTCTCCTCTTCTTCCCCCTTCTCATCATCTCAGCAGTATCTGTAGATTTGAATGGAGTTCTTCAATGGATTAAAGGTTTCTCTTCCCCTAAAGTTCTAGTGGGCTGAGCTAGGTATTATAAGTGGTAGCAGAGCATGTTTTTTCAAATAGAGACAGAACTTTGTCTGAATTTCAGCACCTCATTCACTACAGGGGCCTTTGGCAATTTGCTTAACCTGTCTGCAAAGGAAGAGTCCATGATGTGTGTCTCATTTGGCTATCTGAAGCTTAATTTAGTTAATATATGCAAAGAGTTCACTGAATGCCTAGCATGTAACAGGCTCCCAGCCTGCCAGTGTATCTTTGTTTCTCTTTTCTGCGTCGGAGAACTTGTCCTATGGATCCCATTCCTCTATGGCCAGAGGATGAGCCTTCTTGGGAGAGATGTGATCTAAACATCAGCATTTTTTCATTATAAAGCCAATTCAGCCAATCCTCTCTTAGTTTGCCATGCTAATTCCCTGACTGGCTATACAGTAAAACACCAGTTTAATTCGATGAAGAAGCTGGATACCAAAGAGGCTATCAGTAGGTCTTTGTCACAGGAGCTAGCCTTCATTAGAAGTATTGTTCTTTGCAGTTCAGTCCTTATGAACTTACCTCACTCCTCAGACACTCCTCAACACCCTACAACTAGATCACAGACCCTTCCTAGACTTTGTACGCTTGGTCCTGGCTGGACATTGGAAATCCAAAGATGCTGGGGCTTGTTCCTGCTCTGACAGCCCCTTGACCACAGAGAAAGACACATACCCTTGCCCTGGTGCAGTTGAGAGGAGAACATGGGAAGGTAGTGTGTGCATCACTGTGCAAGTCTCCACTCAGTTTCATAGATGCCCAGGTCTATTCGCTGGAAGTCCCTGTGTTGGTGCCAGGGTTATAGATAAGATGCCAGAAGCCCACACCTGCATTAGGAGTCTGTAGATCCCACGAACCTCTTCTTGTGCCATACCACTGAGTGTCCAGAGGTATGAATGAAAGAGCAACTTCTTAACCAAAGGGCCAGAGACTTGCCTATGCTGGAGAAATGTGCTGAGGCAGGAGGAAAGGCTAGGCAGGAGCACCCCCTTGGACTTTCCAGAATAGCCACGAGCCTGGGGAGGGGGGTGTGGACACAGCAGTCCTGTGACTGGCCTAGAGTAGGGGAGCCATGCACACTGATAAGGCATTGAGATCACTGATTGAGTTGTTCATTCCTGGTGTTTGAAGACACCCACTGTATAGCCCATCCCTGTAGAAGCTCAATTAACATAGTTCCTGAACTTTCAGCCTCTACATAATATGAGCTCAAACCTCTGGGCCTCGCAACCAGTTTCTCTTGCAGATTTGACAAGTTGGGCTCATAGGCTCTATGACTCAACTGTAGATTTCTTTCTACACACACTAGGGGAGAACAATATGTGTACAAAATTTTCAGGGTTGCAGACACTGAAGTATGGATGTAATGAGCTTCTTTCCCCAAGTAACCACGTAGTACTGAATCCACAGTTAACAGTTTCACATAGGCACTTCCTAAATTCCTAAAGGTTTGTGGAATAATTCTGCCTACCACTAGATGGCCCCCTAAATGTGCCTAAGTCTCTCCCACATACAGGACTTTGAATCTGATTTTCTGGATGTAGTGCTCAAGCATCAAACCCAAGGCCTCACACATGCCAGGCAAGCACTCCACCACTGGGCCACATTCTTGGCCCAGTTGGATTACTATACACATACAGACACAAAACACACACACTTGCACACAACCTTAACTTTTACTAAGTCATTTAATCGTTATTCCAGCCATTTTGTAGATGGGGAGAATAAGATGGAAAATGAGTGGGAAGCCTGCCCCATATGTCAGCCAGGAAGGGAAAGAGCTGTTTTGAAACTGAGACTAACTGGATTTTGAATCTGGATTCTTTACCTGAAACCCTGAGGCCTCCCTGATCTAAAGAGTGTTAATCAGGGCTGGGAAGGTGGCTCAGTGGTAGAGCGCTTGCCTTACATGCATGAGGCCCTGGGTTCAATTCCTCAGCACCACATAAGCAAAAAGAAAAAAGCCGGAAGTGACACTGTGGCTCAAGTGGTAGAGCGCTAGCCTTGAGCTGAAGAGCTGAGGGGCAGCGCCCAGGCCCAGAGTTCTGCCCCCATGACAAAAAAAAAATTAAAATTAAAAGAGTGTTAATCAATATGGGGGAGGGGGGTAGCAAAAGCTAGATGGCTGCATGGAACTAAGAAGTCCAGAATTCAGAGCCTATTTTCTCTATTCTTTCCATTTTCTTCTTTATGACATATGAATAAAATAATCCCTAATTGTACTGAGTGTGTTAGTGCATGAAACTATAACACCAGCTGCTTCAGATGCAGAACAGGAAGATCTCAGTCCAAGACCAGTAGGGGAAGAAATTATTTTGAGACTTCATCTGGAAAACATACTAAAGAAATGGCAGGAGGAGGTAGCCCTGAATTCTATCTCCAGTATGGTTAAAAACAACAACAACAAAGTCTTTGTTGCTATAAAAAGGATACAACAAAAACACTCAAGCATTAGCAGAAATGTTAGCTACTATTGTTCTTAATGTTATTGGTATAGTGTTATTTTTTCTCTTTGTTTCATCAATTATGAGAACTCTCAGCTCTGACTCAGAAACTTGTGATCACTCGGTCAGTCACATAAAAACATTTGTTGATGGTCCCAGGTCATAGCCTTTGCCTGAGCCCTCTCATATCAAGATGCCTGTGCTCTTTCCAAGCCAGATGTGACCCGAACTCTCCCATGACTGCGGGCTAGGTGAGCTGTCATTGTGCTTGCAACAGGTAATTCTCCCTTCGTCTCAGGATCCAGAAATGATAGGTAACTCCTAGGACAGAACCCCTGGCAAATATGGAATGACCAGTGCTAATTTTGCATCAGCCAACAAGAAGAGACAGGCCATTGATTAAAAGTGTTACTTGAGAGTATTATAGACTTTAAATTGAGCATCCCTAATCCTCAAATCCCAAGTCCGAAATTGTACAGAATTACTTTCAGGCTATGTGTATTAGGTGTATTTAAAATATAAATGAATTTTGTGGTTAGACTTGGATCCCATCTTTAAGCTATCTCATTATGAATATGTAAGTATTCCAAAAATCAAACAGTTCTGAAATCTGAAACATTCTGGTCCCAGAATGGCTTCAGTTAAAAGCACAGATCTCTGTATGAATTTTTAGGGGTGTTTTGTGAAGGTGTTTTTTTTTCTTTTTTTGGCGTTGGAGATTGAACCCAGGACCTAAATATTGCAAGCTAGCCAAATGCTTTTAAAATCAGAAGTATCACTGTTCCAACACACCCTAAACAGAAACATCAACAATTCTTCATCTTAGCAGAAGCTAGATGCAGTGACACATACCTGTTACCCTAGCTACAATGGGAAGCCTAAAATAGGTGGATCATGGTTCTCACCTCGGCAGGGAGTGAGACCCTATCTCAAAATTAGTGCCACAAAGGGCCACAGGCATGGCTGAGCAGTAGAGGGCCTTCCTGGCCACCTTTGTATTATCTTCAAAAAAGTTTTCTTCAATTTGATTTGAGAAAAACTTTACCCCTGAACCTTAATCTGAACATGGGAATTAGTTTTTAACAGAATAGAAGCTTCCATTGGCAGGCTCCTGATGTAAGGGGAATTCCACCCTTAGAGAGCATATGAACTGAAAAACCCATCATCTTCAGCGTAACAAAATGTCAACAAAACTGTCATAAAACAGAATCCGAATTAAGTCTATAGGGATAATGCTCACAAAATGTTATTGTAAGCTTTAGTTTTAGTTTCTAAAGTTTTGGGCTCAAAACACAATAAGGTGGATCAGTGGCCCACTCAGCTGCTGTAAGCCCAGAGTTCCTAGGACCCAGACCAGCAGGGCTCATCTACCAAAGCCGTTCCATCACTGGACTGTACCTCCTAGCCACCAGGAGGCACACAAGAGCCAGGACGCAGCTACTTCTGTCTTAAAACCATCTGAGCCATTGGAAAAGGACCTTACTGGGCTTTGTTACTGGCATTTTAATGACAGAATGTCTCTGTTATGTCTGTGTGACTCAGAAGAAGCAGGGAGAAGCCAAAGAGGCTCTAAGGAATGCGCCAAAAGGGAAACCAGAACTGAGGTACACTACCCCACTCACAATGCCGTGTTGGGTACCACTGATCCAGCGTAATTGTGCTTCTCCAAGCCCTTTCCTGCTGTGGCCCTGTGAGGGCCGTGAGTAGCAAGGCTGGGGCTGAGTTGTCCTTATAGCAGAAATTCATGGAATTGAGAAAAACTGTTAAACCTTTGGAGCATCTTCAATGAAGACCTTGTGGTTCCATCCATGCCCCAGCCAACACTGTATGCTAGACTGTCACAAGGCGCAGAAATACCTGACATCAGTTTTATTTCCTCCATCTGCCTTAACCATCTCCAGCCTGGAGAGCTCCTAATTGGTCTCTGTGCTTGCTGGACCAAATCCATTTTCCTATCAGTGTGATCTCTATAGAAGACACTAATCCTATCATTTCTTAATGTAGGATGGATGCCCAAACAAAGCTTAGTTTCCTGTTGCCTTCAGAGCTAGATTCTAATGTGGCAGTACAGAGGTATCACATCCTGGGCCAGATGTTCCCATCACTTCCTTCTCATCACAAGTTACACTCAGGTCATCTACCTATCAGCCGTCTCCCTCATATGAACTTTCCTTCTTCATGTTCACTTCAGAGCCCTTTTGTCCATGCTGCTACCTTAATCAAACATGACTTCTAAATACCTCTGCATCTCCATTATTTTTCTGATCCCCAACTCCTGAAACTTTGCCTGCCCACTATCTGAGAAGAGTTACTGAATACTTTCTCTCCTCCATGGCATTTTAAACGTCCATCTTCAGCTCTGTTGAGCACTCCATTGTAATTGTTTACATACTTCCCTCCCTAATTAGATGCTGAGTTTCTCCATAGTAGAAAGGACCAAGTAACAATCATTGTACTTAGCTCAACACCTGCTTGATAAATATCCATGAATGATTACCCAAGGAATCATTCTCTCTAAAGGTCAAAGAGACTAATGTCTCCAAAGCACATTTGTGTGTGTGTGTGTGTGTGTGTGAGTGAGTGAGTGTTCACGTGAGCATGTGAATGCATGCTTGTGCACGCACACACTTGCCAATACTAGGGTTTGAACTCAAGGCCTGAGTAGTATCCCTTTACTTTTTCACTCAAGGTTAGAAGTCTACCAACTGAGCCACAGCTCCACTTTTGGCTTTTTACTGGTTAATTGAAGATAAGTGTCTTACAGGCTTTCCTGTCTGGAAATCCTCAGATCTCTGCCTCTTGAAGACGTAGGATTATAGGAGTGAGCCACTGGTTCCAGCTTCAACTCCAAAGCATTTTAATCACTGTAATTCCTGCTCCTTAAAGAGCTTCATGAGCTAGGTTGATCTCCTGTTTTCTTTTCCGTTCCTTTCCCACTTGCTAGGTGCCTGATCTCTGCGTCTAGAATCACTTGTCCTACAGCTTAGACTGCACCCTTAATTCCTGAGAGGAAGAGGCAGGGCTTGGTGGCAGCATCTCTGAGAACATGACAGAGAACAATAGTAGGAAGTGTCCAAGTGGGAAACAATCTGCTGGGCTCGGCCCATGTGGAGGAGCTTCCTGATTGGCTTGATCTTTTCTGAGCAGGAACTCTTAGAATAACTTTGGAATGATCCCAGTGGAGTGACAAATTTCTCCACTGAAAAGGAACTGTCACCTAGTAATGTCAAGCACGGAAAATATGGTTAAGAAAAAAAAAAAAACCAAAAGCTATGACGAAGTTTCTCTTAGGAAAATCAATTTAAATTACCAAACTGCCCAGCCTCTAGCACAGTCCCCACATTGACAAAGTTCTGAGCTTTCACCTCAAGTACAGTTAAGTTGTCATCTATACTTCATCTATACTTTGTGTTTTCTACCTGTAGGAGTCAAAGGCCAAAAGTGCTATTTGTCCTTCAGTGGCTAGTTCAGTACCTCACAGAAGCCTCTAGTGGTACAGGAGGAAATTCTTCCTTTCAGAAACACACTTCTGCATGGAGTTCAGGCTGTGGACAAACCCTCTTCCAGGCATTGTAGAGACTGTAGAAACACATGCGGTACTGGGCAGTGGTTTTTGCTGGTACAGAAACTACCAAGGCAAGGCAAAAGATGTTATAGGTGAAGTACTCAGCCAGCCTGCCTCTTCACCAGAATAGCTGAAAAGCAACCTTGGAGCCAGGTGCTGGCGTCTCATGCCTGTAATCCTAGCTACTCAGGAGGCTGAGATCTGAGGATCTCTATTCAAAGACAGACCAGGCAGGAAAATCCATGAGACTTTTATTGCCAATAAACTACTGGGAAAAAAAAAAGCTGGAAGTAGAGCTATGGTGCAAATGGTAGATCACTAGCCTTGGGCAAAACAGCTCAGGGACAGAGCTCAGGCCCTGAGTCCATGCCCTAGGTCTGGCACAGAAAAGAAGAAGGAGGAAGAGGAGGAGGAGGAGGAGGGGGAGGGGGAGGGGGAGGAGGAGGGAGGGAGGGAGGGAGGGAGGGAAGGAAGGAAGGAAGGAAGGGAGTAAGAAAGGCAAGCAGGTAGGCAGGCAGGCAGGCAACTTTGATACTGAAAATGTCTGGAGTTAGGACCATTTCTTTTGCTCTTAGGAAGACACACACAAAAGGGTGGTGATGGACTTTCCACATTCTCACAGGCGGTAGGTCCTAAGTTACTTAACCTCCCTCAACTTCAGGTTCTTCCTCTGTCTAGTGTAGTTGTGTGGTAGGTATGTTGTAGAAGACTGAGTTACATGTTAGAAACTAGTGAATTGTCTGACACAGGGAAAATGTCTAATAAATGTTTGCTCTTTCTACCACTACTCTGGTTGTGCATTAAGTCCTCCCTTTTTCAATGAATGACTCCTTAAGATGCTATCTCAAGCATTTTGAAAGCACCACCAGCCTCCCTAACGTAACCAATATGGACAGCAGACAGAGATCTGTTGATGGTCTCCACTTCAGGCACTGAGGGAAGCTGTGGTTGAGGCCATCTGGATGTGTGCATACACGAGCATGTAGAGGCTAATGGGAAAGCCTAACTCAGCAGGAAAGCCACCACAGAGTACTGGATTTAGGCACAGACAATCAGTAAACAGCATTTGAAAGAGAGGAATGCATCACGTCATGGTATGAAAACCCAGATGCTTCCCGCATGAAGGTGAATCAAAGAGAATCACCAGGTGAAACAAAGGAAGAGCTGAGACTGTCCGTCAGATTGCCCTAATGTCTGCATGTCTTCATGTGTGCTTTCATTACAGTAAGCCCCAGAGTGCAGAAAATGAACTCATTACATGAACGCATGTAATGTGTGTGTATAAGTGTGTGTCTGTATGAGTGTTACTAGGGCTTGAATGTAAGGCCTGGGCACTGGCCTTTAACTTTTTAAATCATGGCTAGCACTCTTCCACTTGAATCACTGCTCTGCTTCTGTATTTTTGATGGTTAATTGGGCTTTCCTGCCTAGATTGGCTTTGAACCACAATCCTTCTGTCTCAGCCTCCTGAGTAGCTAGGATTACAGGTATAAGCCACCAGCACTTGACCTTAATCAGTTTTCACTCAGTCTGGAGTTGCCATTTTGTTTGGAATTTGTTCTTCTAACAATCATTTTCTATTGAAGAAATTGAACCAAAGAATCTGTCTTGGGATTGCCTCTGCTCAAGAAACAATGTGTGTACTCACAGAAATATTCATTTATTCAGTCAACAGTTATTGAGAACTTTTAATGAGTCCGTTGTCTACTCTACTGTGTGCTATGTTGTTAAGCTGAGTTTATCAGGTTAGATTCATTAAACAAATTTGTATCTGATAGTCTTTTCAACTTAGGATGGGTTTTTTGGGGACATAAGTCCACTGTAAATTAAGGAACAGCTATATGTATGATGATTACCAGAGACTTGCAAATCAGAGGACAAGACAGCATCCATATCTTAGGTAGTATAGATGGATGCTGGTACAGCAACTGGGCTAAAGAATGCCAGCTAAAGGAAAGGCTTTATGAAGGAAAGGAGCTCACCTTAGCATGTGATGGGTCAGAGGTCTTTGTGGGCCATCCACGGAGAGAATTCAACCTACAGTTGTATGTACAGGCAGCATTTCAGGAGCGATGCTGAAGATACAGGTTGGGTAGATGTGTCAGCATGTAGGTATAGGGTTACAACCTGAGACTGGACATGATTAGCTAGGTTTCAAAGATTGAACAAGAACGCTGAAACAAACACTTCATAAATGAGAAGAGGAGGAGCTCCAGTTGAGATGATAACAACTCTGGCATCCAAAGAGGAGGGAAAGTGATCAATGGTGTATTTGAAAAGGTAAAAAGTCTGGAAGTATAGTTCAGAGTATAGTTCAGAGGCTCTGAGTTCAGTCCCCAGGGCTGAAAAGTAAGTAAATAAATAAAAATAAATAAGTGAATTCATAAGAAGCCAAGTACAGTCATACTAAAGAGGATCTGTTCAATGTCATGGATAGTATCAAGAGTAGATAAAATGAGGAGTGTGCAGGACTCACTCAAAAAGTGGGAAAAGCAAGAAGAATTGTTATATGAAATATCAAGGCAAAACTGTCCCTGGAAAAATCTGAAAGGCCTGGCATTCACTTGAATAGCATGTAGGTCAAGAGAAGTCCATGAATCTTTAGTGGAGGGAATTGATTCTTATTTAGACTTCCATGAAGGAGGCAGCCAGGAAAGAAGTTAAGGATACAGGGGAGAAGAGATCATCTAGAGGTACCTGCACACACCAGGTGTACAGAGGGAAGCCCTGACCTTCAGCAGGGAAGTCGATCAGAAGCTGAGAAAGTGAGAAGGCAGAGCCAGACAGGACTTTTTCTTTTCCTGGAAAAAGAGACATTGCTTGGGAAGAAGGACTTTAAGCCATTAAAGAGGAGTATTACTTTGAAAGGAGACCATTTTACTTCTCTGTAATCAAAACTCTTTATCTGCTGAAGTAGACTTCAATACAAATCACACCCAAGAAATGACTGCTCAGCTCCAGCTTAGAATGATTTCCTGCAACAGAAACCAACTTGAAGATTCAGATGCTGCAAGCCATATAATTCACAGGAAAAAAGCAGGGGGGGGATGAGGAAAACTTATAGAGATGTAAATTTCCACCTTATACCTATTTGGAGTTAAATTTGATTGCATCACAATGATTAATGGAATATGTCCTCTGCCTCACCCAGCTCTATGCATACTTAGATCACAATATAAATTAGGCAGACATGGTGGCACATAACTATGATCTTAGCACTTGGGAGGCTGAAGCCGGAAAATCACAAGTGTGAGTCTTTATGGGCTACTCAGTCTGTGGCATATAGTGACATCATCTTTAAAAAAAACCAAAATAACAATAACAAAAAAAGAAATATTAAATCAACCCAAGAAGTTACATGCTTGTAATTCTATTAGGACACTGAAGCAGGAAGATTATAAATTCCAGGCCAGCCTGGGGAATCTATTCAGACCCTCATCTCAAAATGAAAATTTAAAGAAGTGTAGCTTGGTAGTAGATAGAACACTTGCCTGTCATGTGCATTAGTCAGTACTGATGTTCTTTATATTTCACTGAATATATAAATTGAGAGTATTTTGGCAGGTGGGAGTAGTAGTAAAACAAAGCCAAAGCCTTAAAACTTACATGATATATCACCACCTCCAGATCAGTTTTCCTGTAGAGTCCTTTTCAAAAGTATGTTTGTACGTTGCTTTGCTTTTCATTCATTCAACCAGTATGGATCAAGCATTTTTGTGTATGGGAAAGAATATGGGTAATAATGAAAATCATATATATATACATACATATACATATATACATAGTTTGATTTATTGATAGATATTAATGAACATCTAAATAGATTGATAGTACTATCTTTTAGTAAGTGTTAGGAGAAGTATTGTAAGGCAAGGTTGGAGAGAGTAAATTCGTGTTTACCACTCCAGTGTGAGGCAGGTTGCCCCAAATTATAGGGTTTAAATTGCTAGGAAGATTCTGAGCAGTGAACACATTAGGTTGGGGCAACTTAAGAACACTTAGCAAGTTGATGGAATTTGATTTGAACTTTGGTCTTTAGGTCTGGTTTCAGCAGATGGAGTTGAAAGTTAGGAGTCACCCCTGGCTTCACCTGCTACAGTCAGTGTTATGGAACACAAAGGACAGGAAGAGGTTGGAGTAGAGTGTGGAAGGTGTGAACTGCCAGCTTAGGACATTTGACTTGTATCCAAAAGTTGGTGATAAATAGTTACTGGGAGCTTTTCAACAGAGGGAGGATGTGAGCTGGACATCTGGAATTCTCAAAGGGACCTTTCTCTTCTCGGTCATATTCCTAACTCGGGAATGACATGGGGCAAGGGGAATTTGCTTAAGTTTCCATTGCCATCTTACAGTCCAGTGAGGCTCTGTTCTTCCCTAAGGGCAAGTGGAAATCCTCTGTTTATCTAAGGGCTGTGAACATTTACTCAGAGTAAAGTACCAAATGACCAGTGTGACTCCAGATATACTCATCTCAATAAAAGGAAGCTGTAACATGGCAAATTGAGTCACAAATGAATAATATTTGGGGAGTGCCATAGAAACAAATGCACCATCTTCCTGAAATGTGGGAAATGGAAAAGCATCTATTTGTGTGAAAACAAACAGTATTCTTTCTTCCCAGTGTTCTACCTAGTATATAGAAGCAGAGAAACATTAAATAGGGAAAGAGAGAGAGATGGGGTGGGGCTAAATACTCTTAGAATGGAAGAAGTCTGGGAATCAGCCCTTTGCAGATCTGGGAAGCCAGGCAGCCAGAAATAATGTGACTGTCTTTTCAGGATCCTTCTGTAGGAATGGATCAGGCCCAAGTAGCCATCCTTGAATAGTGTCTTAAGACATGATTTCTGGCAGAGTCTAGTTGGCCTAGGTTAGTTAGATTTCCACTTCTTGGCCAGGAATCTCTGATCGATAGTTCCACCAAATGCACAAGGAAACTCAGATTCCTATCCCTGAACCTCCATTGGAGGAGCTGGATGTTGTTCAAAAGAGAAGGGGTGGGGGAAATCCTAGGCAGCCAAAATTCACAGCTGCTCCCAACCTTTGCTCCTGTTAGGACATTCAGGACCTATTATCTGGCTTCTGCTAGCACCATGTAAGTGGAAGTCCCAGGTGAGCTCTGTGAAGATAAATCTTAAGGAGCAGGGGTGGTTAGTCTGCTATACGGCTGGAAGGGGGTTTACATGTATACATCACTCCTTTCTTGGCTCTTCTGGGTAAAATTCAGCTGGCAGAGGCTCTAGGAGTCAGACTGATGCAAACAGCACACCAAAAGAGATGCTAAACATAGAGGCCGGTAACTGTGCAAGGAATTAAAGCTTTCCTCCTGAGACTTTGGATGTAGCAAGGATTTGGGGGGCTGAAGGGAGGGGCAAAGCACAGTTCCAGTCAAGGTTATTTACAAACGTTGATTAACAGTTCCTTACTTTGTGATTGTTCATCTCGTTCGCCTTTTGCTGAGTCATTGATAAGGCTCTGGGCTGTGATTATGTCTCTGAATCCTCAACAGATGTCTAAGCGTTCATTCAAAATTTAACAATATATACTAAATATCGTGTTAGTCAGGATTCGATGTGCAAGCATGTGACAGACTCACAATAATAAAGGTGTAAAGATACTAGTTCTCTCTCTCTTTCTTTCTCTCTCTCTCTCTCTCTCTCCATTCTCATTCTCCTCTGTCTTCTCCCCCTCTCCCTCCCTTTCTTCTTTCCTCCCTCCCTCCTCTGTACAAATCCACAGGGTCACAGCCAAGAGCTGTCTGCTGGCATTCTCTGTAAGTTAGCTTCCAACTTATCCCTCTGCTACCTGTAAGGACTGGTCCTTGTCTTTTGCATTCAAGGTGGGAGTTACAGCTCCACCTGCACACATATGCATTTCAGGTGGAAGGTTAAAGGAAGGGCTACAGAAGAAAGCATTAAGAAAGATTCTAGAAGCTGCTCTGCCACATTTTCACAGAAGTGTGAATTTCATTTGTTGTGGCCACACACCCAGCTCAGCTGTAGATACTGCATTGCCATGAGCAAAGGGGAAGATGGGAATTGAACCTGGAACAGCCATCTTTGTGTTTCCACTCATACTGGATGCATAAAGATGTGGGGGCTTTCCTACCCTCTGAGCAACCAGCCAGTTCCTTTCTAGGTTCTTGTTTTGGCAGGTCACTCAGAAAGTCACCCCACTTGACTGCTCAAGTATGAAATTGCAGTTCAAGACAAGAGAACAGATCTGACTTAAGTACCTTCAGCTAGCCTCTTCTGGAAGTATTTGCTGAGATTTACTCATATCAACAAGGCAGGAGTGGGTTTGGCTGAGGAGAGTGTGTAGCCTTCCTGGGTCCCTCAGTAGCAAGGGAGGTGGCAGAATGTGCTGCTCAGAGGAGCTGGGGGAAGAACTCAGTGGTGGCATGCTTGCTTAGAGTCCAGAGATTCTGTGAACATTTCTTCATTGCTAATCTTGCCTTGGCTCAGTTGCTGCTCCACAGGGGAGCTGGAAGTCCCCTTGCCCCTGGTCTTCGCATCATTTCTCTGTCTACTACCCCTTACCCTCCTACGGGGGCCCTAGCTTATATTTGTGCTCCTCCATGGACAATCAGTTCCTTGGATCTTCCCATTTCCCAGACAGGGCTCTTATAAATCATAATGTTTACTAAACTAGATGTCTGCACTTCTCAGTGGAAGAACTGAGATAATTAGTGAGAACAACAGGGAAACAAACCTTGCCAAATATGCAAGCCAGCATTGTGAAGGTCAGTGCTGGCCGCAGGGAGAATGGGTGGTATGGAGGGTAGGGGCATGCTCTCATGTGTGGAGGATTTTCAGCTTACTGTGGGTTGGAGTACAGTTCAGGGACTTCATGCTTCTGAAGAACATCTACTCCCAGTGTGTTAGCCAGTTTTCTGTGACCATCACAAAATACCTGAAATAGCCAACTTTTTTTAAGGAAGAAAAGTTCTTTTGGTTCATGGTTGGCTAACTGTTGATTTGGCAGCCTGGAAGTAAGACAGAGCCTCATGGCTTACAGTGAGCTTATGCTAGAGAAAACTGTTCATCTCAGGGCAGCAAAGAGGCAAAGAGATGAAGAAGAAAGGTCAGGATTCCAATATCTAATCCAAGAGCACAGGCCAGTGACCTAACTTCCTTCCACTAGGCCCCACCTCTTCACAGTTCCACCATCTTTAAATAATACCACAGGCTGGGGACAAAGCCTTCAATATATAAGCCTATAGGGTATACACAGCGCTTTATTTCACCTTTCATGGTCCTGTGAGAATCAAAACTGTATTATGTTGCACTGTGCATGAGGGAGTGAGGAAGAAAGAAGAGGAGGTGGTGGGTGGTACCACCATCCCAGCCCCACCCCATCTCTGCAAACCAGAGCAAGTCCGTGAACTTAGTCTCAGCATCTTTGTGCAATGGAACGTCAAGATACGCTTTCCTTCTGCATATTGTGATAGTTAAGTATTATAGTAGACATTAAAAACTTAAAACAGTGCTAAGCACCTAATAGTAGGCATGCCACAGTCTTAATCATCACTATTCTTGTTACATACATCACTATATATAAAACACCTAAACACTTAAACTGTTAGGATTAAAATGATGAATTATAATCATGCCTCACTGATGGAGAAAGAAAAAATGAAGCACACTGAGTTTACAGGCAAACTCTCCCAAGAAATTAAAACTATTGGAAACCCAAGTTTATAGGAGACTATACACTTTTAGACTCAACTTTCAGACCCGACCGCACTCCTACCTGAAGCAAAGGAGCCTCATATTGGCTCCTAGAAGTCAAGGGTATAGGGTAGCAGAGGATCATGGAAAGCATGAGAAACTGGAGAACGCTTGGCCAGCATCCTTTTCATCCAGTCTTTTCCTACTTTCTATATTTGGACTTTGAGGGAAGGTTGGTTTTCGGCAGTCTTGAAGACGATGGATTTGGGGGCCAGGTAAGACACAGCCAAAGGAAAGCACACACAGTGAGCCATTGCGAAGGGGCAGGAATGGTGAAGACCAGTCTGAAGTGCTATACTGCCACATAACTGGAAAGGGAGCATGGTATCACTGAAAATGTTACATAAGGTCACATGCCTTTGAGTGGAAAGTAGGGACATATGATAATCTGATTCCAAGCTCATGCAATCTCCTCTACCTAGCACATTCCTTTCTCTTGTCTACCTTCAAGTGGGTCCTTCAAAACCCAACTAACATACCACCTACTCAGTCAGGTTTTCTTACCACTTAGTGTAGGCTGGAAATTGCATCCAGCTGTGATCACAAGTGTTTTAAACTCACAACTAGAACTCAGGAGCTGGATAGTCCAGAGGTGGTCTGTTTTTTCATTTTCCCCTCTGAGACCCAAATACTCCCCTTCTCCCCTCCCTCCCTTCCTCTTTTCCTTCTTCCCTTTTTCCCTCCCTCCCTCTTCACACTCATACCCTTCCCTCTGTGGACACAAGATGACTGTTCGGCCTCTACCATCGTATCCCATATGGTGGTCAGAATAACAGACCCTCAACGATGTTCACATCCTAATCCCTGTTGGCTGAGGCCCCTTGGCTGCATCACATCTTATAAGATACACCATGGCAGGGGTGAGTGCAAGAACAAGAAATCACATGGTGGGACAGGAAACAAGAGGTATTCAGGACTAGATATGCTCTTTTTCTAACAATTTGTTCTTGTGGAAACTGGGGTTCCCTGAGAACAATAATAATCCCTTTCAAGGACTGCTCCCTTAAGGAACTGACTATATCTTCCACTAGGCCCCATCTCTTATAAAAGATTTCATCCTCAACACGGCCACATTGGAGCTACGCTTCCAGCCCATGAGCCTTTGGGGAGCCCCATCAAATCGTATCCAAGTCATAGCAAGTAGAATAAAGAGAGAATCAGGAGAGAGCTGAACACAGAAGAATGGTCAGAGAAATGCAGCAAGCCAACCTCAGAGATGGAGGGAGAGCTAGGAGGCAAAGAATGCCAGTGGCCAACAGGAGCTAGAAAAAGGAAGGAAATAGTTTTGCCCTTAGAGCCTACAAGACGGAAACAAATTCTGCCCATACTTGGATTTTAGCCTGGTTACTTCTGTGTGAGAGGTCTGACCTGTGGAAATGTAAGATTATATAGCCATGTTGTAATCTACTAGGTTTGTGGTAGGTGTGGTAGCAGCAAGGAGAAGCTAATATATCTCCCTTGTACCAGGTTCCTTCATGAGGTAGGAAAAAGGGGAAAGGTAGGGTACATGCCATTTCTGTCAGCCTATTTTCCCCCTCTTTACAGAGCTTTCCCAGGATCCCTCCTGATCATTTTACTTACATTCCATTGACCGAAGCTACTTCATGGCTGTGTTTATCTACAACAGAAGCCCAGATGTGTACTTTTTTTTTTTTAACATAGGCTCCTTGTCATGACCAACAAATTAAGAATTCTGTTAGTATGGAGGAAGAAGAGAAGAATCACTGGGCAGACAGCTTGGAGTCCTTACATGCACTCCCAGCAAGACCATGTGTTTCCGGCACATTGTTCTTTCCTCTCTTCTTGCCTTTTTGGGTTGTAGTATAATTTATGTGTTTATGTGGGTGCTTTCATTGCTTCACCAAGAGCCCTGAGTGGGCACTGTGTTTGATTTATCTCTCAGTCCCTGCAGCTCAGCACAGTGCCTGGTACAGGCTAAGTGTTTGCATAAAGTTCGATGGATGAATGCACGAATGAATTCTGAAATAGAGGCTGATAAATGTGCTTCATAGAGCCAGAGGTCCTTTGTGTTTCTCTGTGAGGATGTTCTGTGGGGTTTAGATGGATTTTATAAGACTGGCCCCAATCGATACCTCATGCCCAGCAAATTAAACTTCCACAGTTGCAGAGCTTCATCTTTCCTTACAGTTATTTCAGGTCTACACCATGCAGGCCAGTCAGAGACCGAGGTGTACCCCTGTCACAGGCCAGAGAACCTCGATTACCCTTGCGGATAGGTTACACTTACTGCCCATTCTTTATTTTTAGCACAGCAATATCTATTTGGCACCTCCTCAGCAGACCGTGTTAGGTTTCAGCCATGACACTACAAACCAGTTGCGTGTCTAGCCTGGCTAAGGTGATGGTTGTTAAGTCCATGACACGGTTTCTAGGGAAGGTCCCAAGTCCCAGGATTCAGGTTTTCCTGAGAGAGTTGCTGGCCTGGGCCGTTCTAGTACCCTTAGGACCTGGATCCAAGTCCTGTATGACTTGAAGGAAATTTTTGTGGAAAATTCTATAGAAAAGCCAGCTTCTTGGGTCTGATGTGCTCTGACTTGCACAAAGACTGACACTTGCTTCTGTCATTCCCTTCGAGACTGAAATTTAGTAGTTATCACAGAGGTTTCATTCCCTTGCCCCCTCAACCCCCCCCCCATACACACCTTCTCTTCATTGCTTCTCAGTTACACAGCACAGTATCATGACCCAAATCTTTAGCACCTGAACTATATGGCTGAGCTCCCTGAAAGCCCTAGGGTAGGAACAGGCTGTGAAGATAGCAGTCCAGCCAGTGGGCATAGACTCACTGAGAATTCTTAACCACGGGGGACAGCTGCATTACAGTGAGTTACTTGGAGACAGCCAATTTTTGAGCCTACTATTTTTTAACACGATTTATTTGTTTAGATATCTCCTAAAATGTGGCTTGTCTAGCCAAACAATAAATGTTGGCTTTGAATTTACATATTTTTGAAGGGTGCCATTTAACTCCTTTAGTTAACACTGAGAAGCTGAGATCCTGGCTCAGCACGAAGCCTCAGGAAGTATTTTCTTTTAAGCAGCTGGTTGTTGTTTTTTTGTTGTTGTTGTTTATTGCAAGTACTGGGACTTGACCCGAGGGCCTCCTACTCTCACTTGGCTTTTTGGCTCATGGCTTGGTGCTCTACCACTTGATCCACAGCTCACTTCCAGTTTTTTTATGGTGAATTGTAGATACAAATCTCCCAGACTTTTCAGTCCCCAGGTTGGCTTTGAACTCAGATCTCAGCCACCTAAATAGCTAGGATTACAGGTGTGAGCTGCCAGTGCCAGTAAAGCAATCTAGTTAGAGAAATCATACATTAGTTTCTTTTTTTTCTGTACTATGTATCATAAGCACTCTACGACCAAGCTACATGAAAATTTTAAATTAAAAAGTATAAAAACAAAATTAAAATAATCAGGAATCTTATTATCCAAAGACAGATCCAGTGACATTTTTCTTTTTTTCTTTTTTTTTTTTTGGGGGGGGGTCCGGTCGTGGGGCCTGAACTCTGGGCCTGGGTGCTGTCCCTCAGATCTTCAGCTCAAGGCTAGCGCTCTACCACTTGAGCCACAGCAC